>NC_044912.1:18514020-18837354 GCF_001633185.2 Quercus lobata | reverse complement strand
CAAAATTTTTGCAACTTCGGTCGGTTTGAAGCGGTTTTTTCAGTTTGTCAGTTTTTTGCACACCCTTACTCCAAATGATTAATAAGCTCGTAAAACATAAGGTTTGGTGAAAGAAGAGAAGAAAATATTATCCTCTTAATGATATGTCAACTGTGAGAGGTATGGAGAAGAGGGAATGTAAGGATTTGCTCTAAGGCCATGGTTCTCTCTCTCAACAAGATGGGGGTGATGAAAATGCTCTCTACCAAGTTTCCAAGATGGTCTCTCTGTTTTTCTTATGTCCTTACATGCAAAATGTGTGTTTGTTGGATTATATGGATGAGCAAGAAAGCAAATCAGATTAATGTGAAATGCATATTTTGTTGAGAATCCAAACATAGGCTTACAAACGCTACTTAAATGATTTTTTCTATTATGGTACATATAAGAGTTTTCTCCAATCTAGCAATCATTTGATTTTTTTTTCTTGTTAATGAAAGTTGAGTTCTATCCAGGGGCGGTACTACATTAGATGGTGGGGAGCCATCCCCCCCCCCCCCCCCCCCCCAAAAAAAAAAGAAAAATTTTCTTTTGGCCCCTGCACCTTCTCTCATTAAGAGCATCCACAACAGTGGAGCTAAAAATTTAGCTATTTGGCACCACAAAAAGTTACTTTATCTATTTTACTTACACACATGTTGCAGCAGTGGATCTATTTTAGCTTTCAACACAATAAAATAATATAAACATCACAATAAAATAAGATATCTACTACAATAAAATAATATATCCACTACACACAACCATCACAGCCACACACACAATTGGGTAGGGAATAAATTTTTTATTTATTTTTTAGCTCTAAGCCTATAGATGTGCACTGTAGCAATGAAGCTAAAAAAAATAGGTATAACTCCACTGTTGTATGGTTTTTTTTTTTTTTGGTGTGTTTTGGTGGAGCTAAAAAAAGGTATAGCCCCTGCACCTCCTCTCATTAAGTGATCTTTTCAAGCTTGTGTTGCAAACTTGAAGTCATACCATTTAGTCATTTTTAATCTATTGACTTAGTTTACCATAACTTTTTACTATTGATACTTTCAATGAAGATGCTAATTCATTTTTGAATGTTTGGTATACATGCCTATAAAAAATTAGAGAACTTTTGTATAATCGATAGAAGTTAGAAACATGTAAAACTCTCATACAAGATAATTTTTGTAAACAAGTAATTTTGTATACAACATATCTATGATTTATGACTTAGTTTGGAGTAAAAGTTTTAACTTTTTTATAAACTAATGCACACACATACATACTTTGATATTGTAAATTGCAAATTGATGTGATGGCCTAATCTCAGCCCCCCAAACCAAAAATCCTGGTTCCACCCTTGGTTCTATCCCTTAGGGTATGTTTATTTTAACTTAAAATGTCAACCTCTTTTTATTTTCAATTTATTTATAACATTTTAAAGTAAAATTATACCTTTGCAAGACTTAATTTTATAACAAAATAAGGTCATAAAATTAAACTCATCTAAAAACACTGTAGTTAAGACCAGGAAGTTGGCAATCAATACTCATCTTTGACAAAGAGATTGATAAAATTTCCATCTTTGACAAGGCAAATGATGAAGGAGAACTAAACTATTGCTCCTTTGGTAATTCGAACAGGATAAAAGAAAAAGAAAACAACAAAGGCAAATGATGAAAGAGGATAACCAAATTGGTATTGCTCTTTTGCTAATTCGAACAGACAAAAATAAAATAAAAGAACAGAAAAAAGAAAAAGGATAATGGTATTGGTAACCAACAATGGCAAAGCCAAAATTTAAGTCAGGGGTCAATATTAAAAACTTTTTATTATTATTAAAAAACCTAAAATATATTAATCGATATCGATGATAAAATAAATAAATAGTTGTAAGCAACTGTAAAGTCTATAATTGTCACACAAAATCTAATATAAAAGCAAACGATATTTTATTTTTTATACCTACTTTGATTTACTCAACAAACCTAGACTTTCTTTTTATTTTGTTTTGAAACAACAGGATGATTTCTTAATTTCAATACTCTTGATTTATGTTTAGGATTCTCGATAATCTCAATTAACTACAAATATATTTTCATATAATCAAAATAAAGAAATAAAAATAATTATTTCATAGCTACTATCAATCATAGTATGATATTAATCTAAATACAAAAAGTTTCGATATCTAATTTGATTCCTTCAAAAAAAAATTGAGAAATAAATCAATCTGAAATTGTTAAGAATAAAATAATATACCTATAAAGTTGTATAGTCTCGGTGGCTTGGTTGCTTTTAACAAATTTGTAGACTTCACAAGTATTGACAAAAAATTTGACACCTGCTAATGTGATAGATTAGTAGGAGTAATCGAAATAATAATGTTAGTGGTGAGATTAGATAAGAACTCGTGAAAACTTACAAACTCAACATATGTGAAAAAAGTTAACAAAATTTGTTTTTCCTATATTTAGCATTATTCCCCCCCCCAAAAAAAAAAAACGTGAATAGTAAGTAGTGACAGTGGTGAGGTGTAGTAAAGAAATGAAAATGTGTTGACATTGGCTAAAGTGAGAATTTGACCACAAGCAAAAAAAAAAAAAAGAAAGAAAGAAAAGAAAAGCAGTTTGAAATTGTAACTTGAAGTTACTATTTCCATTTTCCAAGTCTGCCTCTGAACACCAAATATATCCTAATGCACAAGAAACATGATAATCATAAAAAATTGAAGAAGACTGTAGAGTGCTAATAATTCTGATCTCTATTGAACTTAGAGGCTAGTCAAATATGGTGTTAGACAAGCTTTGGGGAAGGCTCCAACAAAAGCAGGATCCATTAGAATTTGGCGATGTAGGCTGTTAGGCTTATCCTCCAAATTCTCTTATATATTCTCTCTTCAATGTTTCTGCTTCTATATATTTTTCTCTTTCATTTTAATTTCGGTAATGCTGTAGACAAGATATTTTTCACAACAACTAACACTTATAGACCTACTACTACTCACAGTCACATTCGATCAATTCAGCAAGTGCAAAATTTGTTTTAAAAAAATTGTCTATATATTTTGTTGAGGCAAATACAATAATAATGGAAATAATATAAAGAGAAACTGAATAATACTTTTGAATATTATTAAATTGAAGAGAAAAAAAAATACACAACACTATTTGAATTGAGGTGCAACACTTACTCTCTTTAAGGAGATTCAAGTCCTTAGTTGGCTAAATTAAAAAAAAAAAAAAAAAAATTGTCTATATATTTTGTTGGTGCAAACACAATAATAATAGAAATAACATGAAGATATGCTGAGTAATACTTCTGAATATTATTAATTTAAAGAGAGAAAAAAAATAAACAACACTATTTGAATTGAGGTGCAGCACTCGCTCTTTTTAAGGAGATTCAAGCCCTTGGTTGGCTAAGTTTTGTAAGCTGTGCAGACCTTCACCTCTCCCTTGCACATGTATCTAGCTTAATATATAAATCAATACATATTAGCCCATTAATCACCACAATTAAAAGGAATGAAATACTCTCTCTCATTTTCAATGTGGGATTAAACATTGTACTATTTCAGTTAACTTTTTTACTTTTATTTATAGTACTTTCAGCAAAATAAGTGGATCCTAAACAAATCCATAATTTTCTATACAATATTTTTCTCTTTCATATAATTTCAATAATGCTATAGACAATGTTATCAAAAAAAAAAAAAAAAAATGCTATAGACAAACTATATTTCTTAACAACTTTCAAAATCGTTAAATAGTTGACTATGAGTGATCGACACAACTGATGTACTTACAACTCATAGTTGATCAATTAAGCAATTGCAAAATTTGTGTGTTTTTTTTAAAAAAAAATTATATATTTTAACCAAAATTTGTGTTTTTTTAATAACAACAAAATTTTGTTTAATTTCAGCATGGCACAAGCATATTGATCTTTGTTATTTGAAAAAGAAAAAAAGAAGAAGCAAAAGCTGGTAGTGGGGATGAGAAGCGAGGACCAATGGGGCTCGTGACTCGTAGAGTAGGGCACGTTAATGATGTGGCACATTCCCCTGCTCTGATAAGCCAGCGGCCTTCATTCACACACTCTTTAATCAGCGCGCCCACGACAACCCACAATGGTGCGAAAGCCCAAATCCCTCCAAACACAACTAGCTTAATACCCCCAAACTGGGTTACAGGCCCACATAACAGAGCTCGGCACTGGTTTTCAGTTGCATGAAACTTTAACAATAACCCATCTGCTTTGTGCTTAACCAATGTGGGACTAAATTGTGTCCTACAAATAGATTCTAGGCTTACACAATAGAGAGCGACTATATATTATTGAGATATATAATTATGGGTGTGACCAAAGACTAATTAACCATACACAAAGTAACCAAAAAACAGAAATCATTATACGCTAACAACTCTACTTATATTGTATATTATATACGCAGATATGCATGCAATTAACAAGGGTATTTCATTAAATAACTTATTATAGTTTACATTAAAATACCAGAATCCAAGCTTCAGCTTCAGCTAGGGAACTTAACATTGTTGAAGTAAAGTGTAGGTGTTAGCCAAATTGGATCAAATTCCAGATTAGCTATTTGAGAGGGCAATGGACTAATGCTTCCATCTTTGAGTGAAAAGAGGAGGTAAAGACCAACCACAACCCAAAACTAACACTTTGATCATCCAAACTTTTTCAAGACTCAAATGTGCGTGTTGTTTATGCACTTAGGATCTCAAATGTGCGTGTTTTTTATGCACTTGGGAAGGAGATCAAGAATTTTGAGCAGTGTATATCCAATAAGGATTTGGTTAATGGATACCCTTAGGTCGTTTGTTAATTGACAATTTTAGAAAAGTTTTAATACTATTTTCATGAAAAATATAAAAAGTTGGCAAAAAAATCAATGTTTATTTTCTTTCCCCATAAAAAATTTCTAAAAAAATTTCTTAAACCAATATCTTTAGAACATCTATTAACTTTTCCAAACCAATATACTAGTTTTTTTTTGGTCAAAATACTTTAGGAGTTTGTATTTTTTGTTGGAAAAAGAGACTTGCAAATGGGGTTAAACTGATCAGTGACCACCACTAGTCTAGGGATGGCTATGGATTGGGTATGGGTAGGGTATACCCATACTGAACCTGATTAGTTTATCTATAGATACCTAATTACTTTACCTAGTTAGTACCTGTACGAGGCTGGGCCATTGTATGGGGTTGGGCACCAGGCCCCACGGGCCTTGGGCCCAAGCCTTGCGATACATTATATGACCCTATCCCCATTTTGGGCCTTTAGCCCCAATTCGGACACCTTAGGGCCCAACCTTGGTCTAGGATAAGATTGCACTGTCTCGGATACTCAAAGCAAGCCTCTCCTTATCGTCTTTAACCTGGTCGGGGGTATCATTGCTCAGAGATACCCTATATTCGACTACCCGGTGGTGCCTTCAGGAATATCGCTACCGAGCGGGTTTTTGGAGGTGGGAATCAGTTCAATTGCCACTACCACCTTTCCTAACAGAATATCCACTTAGAGATGATGGAATTGGACCACCATTCGCACTAGTAAGGGGGAGTAATCATAACACCTCCACTAATCTATGACTATAAATAGGAGGATTAAGGGAGAAGTGGGGGTTGGCATGTGTGGAAAGAAAACTGAGAAAAAAAGAGTATAAACATCAGTAGTAACGAGAGTTATTGGGAGTGGGGAAAGAGAGGAATTAATCTAAACCAGAGGGCGTAAGAGGGTTGCCAGGCAAGGGACCACCCATAGTAGGAAACTCTAAGCCCACTATACAAATTAGTTGTGAGCCCAAATCTAGGCCCATCCCCATTGAAGATATATTGGGCACGCATAATTGGCGCTGCCAGTGGAGATCTCCTACGAAGTTATGGTTCTACCAAGACGTGCACGGGATAATGTCTAGAGGTCAATCAAGGAGTTGTGCTGAAAGTGGCTCTGGGAGGTCTTCTCGGGGATCCACTTGGGGGGAAAGAAGGCAGAAGGGATGTGAAGATAAGGAGTATGAGGAGGAAGGGCAGTCTAGCCTTGGAAAGGGATCGTTTCAAACGTATCGGACAATGTCCGGTGCTTCGAGGCACAGTCGTTTCAATTGAAGGGATGAAGAGCTTGAGCGAAGGGACGAGGAACTTGAACATCTGCTTACATTGGTAAGGGATTTAGAGTTCGAAGCGAGAGGTAAGCATCAGAGAAGGGACCATAAGGAGCGATGAGAAAGGTCAGCTAGTGTGGGAGGTCGCTATAGAGCAGGGTCCCATCAATCTGGATCTCATTGACACCACGATTGCTCACGGGAGTATGCAGATCGAGACACGATTTCCCCTAAGGAGTGACGACCCCAAAATGCTGCCATGGATGCTATGAGTTGCGCATTACGCCGAGTTGCCCGATCACCATTCTTGAGGGACACTGGACGGGCCCCTATGCCTAGTAGATTTACGCAATCATCGTTCAATTCTTACGACGGAAAGACGGACCCGATAGAATATGTAAGCCATTATATCCAAATGATATTTTTGCACACTCATAACGATGTAATGATGTGTAAGGTTTGAGTCTTGGTCCCACTGCTTTAAGGTGGTTTAATGGGTTAAGGAAAGGCTCAATTCACAATTTTTCCAAGTTGATTCAAGAGTTTGGTGTCCGGTTCATGACTTGTAGTCGAGTTCTGCAGCCTATGGATGCATTACTATCAATGAAAATGGGGGTTGGGAAAACCCTCCGCAGCTACGCTAACCGGTAATGGGAGCTGTACAACGAGATTGGCAGAGGTAATGAAAAAATCACTGCGAGTACTTTTCGGTTGGGATTGCCCGAGGATTCTGAATTGTGAGACTCGTTGACAAAGAGGCCACTCGAGGATATGAGGCAGTTGATGAGGCGTATTGAAGAATATAAACGATTAGAGGATGACCGATTGCAGAGCAAAGGTAAAGCCCCGGTCATAAATCATTCTCGGCAAAGCAGTTTTCAGTCAAGGCCCCGGAAGGATTTGAGGATTCAAAAGCCAGGGCCACAGATGGGGGAAGTGAATGTAACATTCAAGGAACTAGTGCACAGAATTGTGGATTAAATCAAGAATGAGCCGTACTTCTGGTGGCCAAACAAGAAGAGGGGTGACCCTTCAAGGAGGAATCAAAACTTGTACTGTACTTGCCATAGGGATAAGTGGCATACCACTGAACAGTGCAGAGTGTTAAAAGACCATCTAGAGCAGTTAGTGATGGCGGGGTATTTAAAGGAGTTCGTAGTGGACCCAAGGAATCAAGAAGCCGGGTAGGGTGTTTGACCTCGGGGGAATCTTCTTCCACCCCCATTGGGAGTGATAGAGGTCATCCATGCAGCTTTAAAGGGTACACGAGTGTCCAAGAGGAGAGGGGTGCTAACCGTGGTGCTGGCAGAAAATTACACGGACAAGAAACCCTCCGAGAAGAAGTTGAAGTTTACTAGGGAGCCCATTGCCTTCAACGACGATGATCTATAGGGAACGATCCAACCACATGACAACACTTTGGTGGTTACAGATCCGTTAAATGGGTTTATAGTAAAAAGGGTATTAATAGACCAAGGGAGTGGTGCTGAGGTGATGTATCCTGACTTGTTCAATGGGCTTGATTTAAAGAATAAAGATCTCTCTAAGTATGACATGCCCCTTATGGGGTTTGATGGCTAGATGGTGATCCCAGAGGGGCAGATTTCGTTTATTGTGAATATGGAAGGTAAGGAAGTGACGGTGATGTTTATAGTGGTCACTTCGTGTTCTTCCTATACGGCGATCCTTGGAAGACCATGAATTCATGCAATGGGGGCAATTCCCTCCACCCTACATGTAAAGGTCAAATTTTGTACTGAGCAAGGTATTGCAGTAGTAAGGGGAAATCAACAAGTGGCTAGACAATGCTTGGTGGCTACAGTCAACTGAGAAATCAAGAAAAAAGAACCAACCGAGAAAGTTCCCTTAGAGAAATTATAGGAGCCCCAAGGGGAAATGGGGGCTAGTTGTGCTAAAGACCGAGTAAAAGTAAGGATACTGTCGGATGATAACAGGAGTTTTCTGATAGGAGTGAGTATGAAGGACGAAGATAGGGTGGGGATGCTGTTGTTTCTCGCACAGAATGTGGATATGTTTGCTTGGAGCTCGTATAAGGTGCCCGGGGTGGACCCCAAGTTCATAGTTCACCAGCTCAATGTAGACCCTCTATTCCCTCCCCCCCCCCCCCAAGAAGCAGAAGCCGAGGAGATTGGCTAAAGAGCATGTAAAAGCTGTTAGGCAAGAGGTTAGGAGGTTGAAGGAGGCTGGGGCAATAAAGGAGGTTTTCTTTTTGGAGTGGCTTGCAAATACCGTAGTGGTAAAAAAGAAGAACGGCAAGTGGAGAGTTTGCGTAGATTTCACTGACCTAAACCGAGCATGCCCGAAGGACCCGTTTCCCATGCCGAAGATCGATCAACTGGTAGATGCCACCTATGGGCACCCAAGGATGAGTTTTTTGGACACTTTCTAGGGTTATCATCAGATCACCTTTGCCGCCAAGGATCAGGAAAAGACAACATTCATTTCCCCTGATGCTAACTACCACTATACCGTGATGCCATTTGGACTAAAGGATGCTGGGGCCACTTATCAATGGATGATGATGAGAATGATTCGAGATAAGATTGGGTAAACGGTTGAGGTGTACATTGACAATATGGTGGTGAAAAGAAAATGGGAGGTGCAGCATATTAATTATCTCAAAAGGGTGTTCGAAGTACTTCGACAACATAAGTTGCGCCTCAATGCAGACAAGTGTGCTTTTAGAGTAGGGGCTAGCAAGTTCCCAAGGTATTTGATCACCAATCGAGGAATAGAAGTTAACCCCGATCAAATTGAAGCCGTGAAGCGACTCAAGCCACCGAGTAATCCGAAGGAAGTCCAAGTACTGACTGGCATGTTAGCTGCCCTTAACCAGTTTATTTCCAAGTTTACCGATTGTAGCCGTCCATTTTACTAGCTTTTGAAGAAATGGAAGGGATTCCAATGGAATGAGGTGTGTGAAAGGGCTTTTCAGGACTTGAAGGAGTACTTGGTGCAGGCCCTTATGTTGACAGCCCCAAAGCTCGGGGAAGATTTATTCATGTATCTCTCAATGTCGGAACATGTCATAAGTGTCGTGCTTTTGAGAGATCAAGGAGTACAACAAACATTGTATTATATTAGCAAGACCCTGGTTGATGCCGAGACAAGGTACTTGCCTCTGGAGAAATTGGTGTTAGCGCTAGTGCATGCTACGAGGAAGATGCCTCACTATTTCCAAGCTCACATCGTCTATGTGCTGACAGAATATCCTTTGCAGTCGTTGTTGAAGAGGCCTGACTTCACAGGCTGAATAGCTAAATGGGGGACTCAACTTGGCTCCTTTGACATTAGATATAGGCCAAGAAGCTCGGTGAAGGGCTAGGTTTTTGCCGACTTTGTTGTAGAATTTTCCCAGAGGAAGGAGATGAAAGTGATTTGTCATGTGGACCTTTACCCGTGGAAGGTATTCGTGGATGGGGCGTCTAGTGTAGCCGGAGCTGGGGCTAGGATTGTTATCATCACTCTGGGGGGGATAAGACTGGAACATTCTTTCAGGTTGGGTTTTAGGGCTTCTAACAACGAAGCCGAGTATGAAGCCTTGTTTGCCGGATTGAGGGCTGTTCTGGATATGGGTGCACGGGAAGTGGAAATTCACTCAGATTTTCGATTGGTGGTTAGTCAGGTACAGGGCAGTTTTGAAGCTTAGGATCCCCGAATGAAGAAGTACTTACAAATGGTAAGGCAGATTATGAGTCGGTTTCCCAAGGTAAAGGTGGTCTAAGTGGCCCGGGGGCAGAATCGACATGCATACTCTCTGGCCACATTGGCGTCATCAATGACCGAGGAGGTACCTCGAATGATCAAAGTCGAGCTCATAACGGAACCAAG
This sequence comes from Quercus lobata, assembly GCF_001633185.2. NCBI lineage: Eukaryota > Viridiplantae > Streptophyta > Magnoliopsida > Fagales > Fagaceae > Quercus > Quercus lobata. The sequence goes on along the minus strand of NC_044912.1, from coordinate 18,827,360 downwards.
TATTAACGCAGCAGTAGGTGTTTCGGTGGTAGCAATGTCCAAGCTGTGCTGGAAGGACCCAATCATTAACTTTTTGGTCAAGGACCGGGTTCCAGATGATGAAAAGGAAGCTAGCAGGGTACGCTGGGTAGCCGCTCGATACTAGTTGTCGGTGGACCATAAGCTGTATCAGAAGTCTTTTGGGGGGCCATAAAGTTAATGAGCTCTTGGCTGAACTACACGAGGGGGTGTGCAGCAGTCATATTTGAGGACGTTTATTGGCACACCGAGCGATAACCCAAGGGTTTTGGTGGCCGTAGATGTAGAAGGATGCTACTGAATACGTACGAAAGTGCAAAGCACGCCCTGTTGATCCATCAGTCAGCGGGTAGTCTAAATCCCATCAGCAGCCCCTGGCCTTTTGCTCAATGGGGCCTAGACATTGTTGGTCTGTTTCCTCAGGCCACGGGTAATCGGATATTTGTTTTGGTAGCTGTGGATTACTTCACTAAATGGGCGGAAGCTGAGGCATTGGCTAATATCCGGGACGTAGATGTTAAAAAGTTTGTATGGAGAAACATAGTTACAAGATTTGGGGTGCCAAAGTCCCTCGTATCCGACTACCCTCGTATCAATCAGTGGGCAGTCTAAATCCCATCAGCAGCCCCTGGCCTTTTGTCCAATGGGGCCTAGACATTATCGGTCCGTTTCCCAGGGTCACGGGTAATCGGATATTTGTTTTGGTAGTTGTGGATTACTTCACTAAATGGGCGGAGGCTGAGGCATTAGCTAATATCCGGAATGTAGATGTTAAAAAGTTTGTATGAAGAAACATAGTTACAAGATTTGGGGTGCCAGAGTCCCTTGTATCCGACAATGGGTTGCAGTTCGATAGCAGAACCTTTCGCGAGTTTTGCAATAATCTCGGCAACAAAAACAAATATTCCACCCCGGCCTATCCTCAGAGCAACGCCCAGGCTGAAGCCACTAACAAAGTAATTGTGAATGGATTGAAGAAAAGATTGGAGGGCACAAAGGGTAGGTAGGCCAAGGAGCTGCCCAATGTTTTGTGGGCATACCGAACAACCCCCAGAAGATCCACGGAAGAAACTCCATTTTCCCTAACTTACAGTGTGGAGGTAGTCATACCAGCCAAAGTAAACCTATGTAGTGCATGGGTTACGGGATTTGTCCCTGCCCTGAATGACGAATTAATGGTGAAGCATTTGGATTTGCTATAGGAGTGCCAAGAATCAGCAACTATACGTCTGGCCGAGTATCAACAGAAACCTGCCTGAAGGTATAACTAGGATGTGAAGACAAAGGAATTCGACGCTGGGGACTTAGTGTTGCGGAAAGTGGTTGGAAATATGCGAGATACCAATGCGGGGAAGCTAGCCCTAACCTGGGAAAGGCCTTATAGAGTTACCACCATCGCAGGCACGGGAGCATACTATTTGGAAGACTTAGATGAGAGACCCCGGCCATGGAATGTTTGCAATCTAAAGAAGTTTTACCATTGAACTGTTGGAGCACATGAGTAGGGATTGAGCATAATGGCGTATGTCTGTAATGCTAAGTAATATAAGGGCGATGTTTATTCATACAGATATGCTCATACTCTTGGTTTCGTCTCTGTTAATTTACTGTCCTCGGCCAACGAATGCGAAGAAATTTTGTTTACCTAAGGACAAAAACTTGTTCCCGGTTCGATTTTCATCACCGGACAGGAGGAAACCTAATCTCAAATTTTACCTAAGGACAGAAACACGTTCCCGGTTCAATTTTTATCACTAGACAGGTGGAAACCTAGCCTCAAATCTTAGCCAAGAACAGAAACACATTACCGGTTCGATCTTCATCACCGAACAGGTGGAAACCTTATCTTGAATTTTACGAAAGGATAGGAATCTGCTCCCGGTTTGATCCTAATCACTAAGCAGATGGAAACCTTACACTAAATTATTCTAAGGATAGAAGTTTGCTCTCGGTTCAATCCTAATCACCGAGTAGTTGGAAACCTTATACTAAATTATTCTAAGGACGGAAGTCTGCTCTCGATTTGATCCTAATCACCAAGCAGGCGGAAACCTTACTCCAAATTATTTTAAGGACGGACGTCTATCCCTGATTTGACCCTAATTAGCGCCGAACATGAGGAAACCTTATAATGGAATTTTTAAGGGTGGAAGCCTTGTATTAACACTTATTCCTCAAAAGGACGAGAGCCTGTCATTTACTTTTGTTAAACACACAAGTGTGCACTTTATTTAGCTATAATTACCGATAAGGCATAAGCCTAGCATTTACCTCCAACTACCAAAAAACCACTTTCGATCTGCTTCCGACCACCGAACAGAAGTGACTATGATCATTATAAGTGAGAAAGAAAGGTATGACAAGTAATTCGACAAACAAAGTAACAATTTATTTATAAATAGATGTCTAATTACCACCTTAAATGACTAACCCAGCAAGATAAAATAAGTGCAAGTTAAAATTTAACCAGTGTTTTGTCACCACACCCTGGTGACCGTAGGTAATAACCAGATAAAGGAAAATTAAATAACAGAACAGAAAAACAATATTTAAATGGCTAAAATCCTCTTCAAACTTATGTGGTAGGATCGGCGAACTGTGACAAAGTAGCATCCTTAATTAGCTAACCGAAGGGGAGTTGTTGGGCCTATACATCTATGGAAGCATTGAGGTTGCTGATGACCTCAAGGTAGACCATCTCCACATCCGTATCAATTGCGTGCACCAGCTCCCTCATGCTGGGGATGTCCTTCTCATCAGCGGCAATGGCTTAACTCTAAACGGAGGGAGGGGGAGTCAGGTAGGGAATTTGCTCGGGATTCCTTAGTGGAGAATCCTCAGCTACCCCTATCATTTGCAGGGCTGCCAACCACCCCTCCCCGAACCCGTGATGCTGAGCTTGGTGGACGATGGGCTCCACGGAGTTTTTGGCATCTGCAAAGCCTTTGTTATACCAGTTTTGCTCACAGGCCTCAAGGGCCTCCTTAAGGTCAATAATTTCATCGGCTTGGGCCAAGTTCAGGCTTTCTGCCTCTACCAATTTAAGCTCCACATTCCCCAACTTGACCTTCACCTTGGTTAGCTTTTTCTCCACCACCAATCGGGCTTTCTCAGCAGACTACGCCCTCTTCTAGACAACCTCAGAAGCTTTGCCCTTCTCCTTCGCCATGGCAGTTGCAACATCCATAAGGGCCTTCTCTTGTTCGGCATCCTTGGCAAGTTCCTTCAATCTCTCGTCAAGGATGTGAGTCAGCTGCACGGCCTGACAACACAACAACGATAAGTGTGAGGGCAAAGGAAATATGCAAGCATCAAAACAAATGGAAAGAGGGGTAGAAAGTTACCGCTATAGTATGCCATTGCAACCACCTAGCCAGTGATTCCTCGGTCCCATCCTAGAAAAATTAGACATCCTCAGGCAATAAGAGGCCCTGCACCAAGTTCTGGGCAACCCGCCCTCTTTCGCCCTGGGCCCACATCCTTACGCTGGCAGACACGGGCAGAGGCTTATCACTGAGCTTGTAGGCAACCTGCCACCCTGCCTTGGGTCAAAAAGAGGATGCCACGTTCATCTTGACCTGGGCAGTTGGTCGGGTATCGCCAGCTAGCTCCCGGATCATGATCCCGCCGAATGCCCAAGAAGGGGTCCTCGTGGGAGCGTCACTCTAGACCTTGGGCGGTTGATCAGCGAGGCGCTGCTTCTTTTTGGCATGGCCAACAGAAGGAAGAGGAGGAGTCCGGTCCTTGCCATGGGGCTGTTAGGTCTGGGCCATGGGACGAGTACCAAGCAAGAACCTATCGATGGTCATGGTTTGCTTAGTCACCATCTTTTCATCTTGATCTGCCCCTGCTCCTAAGGAATTGACTGACTCAGCTACTGTTGGCTCGGCTGCTCGGGCTGGTGCTCCTTGCTTTTCGACGGGTACATGGACTCTACAGCTTTGAGATACGAGATCTATTGAAGCATCCCATATCAGTAAAATAGAGTCTGTGACGGTGTACTGAGGGCCGAGGTCTCTGGCTTCACCTATAGTCAACTGTGGGGGGAGAAAGCTAGTGTGCCACATGTCGTTGTACAACAACAATGGACTTTCCACTAACAAAGCCAGCCCAAAAGGTTACCAAGTGGTATAAACAGGAGTGTAGCCGAGAATGAGGTGCGATGCCCAGAGCTGCCTGTCAGAGTTCACAAATATTTCGGACCGGAGCAAGAAGTTCAGATCTCTCACGTGCACTACTCTAAGGTCTGGCTTGAACCTTTTGCTGTCTACATCAAAATAATACAAAAGCAAGTTAATACCTATTTGAGCAAATCAATCCCGAGTAAAACATGATTAAGGAGTAAAAGATGCTCGGTACCAACCAACATCGCGTGGCGAGAGTGGGCAGGGGAGCTCATCGACAAGCCAGTTACCGCTCACCCGAACATACTCTTCTGCAGAATTTCTGTTAGAATCTGGAAGACATGATATAAGCCTTACCCGTAGATCCCTAGCTTTTAAATAATAGTTAGACCTAATGTTCCCACACAAACTGTACATGAAATTTATGTCATGATGGTTTAACTGTAACTCGTATATCCGGTTTAATCTACTAACATAATTAACGACTCGGTAAAAATTGGGAGGAAATTGATCAGGACACAGACCATAAAACCTAAGGGTACTAAGCAAAAAAGGGTCCACGAGAAACCTAACCCCTCCCTTTAGGATAGCTATCAAAGGAAAAAATGCTATGTTGGACCTAGAATGACGGTGAAGGGTGATGTCACCCTCGTGACAATACGCCACATCCACGTCCCCAAGGATATTGAAGGCCTCCCTAAAGTTATCCAGGGACGCCTCAGTAGACAGAAGATGGGAAAACCCCATTCTTAAACTCTAAAGCGAAGAAAAAAATTGAAAGAAGAAGAAGAGAGTAGAAAAACTTACTATGGGCTCTAAGGAATGGTTGATCCTGATTGAAAGATCTATGCATAGGAGAGGAGTGCTCGGCAAAGAGAGATTTTGAAGAGTTAGGAAGCAAAAAATGATCTGAAGGAGGAACAGGAAGTATTTATAGGGAGGGAGCATTTAATGAAGTGGAGAGGCAGGAAAACCATTCTGGATTCTTTTTATAACCCCACACGCGCAGCCTCAGTTTGCAAACCATCAGGTTATGATGGTGGTTAATCCTGACAGCTTGGCATAACACCCCTTTTAAGAGCGCATTAATGACCATCCTATCCATTCAGTGGATGACGCCTGAGCTTCCCGAGGGGTCTCTGGCACATGCCTTCCTTGATTCATGCCTGGGATCCGAACACAAATCAAGGGGGGCTATTGTACGGGGCTGAGCCATTGTATAGGGCTGGGCCCAAGGCCTGTGGGCCTTCGGCCCAAGCCTTGTGATACATTATATGACCCTGTCCCCATTTTGGGCATTTAGCCCCAATCCGGACACCTCAGGGCCCAATCTAGGCCTAGGATAAGACTGCACTGTCTTAGATACCCAAAGCAAGCCTCTCCTGATCGTCTTTAACCTGGTCAGGGGTATCATTGCTCGGAGATACCCTGTACTCAGTTACCCGATGGTCCCTTCGGGAATATCGTTGTTGAGTGAGCTTTTGGAAGTGGGAATCAATTCTAATGCCACTACCACCTTTCCCAACGAAACGACTACTTAGAGATGGAATTGGACCACCATTCGCACTAGTAAGGGGGAGTAATCATAACACCTCCACTAATCTATGGCTATAAATAGGAGGATTAAGGGAGAAGTTGGGGTTGGCATGTGCGGAAAGAAAACTGAGAAAAAAAGAGTATAAACATCAGTAGTAACAAGAGTTATTTGGAGAGGGGAAAGAGAGAAATTAATCTAAATTAGAGGGCATAAGGGGGTTGCTGGGTAAGGGACCACCCATAGTAGGAAACTCTAAGCCCACTATACAAATTAGTTGTAAGCCCAAATCCAGGCCCATCCCCATTGAAGATATATTGGGCACGCAAAGTACCCATATCCAAATGTTACTCAACTTGTTTACCCATGGATATTCATTTCCAACCCAAACCTAATTTCTATAAAATCACAACCTGCGTAGGACTAGATTCTATGGGACAAAATTAGACTCCGAACCAAATATTGATACATTTTCAAATTAGAGCACGACTAAGTATCATTGAGATTTAATAAAGGGTGTGTGACCAATTAGCCATATACCAAGTAACGAAAAACGAAAAGCATAGTAAGCTAACAATAAATTCTATATAACTATAAGCAATAACAATATCCTGCAAATATAAATCATTCCCCATTTGAGGAAATAATACACATTGATTGATTATAAAATAATTGAAGATGTTCTGCAATTCATGGTTAACATCCAGATTGAAAGTTATGATTTAAGGTAACTTTGTGTGGTGAATTATATAATTGAAATAGTGCTAACTATTACTAAATGCATAACAAGTAGTTTGCTTCTTGAATGAAAATTTTGGAGTCTATCTATTCCAACGATTGTGTTCTAGATAATTTGGTATTTTTCTGTACTTGAAGTATTGTTGTTCTAGTGTTTTTGGTGTTTGCTATAGATTGCTAATAGCTCTACTATCTATTGGAATCAGAAGACATTAATGTTTTAACAAAAAATTTGACACCACCTAATGTGATAAGTAAAAAAAAATGTGATGTTAGTGATGGACCTTAATGAGAACTTGTGAAAGCTTGTAAATTTAACATGTGTGAGAAAGTTATCATTTTTTTTTTATTGTAATTTATGGTTTGAGATAATCTAGTCTTTTATGCAGAGTGCTAATAATTCTAATCTCTATTGGACTTGGATGCTAGTAGACTCTCAAATTTGGTGTTAGACAAGCTTAATGCCCCCACATTAGGTGACAAGCCCACGTAACAGTGCTCGGCAATGGTATCACTTGCACGAGACTTTATCAATAACCCATCTGCTTTGTGCTTAACCAATGTGGGACTAAATTGTGCCCTACAAATAGTTTCTAGGCTTACGCAATAGAGGACGACTATATATTATTGAGATATATAATCATGGGTGTAACCAAAGACTAATTAACCATACACAAAAAACCAATATCATTATAAGAGCACTTGCATTACGGGTGTAAAAAAATTCTAGTTACTATTTTACCATCTATACCCTCAAAATCATGCAATATCTAATTTGGATATCTAAAAATTTATACCAACTTGCTACAGTAAATTGGTATCACTACCAACTTACTGTAGCTAGTTGCTAAATGGTAAATAATATATTTATTCCAAAAAGAAAGAGATGAAGGAAGAAAGAGATGGGGGAGAATAGAGAAAATTGAATTGTTTATGCTATTTAATGTTGTAGTTTATATTATTTTAATAAGTTGTGTAAGGACACGATTCGTGGCGGACCGTAACAGTGTTGGGTTTGCACGTAAAAAGACCCAAACAATATCATTTGTAGAGCGTGGGTTTGAAAGGCTAGGCCTTGGTCACCAGACGGTGGGTCTTTCGTGGTGTTCATACATGGTAAGGTTTCCTTCACCCCTAGAGTCTTTCTCCTGGAGGTGGGCTGGGAGGCTCTGGTTTTTGGCCATTTTTCCTAGCCCCTCTTTAGATTACTTATTTTTCCTTTTATACTAGCCTACGTTCACTGTCCTTCGTCCACGTATAGGGTTAACCTTTCCAAGATTGATACTTGTCCCATCAGCCCATATTCAAAGTCGTTGGGGGTGGTTGTAAAAGCCGGAGAATACGGCTCTGTCAGGTGCAGAGTATTGAATGGCAGTAAGGGCAGCTTTCCCTGGATATTGTAGATTTTCTTTCGAGCTTAATCCTATGCCGTTTTTACCCCTCCCTCCGGTGGGACTTTGGGTCTGCCGAAGACTGAGCTGTTCTCGGCTGTATCCCAAGGCTATCTTGTGCTTTGTATTATCGAGCTTGGGCCATAGCCCTCCTCGGCTCTGGGCCTTTAGACTCCCCACGGGTAAATGGGTCTGGCCCGTAAATTTTTTGGGCCCCACAAGTTGTATGTAAAAATAAAAACTGAGACGTTGGATGAGTTATAAAATGGAATTGTAAAATAGATAAAGTAGGTTTTTAAGGTGTAAAATAGAGAATTTTTTGCATTCCTGGATGCTAGTGCTCTAAGCTAACAATTTTACATATATTATATACACGCAAGCAATAGGGGTATTTCGTTAAGTAATAGAAAGTTTACATTAAAATATCAGAATTCTAGCTTTAGCTAGGGAACTTAACATTAGCATTAGTATTTGGGATTGGGGGTGCCCTAAATTGCTATTTTACCAATATTCACACCTAAAATAAGCTTTACCCAAATTGCTAAAAAATTTTAGCTACTATGAACAATAAATTTTCTTATTATTTTATTAATAAATATCTCATCTTCTTCTTTCTTCAATTATGATCCTTGAAAACAAATAATAAAAAAAAAGAATGAAGAAATAGTAAATAAAGAGTAAGAAAGAATATTTAAATGAAATAGTAAAAGAATAGAGATTGAGATGTTGGGTGTACTATAAAGTGGGTTAATATGATAGGTAAAGTAATATTTTAAATGGTAAAATAAAAATTGCTATGCAAACCCGGATGTGAATGCTTATTAATTTGATTTGACCTCATTAGATTTAGTAGTATGTTCATTCTCATAATATCTCTAATGAGAAGAAAAAGAGTTTCGCATGATCTAATCGTGTGAAACTTATACATTTTTTCTTTACATATCTTAAATTAGAAAGCCCCTCACCCTTTTATAACTATAATTCGATCAAGAATGGCCTTTTGGTTCTAATACAACAATGCATGCATCGCGAATATTGATTATTTTCTTCTTTGTTCTCTTTCTTTCGTCAAAGACTACCAGCTAATCTTACTTCTTATTGGACAACTAACCAATTCTTCAAGTATTAGTGGCGGAGCCATATGCATGCTTGGGGGGGCCTTGGCCCCTCCAAAATTTTTAATTTTTTTTTTTTTACAATATGTGGATGCAAGGGGTCGTGCTTAGGAGTTGCCACCTAGTTTTTGCAATGGCCTAGGAACCATATATATAGCGTCCTTTCGAGGAATGATCTTTTGATCTTACTACCAGAGATATGGGTTCAGAGTTAAGTTATGGTCTTGGGAAGGTGTTAGGCACTCAAAACCGCCCAGCCCTAAGGTTGGCTTCCCATCATTGTATCTTATGTCTTAACCCTATTAAAGGCACATTCAACATTGTATCTAACTCACACACACACACACTAGCATACATCTAACAATCAACATGACATCAAACATCCCTAACCATTCATCTATCATGCTTGCAAACAAAGTCTACCATACATCTAACAAGGCATCCCCTATCGTACATCTAGCATGGCATCTCATCATATCACAAGCCCTACTCATCATACATCTAAACATGCTTCATCACAAATCATATTACATCATAGCATATCCCAACACACATCTCAACACATCATCCTAGCATTCATCTAGCATGACATCATATCATATTTAAGGCAGCAACATATGAATCATTAAATCAAGGCTGAAGCATAAGCATAAGAAAAGATCCAAGCAAACATGTGATTAAGCATAACTCATCCAAACAAGCATATGCACCTCTATCATCAAAGCATATCACAAATGCATGAACATTACAAATGCATGACTTACCTCTTACTTACCTTGCAGCAACTCAGCACCTATGGCATTATGCATGAGCATGTGACTGCATGATCATGGCATTGAAATAAGGAAAACACAAAATAAACCCTAATTTTACATGTGATAGCAAACAGGCAAACAAAAATGTGAAACATAGACATTAAAAGCATAAAAGCATGAGGAAAGAAGCTAAACAAAACAAACATGTGAAGACAGAAGCAAAGCAAATAAAATAAAATTAGGGTTTATGGGCAAGTTCATGTGCATGCATGAACAAGCCTGCGTACACACAATTAAGTCTGCATGTGCAGGCAAGATTATGCATGCGCAGATTTCTACCCAAAAACCCTTTAAAAAAAAGGCAGAACCTCAAAATGGGAATTCTAACAACCTAACATGCATTTAAAACATACAACTCCATAAACCTAATCTAGATAGACATATTAAAACATATTATAACAAACAAACAAAGCAAACAAAAAGATTTAAAGCATAAAAAGAAAAGAAAAGGGAAGAGAAAATTTTAGACTAATATCTCAAAGAAAAGCCCTTCAAGCTTGATTTTTGACTATTCCCTTCAATAAAATTTATTCACAAACCAATAAGAAACTGATTAGTAATATTAAACTCAAAGATCAAGGCTAGAAAAGGCCCTAATCAAAAGAAAATTGACTTGAGCATGTTTTGTGAAAAACTCCCTCTTTGATTCACTATTTCTAGTGAATTTTAGTTTTTCCGTGGGATTTCTGTGTCTTTTGAAAATATACTAAGTACGGCTACTTATAGTGTGAAAAAAGGGGTTTAGAACAAATCTCAAACGATGTGAGATTCATTCCAAACCTCAATATTAATGCAGAAAACCTGCCTTATATAGTTTCTAGAAATCGCTATGCATGCGCAAGATCGGACCTGCGTATGCATGCAGAAAGTTGTGTGCACAGGCTGGCTCTTATGTGTACATTGCGAGGGTTTTCTTTGACCTTATTTTTCAAAAATAGATTTATTTGCTCATTAAAAGTCATATTTTTCATTTTAAAACTTCTCAAGTCAATTTAACTTTTGATTGGGCCCTAAACCAACCTTAGGTCTTAAAATTCAACATCATTGAGGAACGGAGGCCCAAGTTGTAAGGGGTACAAAATGTGGTGTCTACACAATATGGGTATATTTTATAAATATTTAAAGGTTATATGAAAAAAAAAAAAAAAAAAAAAAAAGGAGTGCATTGCGAGGGTTTCTTTGACCTTATTTTTCAAAAATAGATTTATTTGCTCATTAAAAGTCATATTTTTTCATTTTAAAACTTCTCAAGTCAATTTAACTTTTGATTGGGCCCTAAACCAACCTTAGGTCTTAAAATTCAACATCATTGAGAAACGGAGGCCCAAGTTGTAAGGGTACAAAATGCATTGTCTACACATATAGGTATCTTTTATAAATATTTAAAGGAAAAAAAAAAAAAAAAAAAAAAAAAAAAGAAAGAAAAAAAGAAGAAGGGCCTGCGTATTCATGTAGAAAGTTGTGTGCATAGACTGGCTTTTATGTGTGCATTGTGAGGGTTTTCTTTGACCTTATTTTTCAAAAATAAATTTATTTGCTCATTAAAAGTCATATTTTTCATTTTAAAACTTCTCAAGTCAATTTAACTTCTAATTAGGCCCTAAACCAACCTTAGGTCTTAAAATTCAACATCATTGAGGAACGGAGGCCTAAGTTATAAGGGGTACAAAATGTGGTATCTACACAATATAGGTATATTTTATAAATATTTAAAGGTTATATGAAAAAAAAAAAAAAAAAAAAAAAAAAAAAGTTGCCCCCCCCCCCCCCCCCCAAAAAAAGCATTGATCAACTAATTTAGTAATCTTTCCAAAAAAAAGAAAGTTTAGAGTTGATATACAATTGCAATAGAATGAAAAAATTATGTAGTAAGTTTTGTGAGTAAATAGTGGAACCCCTAATTTTTAGCTCAATTTCAAATCCAATTAATGTGTTCAAATTATTCAACATTGATAATATATGCAATTTGATTGAAATTTTCTATTCTTAAGATTTTATCAAGAAAAATAAAAAGCTCACATGAGACTTCAATTATAACATTATGATTTTGATTTGCCAAACATGGATGAAGGTTTGCAAACAATTTTTATATTAAAAAGGAAATTATGAATAATTTTGCTATAAGATTACTAATTGATGAAGTTTATTACGTGAGGTATTAATGTTGAGCATGACCTTGATGGAAGATACTATATTCATTTTTTTTTTTTTTTGGTTCTACATATTTGTGTTGTATACCCAATTATACAATGTTTGTATACTTATTAGAGTTTAAGAAGATTATAAATTTCTCTTATAATGAAGATCTTGAGTCTAGGTGTGTATATATACATATTAAAGTTGATAATTTTGTGTATATGTATATAACTTACTTTAGAATAAGAAAATTAAAATTTATATTTTCATACACACATATATTATGTGGATTTTTTAAAGATAGTGTCTATTTATGATTTGAATTTATCTTGACACTAGTTTAGCCCCCACTTAAAATTCCTGGCTTCGCTACTGTCAAATCTAGTGTAGGTGTTAGCCAAATTGGATCAAACTTTAGGTTATCTATTCGAGAGGGCAACACAAAAATAATACTTGATCATCCAAAATTTTCAAGACTCAAATGTGGGCAAAAATAAAATAGAGAAAGGATAACCAAATTGGTATTGCTCAAAAGATGGTAGTGGGGATGTGAAGCTGAGGACCAACGGAGCTCGTGACTTGGAGTGGTTAATAAAGATCCTCACTGCTCTGATAAGCCAGTGAATATTGACGCCTCCCACTCAGGAAGAGGGAGACCGTTTGCAGATACCAAATTTTATCTCTGGTCTACATCCCAGGGTCTTTACACACTTCACTTACACACCACAAAGGTGAAGCAAGTCCAACGAGACTCCAGTTCTCCAAAGCCCAATTCCCTCCAAGACCAACTTAATGCCCCCACATTGGGTTATAAGCCCATGTCACAGAGCTCGGCGAAAATTTTGTTTGCGTGAGAGTATATCAATAACTATTCTGGTTCTTATGTTGTCTGTGTGGGACTAGATTGAAGATTCTATCTGCAACATACGCCACAATACTACCCAGTGTTTGTTGTGAGAGGGGCGAGAAAGAGGGAGTGAATAAGAGAGAAAGTGATTGAAAAGAAATGGAGAAGTCAGAGTCACTAAAAGAGAGAAAAAAAAAAACGAGTGAATAAAAGCTATTAAAGCAAGTTTATTATAGCATAGTTGTAAAAAATTGTAAGTATACACACTCGGTTAAAGAAGGTTTTGATGTGTTGAATTTGTAAAATAGCAATTGGGGAGGTTAAAGAAGGTTTTGATCTTTTTTAAGATTGGACGACTCTGTCAACAAACCAAGCTTGAAAGCGGGTCGAGGCTCTAAACCCAAATATCCCTTTCCAAGACCAGCTTAATGCCCCCACTTGGGTCACAAGCCCACGTCACGGAGCCCAGCGCTGGTTTCTCTTGCGTGAGAGCATATAATAAATAACTCTTATCGTTGTTATGCAAGCAGTGTGGGACTAGATTTTGTTGGGCAAAGTTAGACTACAAACATTTTTCAAGGCTTATTAAAACTCAACCTTCTTGACAATGGAAACCGTGATCATCATTAAAGAGTGAAGAAAAATCACCAAATATAAAACTAAGTCTTCACTTTTGTCATTCAAAATAGAGCACAACTATATATCATTAAGATATTATCATGGGTGCTCCCAAATTAACCATACACAAAGTAAGAAAAAAAAAAGTGTTTAGTAAGCTAACCATTCTCCATTCTGCATGAAAGTAAGACAAAAAACCTGCAAATGTATAGCCCGTTTGGTCATCCATTTTAAACACTAGTGTTCCATGTTTAAACACTGAACACTAGTGACCAAAAAAAAAAAAAACGCGTTTGGTCATCCATTTGTGTTCAGGGTTGTTTGAAAAACATTGTTCAAAATCTGGTTTTCAAAATTATGGTTTTGAAATCACCTCCGGCCTGTTTTAAAACAACAAACAATGTTTCTCAATGGCAATTGGGTAATTATTTTGAATACTGTATGGGCCCACCAAGTCAGACATATCTATGAATTGTCTCATCTCTTCCTGTCAAATAACAAACAAACAAAGAGACCAAGGAAAATATAAGATGTATTCTCTCTCCTAATTTAAAAAATGTTTATTTTGTACAGGTGTCAGCTTTTTTTAAAATCGAACACTCACATACCAAACACATATTTATGTTTTTTGAACACTGAAACATGTTATTTAAACCATGATATTAAACACATTTTTTTTTTTTTATATACACTAAAAACACGTATTTCAACAACACTTTTTAAACCACAATTTTCACATATTTTTAAACAACAATTTTTGAAATCCATGACCAAACGGGCTCATAGTCATACACACACACGAAATAGGAAATTCAGAGTTTGAAAATCTCTTTTTAAATATATGGAATATTATTAGTTTATATTGTACTATCAATGTAAGATTTACATTATAGACTAAAAAAATGTGTACAAAATTGTACACTTTTATGCAAATGTGTACTAATGTACTACACACTATACAGCGGTAATGGGAGTTGTCTATCTTGTTGGCTTAGTAGCAATAGTGCCGAGTTTACAGTATAAGTAATTAATGTGGTTGCGTAAGTAGAAAAAATGCCCCAAATTATAATTTAATTAAGACCAAATATTAGCCAATAAATAAAATAATATTTTTTTATCAATTGAAAATTAAGAAAAAAAGAGAGAGAAATACTACATTCACAACATTTTTACAACAAATTCTAAGTCGCAAGTTGTTATAAGCTATTATTGATGGCAAAAAAATAATTTCAATGCTGGGTTCAAATTAGAACCAGTAACAATTTAACTCCTAAGTTTTGTTGTGAAAAATATTGTAAATGTAGCATTTCTCCAAAAAAAAAGAAAAAGAATATACACAAAAAAATCCACAAAATTTTTCACAATAGTTGAGTTGGCAAATTTTATTAGTTCTCACATAGGTCCATGACTAACATCACTCTTTTACTTACCACTATCAATCTACCATATTAACAAGTGTGAAAAGCTTTTAAATATTTTTTGTGTATATAGACTTTCTAAAAAAAAATTTCTACTTGATTCATGTTAATTAGTAATAATTTTGTATCTAAAACAAGATAATAGAGCTTAAGTAATATTTAATTTTTTTTAAGTCATATTTAAATAAATAAAATGTCTCAATTTCAGTTTTTGCCTTAGTACTTCAAATGCATCAAGCGGCCCGAAATAGCAAGTGATCTTGTTACAAATACCAAAGCTTCGTGAGAGCTATATTGGTCCATACCATACGCTAGTATATCCCCATTCCCACTACCAGCTTTTTCAATTTGCCAGAAGAGCAATTATATGTATAAGTTATAACCAAAAAAAAAAAAAAAACCAAATACCTAAAGCTCTCATACAAACTAATGGTCAACATTCAGATTGAAAGATGTGATTTCAGGTAGTTTTATGTGTGGTGAATTATATAAATGAAATAGTGATAATATTTTGATTCATGATTGAAAAATTTTGAAGCCTTTCTATTCTAATTATTGTGTTTTAGATAATTTAGTCTTTTCTGTACTTGGTGTACTGTAGTTTTGCTGTTTTTGGTGTTTGCTGCAGATTGCTAATAGGTTAATAGCTCTGCTATCTGTTGGATTCAAGGGATCTCAAAAGTGTAACTTCAATTGTGTTTGCAATTTAAGGAGACTGTACTGTAATTCATGGTAAATATTTAGATTGAAAGATATGATTTTAGGTAGCTTCTGTTTAAATTATATAATTGAAACAGTGATAACTGTAACTAAATGCATATCAAGTATTTTGCTTCATGAATAAAATCTTTGAAGTCTTTCTATTCCAACCATTGTGTTTGAGATAATTTAGTCCTTTTACGCAGAGTGCTAATAATTCTAATCTCTATTGGACTCAGAAGGCTGTAGGCTCTCAAATATGGTGTTAGACAAGCTTTGGGGAAGGCTCTAACAAGAGCAAGATCTCTTGGAATTTGGCAATGGTTTTAGAAGACATTCAGTAAAGATGTAACTGATAGAGTTTTGTCTAGTGTCTATCGGTAATTAAGCTCAACCTCCAAATTCCCTTATATTCTCTCTTTTACATGCTTCCGCTTTTAAAATAATTTTCTCTACAATATTTTTCTCTTTCATTTAAATTTCAATAATGCTATATAAACAAACTATTTTTCACAAAAACTTATACAATTGTTGAGATGGTTGACTGTAAGCGATAAACACAACTGATACTCATGGACCTACATCTCATGGTCGATCAATTTAGCCATTGCAAAATTTGTTTTTTTTTTTTTAAGTTTCTATATATTCCAACCAAATTGGTATTGCTCTTGGTATTAGAACTAGGGGAAAGAAAATAACAATAACAAAATTTTGTTTAATTTCAACATTGCACAAGCATAATTGATCTTTGTTATTTGAACCAAAAAACAAAAAAGAAGGATCTCAAAAAAAAAAAAAAAAAAAAAAAAAAAAAAAAAAAAAACAAAACAAAACAAAACAAAACAAAAAAGAAAAAAAGAAGCAAAAGCTGGTAGTGAGGATGAGAAGCAAGGACCAATAGGGGCGGCTCGGTGACTCGTAGAGAGTAGGAACCTAATGAAGATGCAGCTGCTGCTCTAATAAGCCAACTATGTTCCCCGGCTTCCACTATGGACTAGGGAAGCAGACGACCGTTCAACCAAGCGCAGAGCCAAGGATGAAACCGAATCTCTGACCAGATCGAACTAAACTAATAATCGTTCACCCACTCTTTAATTCTATGAGCCCACAACAACTCACAATGGTTCCAAAGCCCAAATCCCTTCAAATACAACCAACTTAATGCCCCCACATTAGGTGACAGGCCCACATAATCGAGCTCGGCATTCGTTTAACTTGCTTGAGACCTTATCAATAACCCATCTGCTTTGTGCTTAACCGGTGTGGGACAAAAATTTGTTCTACAAATTAGTTTCTAGGCTTACACAATAGAGAATGATTGACTATATATTATGGAGATATAATAATGGGTTTGACCAAAGACCAATTAACCATACACAAAGTAACCAAAAACGAAAATCATTATAAGCTAACAATTCTACTTATAATATATATTCTCACATGTGCATGCAATTAATAGGAGTGTTTTATTAAATAACTAAATGTTTACATTAAAAATATCAGGATTCTAGCATCAGCTTCAGTCAGAGAACTTAACTTGCATTATTCAAGTAAAGTGTAAATGTTTTCCAAATTGGATCAAAGTCCAGATTAGCTATTCAAGACTCAAGAGGGCAATGGGTTAATGCTTCCATCTTTGAGTGAAAAGACGAGGTAAAGAACAGCCACAACCCAAAAATAACACTTGATCATCCAAACTTTTCAAGACTCAAAAGTGTGTTTTTTGATGCACTTAGGAAGGAGACCAAGAATTTTGAGTAGTTAATATCCAATATAATTTAAGATTTTTTTTTGGGGGGGGGGGGGGGGGGGGGTCAAAATACATCAAGAGTTGTAGTTTTTGTTGGGCAAAGAGATGCAAAATGGGGTTAGCCCGTGGCCCATACTATGTGTAAAGCTGCCATCCATGCTTTGGCCCCTTTCTATTGTAACACAATTAACCTCCTAACTCCGGATTCTCAAAAAAAAAAAAAAACCCTCCTAACTCCTGCTTTGGAAAGCTTGGAAGCATGATGCTCTTCTGAGTAACGCTACTTGAATTTTCTCACCTTGATTATCATAGATCATAGCACACACATAATTGGTAGCTCTTTAGTATTTGAACATAACTAAAATAGGAGTGTGGTGGGCCTTTTTGTGGTTAAAGTGAGCTGGGCTGCCTCCTGCTGTATTGGGCCCGAGTATTCTGAGTAAGGGAGTTGAGACCGGTCCAACTGCAACTCAATTTGGTCTGGCTTATGCGCAAACTATGTCTCATCTGCCAAGGGCACGCTTACGGCAGGAAGAACGTGGTGCCTATCCTCTGTTTCTGCCACAGAAGATTCTACCGCGGACTGAATTTTCTCCAATTTCTGTCACAACACTGTCTTTTTTCCATTTTCTTCCACAGAAGGAACTTTTCTCCAGTTTCTGCCGCAGGACTGACTTTTTTGCTATGTAGCAAAACTTTCTACTGTGCGATAAAGCTTCCTGCTATACAGTAAAGCTTTCTGTTGTGCATTGAAGTTGTTTGCTGTGCATTAAAGCCTTCTGCCATGCAGTAAAGTTTTCTGCCGTAGAGCCTTCTGTTGTGCAATCAAGCTGTCTACTGTGCATTAAAGTTGTCTGCGGTACTTTAAAGCTGTCTGTCGTGCTTTAAAGCTATCTGCCGTGCAGTAAAGCCTTTTGCAATGTGAATGACTACTCTCCGTTTTTTACTGCAGAAATACTTTTCTACTTCCTGCACATAAACAAATCTAAAGCCCAAAGAAAATACACATCAAACAAATGTTAGTTTAAATGGGTTAGCATATTCTCAAGTATTTACATACATATATGAGTGCATATACTTATACGTATTCACATATACATATATAAAATATATTTTGCAGAACATGAGAAACAAGATATATGTATATATATACTTATGGTAGGATAATGATTAGTTTGTGTCAACAGTGAAACACATAATAACAAATAAAGAAGAAAGCTTCTGCAGGAAAGGTATAGCAGTATAATAGCTAACACGGTAAATATAATGAAAAGGTGCTACAGCAGAATAACTAGTAAAAAAGTAAAGATACCACAGCAGGACAACTGATGCAGCAGATGTGATAAAAACGTGTTACGGCAGGATGACTAAATACAGCAGATATAATTTATAATGAGAGAAATAAAATATATTTGCAATCAAAATCAAGTATTGAATCTTCCCATAGGATAAGTGAACCAAGAAAGAACCCACCCAACTTGAACAACCTTGTCATAGGCTCCTGCCATAAAAGTTGTGCATTTTGGAGAATAGGCCTAAATGGCTACTAGCTATTACTTTTGGAGACTTCAAAGAGTGGGTTTGCTAAGAGGGAGAGAAAAGATGGTCTATTGATGCATGCCCCTATTCCTGCCGTATTTTCTCTCTTTGTTTTACCACTTTCTTTCTTTCTCTACGTTCTTTCTTTACTCTTAGTTTCTTACTACTCTCATGCCGTGTGTTGTTCCCCATTTTTGGTCTTTCTTTTTCCTGGATACCTCTCTCTGGGTGCTTACTACCCTCTTACCATGGGTTTTCCTCCCTTAAGTGCTTCCCTCCATTGGGTCTCTCTCTTTCGGTGTTTTTCTCTCTTCCCCTGTTTTCCCTTTTCTTCCTCTGTTTTTCCTCTTCCCTTCGGTCCCTTTTTTTTTGCTGTGGTTACCTTCCTTTTATAGCAAACAAATTCAATGGGATTTCTCCCTTTTACCCCTAGGGCTTCACCAACTGTTTTTGGTTTGTTGTGGGCATCCTTTCAAGATTACCCACTCACCCATTGGTTGCCCCTGCCATTGCTTAGTACATGTCTGCTGCAACGCTACTCATTTCACAACAAAATTCCCTTTTGTTTGTTCCTGCTGTATACCTCTACCTCACTACCTAGCTCTATGGCATGCATCATATGGTCCCAACCATTTATTACTTCTTTTAGGTAAGATACCATCCCAGCAAGATATCTTTCCCAAAAGAAGTTATGGCAGGAAACCAAATATAGACCCCCTTTTCCCCCCACCACCAAACCACGCCCTCTGAATCCCTTTGACCGTGGGCCCACCTCCCTTGTATTGGCTAGGTATAGGTTGGTGGTGCCTTGGCCCTTCTGTGCTTGCTCTGCTGCGTGTTTTATCTTATTTCTTCACGCATTTCCTGCTACGTTTGTCATTTTCCTTTGGTTTGGCTTTTCTTTCCTTCACGTGATTCCTGCTGTTGACACTTCCTGTCGTTCCTTGTTTCTTTTCATCGTGCGTCTTCATATCAGTTTTCACGCTAATCCTTTTATACAAAAGAATTTGGGCCTTTGTAGGCTAGATAATGTCGACTGGATCAAAAGGGTCTTAGGCCCAATTTGTCTTTATCTACCAAAGCCATTCTGCTACGGAACTGTATTATGTGGTAGATCTATATTCTGCGGCAGATTTGTATTCTGCAGTAGATTTGTGTTTTGCTGTAGATTGCTTTCACTTGCACTTTTTTTTTGGACCTTTCTTGCTCTTCGGTCTTCTTGGTAGGTCTTTGGGCTTTGCTTTTCATTGGGTTTTCTTCCTCATGGGCTTTTGGATATGGATTTGCAAAATTGGGCATCAACATTTAGCCCCTTGAGTAGATGGATTGCTCTTGCAATTCGTATGCGAAAACTCATGCAGTTTTCTTTCGTGGGTTGTTTCACAACTCACATGCGAATGCCTCTCTTTAGCTCGATTGTTTCTGCTGATTGCCTGCATGTTATTATTTGACTTGTGCCTGCTGGGCCTCTTTGGGCCTGCTGCATGCTTTCCAAATTCTAGTAGCCCAGTACTATCATTAGGCTTGTACTCATGCTGTTTTAGGCTTTCTTGGCCCAATTCATCGCTTTTGGGCTCCTTTGTCCCATTCGGGCTCCTTTGTCCCATTTTATTCTTTTGGGCATCCTCGGCCCATTTCATCACTTTCGGGCTCCTTTGTCCCATTTGGGCTCCTTTGTCCCATTTGATTCTTTTGGGCATCCTCGACCCGTTTCATCGCTTTTGGGCTCCTTTGTCCCATTTGGGCTCCTTTGTCCCATTTGTTTTCCCTTCGCATTACCATGGGCTTTTACTAACTTCATTGGGGTTCTCCGGCCAAATTACCTTATTCTCATCCTTGGGGCTCATGGGCTTGCCATCAACCCCTTACTTTCTTTGTTTTCATTACTTTGGGTCTGCCGCGGCCCATTCTCACTTTTTCACATCATATACTGCCCATGGTTTGCTTTTTCTCTCTTTCCGGGCTCCCTAAGGCCCATTTACCTCTTCAAGACCCATTTGTTTATCTCATGGGCCTGTGATCCATTATTTCTGTCATTCGGGCTTAATGGTTTTTTCTCAATTTACTAACTCTTTTCTTCCCATATTGTTGGGCTTCTTCTTGCTGTTGGGCCCCCTTGCCAAAGTTCAAAGGGATTGTCAATGATGATGATGTGTGCATCCTTCTCTTCTTGGAAATTTCTTGTGATCTTGGACTTCTGCAATGGTACTCATTTCTTTATGTCTGCGGCAATTTGTATACTTATGTCTTCACGTTTCTGCAGTAGCACGTACTCATTTCTTCGCTTTTGGGGGACAAATACTCATTTTTCTACTTCCGCAGAATATGTAGACACTTTCTGTTGCAATACATGCACTTATTTCTCTTCGTTAATACATCTCTTACTCTGCTTCTGCTAGAGCAGCATCTATACTGTAGGAAGTGAAGGTTGTGGCAGATTCTGCGGTAAAAGAATTAGGCTTGATTGCTTTAGCTAACTTACTTCCCCTATGTATTCCTCTAAGTGTGTAGATCAAAGGGTGGCTTCGCTCCCTTTTCTTGTGCCTTCTTCTTCTCTTTGCATTCAGATATCTTCATTTCTTTTGCTCAAAACAAAGCATAGAGCTAACATTGCAAGCCCTCATCATAGTAGAGTACTCTTTCATTTGTTGATAATACTTTCTGTCGTGTTGAAGAACACACGTATTCTTTGCCAGGATGAAGTTTCTGTGGAGAAGGATGTTGGGCCTTGTAGAAAGGCAAGTTTCTTTCAGTGATGATGTATTTATGTAAGGCCTCCTTATTTAGAGCTACTACTAACATGGGCAAATGTATTGTTGTAATAGTAGAGGACCTTTTAACCCCCAAGATCATCAATACTCTTGTACCTTTGCTGTTTGCATTGCAGGCTGTTTCTAATTCTGCCATAAATTCTGGTTCTGCTACAAAATTGGTCTTTCCGCAGAAGTGACTGAGTCTGCCACTCATTTTAAGGCGCCTACCAGTGGTGCCACTATAGATATTTTTCCAAGGGGAAATAAGGATGTTTTCATGAGAAATCTTCACTTTCTAAACACTTTCTTTGTCATTCTGCCATAGCAACTATTGATTCCTTCGTGTTTGCTTTTTTTCTTCTTCAACGTATTCTTCTTGTCATTCTGCCACAGTCGCTGTTGGTGAGGATATCACTACCTCTTTGATGAAAAGGCATAGATGTTATGAACTAAATCTCTTACTTTGTTGTAGTCTTCTGCAGATCTTATTTCTCCCAATTCTTCTTTCTCATGTTGCTAAGCTTAGCAGTGTCTTTCCAATTCTTGTGGAAGGCGGTCTGCCACTGAATGTGTTGCTATAAAGATGTTTGGATTTCATCATTGATTTCCACCTTTTGTTTCTGCTGTGAGTTCCTTTGTCGAGCTTTTCTGCGGAGCACTCTTGAAGCCTTAAAGTCTCACGAAAAGCATCTATTTTCTGCTGTAGTGCTTGTTGGTTCACCTATACATATGTTTTCTGTCAGAGTGCTTGTAGGCCTTCTCTTCTTGCTTCCCTTCTTTACTTCTTTGATATTTGCCACAACAAGGGTGGTAGAATTTCTTCTCATGGATTCATTGCTACATAGACTTTATATCGTGTGAGAACTTATTCTCCAATTGCTAGTTGATTCTGCAGAAGCTAGATGATGTTGCTGCTTTATCACTGACTAGAATGTTACTTAACCATGGCAGGTTGCAACAAATTGCATGGGTGTTGCACTATGCCATATCATGAAGTTTGAAGTTGCTGCAGACCAAGTGGCAGATGGATGTATTCTTGCTGAAGTGTCACAATTAATACTTATTTCATGGTGGGTAATGTTGCTGCTGCATATTGACACTCTAAGCGCTTTGCGGCAAGCTTTCTAAATTTGCTGCAGAATGGGCCTTAGCCCCTCAGTATATGAGATAATTGGATAAGTCCTTAGCTTTTTGAAGAAGGCTTTTTGTATTTTCTGTGGAATAAGACAGCCCCCGGTATGTGAGAATGAGTCCTTAGCTTTCTGCAGAAGGCTTTTTGTATTTGCTGCAGAATAATACAGCCCTTAGTGTATGAAAATAAGTCCTTAGCTTTCTGCGGAAGCCTTCCCAGATTTGCCGCAAAATGAGACTTAGCCCCCCAACATGTGAGACAATTGGATGGGTTTGATGTCGCTTTCTCTTGGTGTTGATGCTTCATCATGCGGTTCATGCATTTTCTTTGGTTTCGTTCCACCGCAGGCACAATTGCTTCCCAAGTACCTTCTGCTACATATGATTGTGGCTATAACTTTTCTGCAGATTCTTTCCAAAGACTTGCGATCATGGCTCCTTTGCGGGTTTGATTAAGTGTAGCCCTCACTATGGGCTTTTGCCAAGAGCTCACAACCATGGTTCCTTTGCCAGCTTCTAGCCAAGATTCCATGACCGCTTTTGCTACTAAGACCCATATTCCTTGGGTTTCTTCTTCGCTTGCTTTGAGTATGGGCATATTTAGAAGGAGCTTGCTTCTTGCTTCATGGTTGGCTAGTAATAGCCAAAAGTTAGCGGCTTCTAATATAGAATTTTCTCATGACGTACCCACATCTTCCTTGGACATCATGCTTCTTTATTCTTGTGGCAGAATGCCCTTGTAGCAGAACACCTTCAATAAAAACCATGTAATAGTTTTCTGTAGCAAGAAGATAAGCAACTCTATTATCGGCAGAATGTGTGTCAGCAATTGTTTTTGCTATTTCCCTCTTGTACACAAGCTAAAAGAAGGAGCTTTGAGTTTGCCACTGTTGCAAAGTTCTTCTAGGATGAGACATGGGTATCGATGAGCTTCATAACTTGAAAAGTGATGGTGGAGTTGCGCAGTACAAGTGATCTGATACATTCTTTTTTAGAAATATCATAAAGATCATGATCATTAATGCCACTTTTAGCATAAATCCTCTGAGGTGCTTCAAAGAAAACTTCTCAACTCTTCAAGGTTGTTGAATTGGTTTGCTAGACCCAATAATGAACAAAGAGCAGTTTGCAAGCAGCTTGTAGATTTGGGCTTCTTTATGGAGAGTACATAATAATTGAATGATTGGCTTCATTCCAAGGTCTGGATTTAATTTGGACACTAGCAACTTGAAAAGGACTCCGTTATGCAAAAAGTAACATGTTGCCAGCCTCCTAAGCTTGTATCTTTCACTGTGCTTTTGTGACAGAATACCTTCTGTCAAGTACTACATGAATGGGCTTCTCCACTCCTCCCTAGTGAACACAGCGCAACTTTCCTCTCTATCTGCCGCAAGCTGACAAGTCCCACATTGTCTGCTTTTGTGGCAGGATGCCTTCTGTCAAATATTTTATGAATGGGCTTCTCTAGTCCTCGCTGATGAACACAGCGTAACTTTCCTCTCTGTCTGCCGCAAACTGGCAAGTCCCACACCGGGTTTGAACTCGGTCTGCGTCTTTACCCATGCTTGGCCAATAGAAGTCTGCCCTTTGAAGTCTGCGGTAAAGGCTGACCTCTCTGCAGGATCCGTAAGTCAAGATCCCACCTGGCATCCTGCGGTGCAATTCTCCTCTTACCAAGGTGTAATCTTTTAACACCTTTAGTTCTGCAGCACCTTCTCCTTTCATCAAGCCTTCCCTTATAGGGATTCGCCAATCCCCTTCACACTATTCCTTTTGAAACCTTTCTTTCAACATCTTAATAATAGATTCTTTCCTCTTGCTGACTTCTATCCTGGTGCTATCCCCTTCGAAAATTATTTGTGAGCCTCATGCGGCCAACGCATCCGCAAACCGGTTTTCATTCCTTGGAGTATGTTCTATTTCAAAGGTTGAAAACTTTTCCTCCATCTTTTGGGTCATTGCTCTGTATAGGGCTAGGATGGGTTCCTTTAGGGAGGAGCTCCCCTTGGTTTGGTAGACCACCAAGTTTGAATCACTCATCGCCTTTAAGTGATTGATCCCCATTTCAAGGGCCGTGGCTAGTCTAGTTAGATAGGCCTCATATTCTGCCGTATTGTTAGAACAGGGAAATTCTAACTTGAATGAGACCACCACAACCTTGTCTTCTTCATGATACAAAACTACTCCCACTACTCCTGATTGAGTGGTAGAAGACCCATCAAATTTCATTACCCATTGCTCTCTGACTTCTCCTGCCATAGCCACCTCTCTTGGGTCCTCATCATCCAACGAGAATTCTTCTTCTCCTGAGAATTGTGCCAGCAAGTCTGTTATAGCTTGGCTCTTTACTGCTTTGGGCGTTCCCGCTTTCAAGTTGTATTGTGACAATTGTAGCAACCATTGGGATATTCTGCCGAAAAGGATTGGCTACCGCAACAAGGCTTTGATTACGTGAGACTTAGTCATCAACCACACTTCATAGGCCAGGAAATAATGGCGTAGTCTCTGTGAGGCATATACTATGGCCAGGCATGCCCTTTCTGCCCTTGGGTAATGAGTCTCTGCATCCTTCGGGGCGCGGTTGACGTAGTAAATTGGTTGCTCAATGCCACCTTTATCTTCTTGGGCGATCAACGCACCTATGGCATACGAGTTGGTGGCTAGGTAGAGCAACAATGGCTTCTTACGGATTGGGGCTTGCACAGTAGGGAGGTTCATCATAATCTGTTATAGCCTTTTGAAGGCCGTCTACTATGCTTCTCTCCACTCACAGCTTTGCCCCTTCTTGAGTAATTTACTGAAAGTAGAAGTAATTGATGCCAATCCAGGGATGAATCTTCAGATAATGAGACCTTCCCCAAGAAACTCTTCAACTCCTTTACTGTGGCTGGAGATTTTATGGTTGCTATGGCTATAGCTTTGGCTAGGTCCACATCTATTCCTCTGTTGTGAAGCAAGAAACTCAAGAATTTCCCAAAGGACACCCCGAGTGCACACTCTAGAGGGTTCATTCTTAGTTTGAAAGTTCTACATCTCTTCGAATAGCTTTCTTAACACGTGGGAGTGTTCTACTCTCCTCTTTGATTTCACCACTATATCATCCACATAATCCTCCAGTTCCTATAGGTGTCTTGACAGCAGTTTTCTCCGTATCCTTTGGCGCCATTCTGATCTGATTGTATTCACTGAATCTGTCCATGAATGAAAACATGGCGCTGCCTGCCGCAGAATCTATCAGTAAATCCATGTTTGGCAGTGGGAATTCGTCTTTCCGGCAGGCCCTGTTGAGATTTCTGAAATCTACAGAACACCTTATCTACCCGTTCTTCTTCTTTACTAGCACTATGTTGGACAACCAGCGCGGGTGCTAAATAGGCTTAATGAATCTTGTGGCTAGCAATTTTTGGACCTTCATAACCATTTTCCCTTCTATCTTAGTGTGGAATATCCTGGCATGCTGAAATTTTCTGCTATAAAATATTCTACGGACAAACATTCTGCACTTCTAAAATTCAGCAGATTTTGCGGTGAACAATCTGCCAAAGGATCTGTACTTTGGCTTCTGAAACTTTCTGCTACGAAATATTCTGCAAATAAGCATTTTGCATTGAAATTCAGCAGATTCTGCTGTGAACAATCTACCGAAGGATCTGCACTTTTTTTTCTGAAACTTTCTGCTACAAAATTTCTACCGACAAACATTCTACACTTCTGAAATTCAGCAGATTCTGCTGTGAATAGTTTGTCAAAGGATCTGTACTTTCTGCTACAAAATTTCTGCGGACAAACATTTTGCACTTCTGGAAAAGTTTGCTGAAGGATACTTCACGGAGGAAATATTCTACACTTTTGAAATTCAGCAGATTCTGCTGTGAATAGTCTGCCGAAGGATCTATACTTTCTACTACGAAATTTCTGTGGAGGGACATTTTGCACTTTTGGAAAAATCTGCTGGAAGATACTTCACAGAGGAAATAATTATTCGCAGCAGTATAGTAATGATGAAAGCTTTCCTTTGCCTGCTATAGCTTCATTTTTTTTTTGTTTCTAACTTTTGGTTCTTGAGGGGAAGTAGAGCTAGAATCACTAGCATGAAAGAAAAATGATTGAAACCTGTGAGGGAATGAAGGGATTTTTCTCCCCTAAGTGATGGACCCGAAGGTGGAGATGGAGAGAGTTTAGAAAGCTTCTAATGTTTCCTTCAAAGAAATGAGAGCAAAAAGTGGTGGAAGTTTTGGTTTTGCATGTTTGAATAAGTGGGTTTGCCATATGTCTTACATGCACGACAAGGAGAACAAGTGGCATTTAAAGGATAGGCCCAAGTATTGCAAAGGCCATCTATTGTAGAGTTCTCAGGATATTTTTTTGTTGTAGAACATTCTGCTGCAATATTCTACCATAGCATTTTGCTCATGATACTGCTTTGTTTTAACATTGCTGTATTCTGCTACAGATTTCTGCTACGGTACTGTCCTGTCGTAACGCTGCTACATTCTGCCACAGAATTCTGCTACGATACTGTCTTGCTGTAATGTTGCTGTATTCTGCCACAGAATTCTGCTACGACACTGTCCTGCTGTAACGTTGCTGCAATATTCTGCCACAGAATTCTGAGTAAAGGACTGCTATGACATTTTGGATACTTTCCTTAGAATATAGCTTGGAAGGTTTAAGAACACTTGCATATCTTGCTTTGGTAAGGACTTGGAAACATGTTTGCGAGGGAGAAATATCTCATTCTCCCCATCTTGATCCCAACTCCGCAGTGGAGTCGCCAATTTAATGTGGTGGGCCTTTTTGTGGTTAAAGTGGGCTGGGCTGCCTCCTGCGGTATTGGGCCCGAGTATTCTGAGTAAAGAAGTTGAGACCGGTCCAACTGCAACTCAATTTGGTCCGGCTTGTGCCCAAACTATGTCTCGTCTGCCAGGGGCACGCTTACGGCAGTCAAAACGTGGTGCCTATCCTCTGTTTCTGCCACAGAAGGAACTTTTCTCTAGTTTCTACCGCGGACTGAATTTTCTCCAATTTCTGCCACAAGACTGTCTTTTTTCCAGTTTCTGCCGTAGAAGGAACTTTTCCCCAGTTTCTGCCACAGGACTGACTTTTCTCCAGTTTCTACCGCAGAAGGAACTTTTCTCCAGTCTCTGCCGCAGGACTAACTTTTTTGCTATGTAGCAAAACTTTCTACTGTGCGATAAAGCTTCTTGTTGTACAGTAAAGTTTTCTGCTGTGCATTGAAGTTGTTTGCTGTGCATTAAAGCCTTCTGCCATGCATTAAAGTTTTCTGCCGTAGAGCCTTTTGCTGTGCAATCAAGCTGTCTGCTATGCATTAAAGCTATCTGCGGTGCTTTAAAGCTGTCTACCGTGCTTTAAAGCTGTCTGCCGTGCAGTAAAGCCTTTTGTAATGTGAATGACTACTCTCCGTTTTTTATTGCAGAAATACTTTTCTACTTCCTGCACATAAACAAATCTAAAGTCCAAAGAAAATACACAACAAACAAATGTTAGTTTAAATGGGTTAGCATATTCTCAAGTATTTACATACATATATGAGTGTATATAGTTATACATATTCACATATACATATATAAAATATATTTTGCAGAACATGAGAAACAAGATATATGTATATATATACTTATGGTAGGATAATGATTAGTTTGTGTCAACAGTGAAACACATAATAACAAATAAAGAAGAAAGCTTCTGCAGGAAAGGTTTAGCAGTATAATAGTTAACACGGTAAATATAATGAAAAGGTGCTACAGCAGAATAACTAGTACAAAAAGTAAAGATACCACAGCAGGACAACTGATGCAACAGACGTGATAAAAATGTGTTACGGCAGGATGACTAAATATAGCAGATATAATTTATAATGAGAGAAATAAAATATATTTGCAATCAAAATCAAGTATTGAATCTTCCCATAGGATAAGTGAACCAAGAAAGAACCCAAACCCCAACTTAAACAACCTTGTCATAGGCTCCTGCCATAAAAGTTGTGCATTTTGGAGAATAGGCTTAAATGGCTACTAGCTATTACTTTTGGAGACTTCAAAGAGTGGGTTTGCTAAGCGGGAGAGAAAAGATGGTCTATTGATGCATGCCCCTACCCCTGCCGTATTTTCTCTCTTTTTTTTACCACTTTCTTTCTTTCTCTACGTTCTTTCTTTACTCTTAGTTTCTTACTACTCTCCTGCCGTGTATTGTTCCCCATTTTTGGTCTTTCCTTTTCCTGGATACCTCTCTCTGGGTGATTACTACCCTCTTACCATGGGTTTTCCTCCCTTAAGTGCTTCCCTCCATTGGGTCTCTCTCTTTCGGTGTTTTTCTCTCTTCCCCTGTTTTCCCTTTTCTTCCTCTGTTTTTCCTCTTCCCTTCGGTCCCTTTTTTCTATTGTGGTTACCTTCCTTTTATAGCAAACTAATTCAATGGGATTTCTCCCTTTTACCCCTAGGGTTTCACCAACTGTTTTTGGTTTGTTGTGGGCATCCTTTCAAGATTACCCACTCACCCATTGGTTGCCCCTGCCATTGCTCAGTACATGTCTGCTGCAACGCTACTCATTTCACAACAAAATTCCCTTTTGTTTGTTCCTGCTGTATACCTCTACCTCACTACCTAGCTCTATGGCATGCATCATATGGTCCCAACTATTTATTACTTCTTTTAGGTAAGATACCATCCCAGCAAGATATCTTTCCCAAAAGAAGTTACGGCAGGAAACCAAATATAGACCCCCTTTTCCCCCCACCACCAAACCACGCCCTTTGAATCCCTTTGACCGTGGGCCCACCTCCCTTGTATTGGCTGGGTACAGGTTGGTGGTGCCCTGACCCTTCTGTGCTTGCTCTGCTATCTTCTGTGTTTGCCTCCCACGCCGTTACTGCTATAGGAGATTAGTTTTGTTTTGATCTGCTGCGTGTTTTGTCTTATTTCTTCACGCGTTTCCTGCTACGTTTGTCATTTTCCTTTGGTTTGGCTTTTCTTTCCTTCACGTGATTCCTGCTGCTGACACTTCCTGCCGTTCCTTGTTTCTTTTCATCGTGCTTCTTCATATCAGTTTTCACGCTAATCCTTTTATACAAAAGAATTTGGGCCTTTGTAGGCTAGATAATGTCGACTAGATCAAAAGGGTCTTGGGCCCAATTTGTCTTTGTCTACCGAAGCCATTCTGCTAGGGAACTGTATTATGCGACAGATCTGTATTCTGCGGTAGATTTGTATTCTACGGTAGATTTGTGTTTTGCTGTAGATTGCTTTCACTTGCACTTATTTTTTTGGACCTTTCTTGCTCTTCGGTCTTCTTGGTGGGTCTTTGGGCTTTGCTTTTCATTGGGTTTTCTTCCTCATGGGCTTTTGGATATGGATTTGCAAAATTGGGCATCAATAAGGAGAAAGAATAACCAAATTGGTATTGCTCTTTTGGCACTCGAAAAAACCTAAAGTTTCCTCAAATCTAACTTATTGCATTTTGCACAATACACATATTGTCTTTGACAAAAGCATTTATGGATGACAAAATGTTATTAAGTATCCAAGTTTATTTTATAGTGGCATTAATCAACTTCAACAAATTAACTAGTTATGAGTTTAGATTTATTTTCAGGTTAATTACTGATAAGGGTATTTTTGACAAAGATTTAATACCACTAGATGTGTCACGCATGGAAGCCGACGGTGCCTACGAACCCGTCCGCTCTAGGGAAATAAATGGAAGACCCAAAGTAACAACAGCACAAGCGACGACTCTACCATGATACCCGACGGGCGCCTCTATAAGTCAACGGGGAACCTCCAGACGAAGTAAAGGGTTGGCGAGGTGAAGAGGCCAACAAGTCCAGCGTGGCTTGGCTTGGTCCCCATGGATACCTATACATGGAAACATCTTGAATGACACACAAGATAATACCCATTACCCACCTATATCTCTCTCATATGGAAAGGCGCCCTAAAATCTTGGAAACCCTAAGCGCTAAACCCTCCCAGCAAGGAAAGATAACAACCTCGAAGGGATCTCGATTCACCATTCACTACTATATAAGCACCTGACCTCCTCTTTTCCTAGGTACACAGAAAATCCCTACCTCTCTCATTATAGAGTTCTTAGAGATTTCTCATTTCGCTAACTTGACCTTCGGAAGGTTCTTGGCCAGTACCACACCAGTGCCTTCTATTTGGTCCTTGTGTTTTTACTCCACAGGTATTCATTAACATGACTTGGAGCCTACAACTCACTGACGATTTCAACACATCATCAATTACCAAAGAGTAGCAGACACCATATGAAAAACAATAAACAACCAAACAAAGAACACAACACATGGTGACATAGAGAAAACCAATAGAAAAAATTATTCCAAAGGAAAAACCACTATGAGGGTTTATCCACCAGCGTGCCCAAGGAAACAAAATCTACTGGGTGAATTCCAAGTTTATACAATAAACTTAATGTTATATCTACTGCTACCTCATGGACTATTTATGGATGTGACCACACTCAGCTCTAAACCCATTGACTCTTCGAGTATAGATATTTTCATACGAACTCCCTCTTGTGATTTCAATAACCTCTTGAAAATTTGATTTTTGTAACAAAACTTGGGATGACTTTATGAACTAATGAAAAACATTATAAAAGAGGGAAAACCCTAGAACTTGTTGTGATTAAATTAGGATGTGAAAGAGAGAAAATCCCTCAAATTTAGGATGTAAATCTCTTTTTATTTCCCCCGAAATTTTGTCTACTGTCATCTTCTAGCCCACGTTTGACCTCCAAAACAAATTTTATTTTCCTAAATTTGTGGTAAACTACAAAGTTTTAGATCTTCGAGTCTTCTTTTCGTGGGGGCAAAAATCAGGCCAATTGGACATTTGGAAAAAAGTTGTGGCAAAAATATGAAGACACAAGATGTTTCCATATTAGGATTTTTCCAATTTTGGCTTGAACAAATTTCTTTCTTCCCTTATTTATTCTCACATGTTTTTGACTTGTTTAATGCTTCCAAAACCATTCTCCACTTGATCTTGACCCTTGGATTTTCTTGGCTGCATGTCTGCATGATTAGCTTATTAGTTTTAATCTCCTACAAGAGAAAAATACACGTAATGAATATATTTCAGCTAAATCTTTCAAACTCATATATTTACGTGTAATTAAACATAAAATAGATGTGATATTCCTACAAAAACTAAGATAATAGTGTAATTTAAAGCAATTATCACTTCAACCTTGATCTATACTATGGCTACAACAACACTGTAACTGTATTGGTTTTTCTCTATTTGCTTTTGAAACCATGGGTGGAGGCTAGGATTTTCTCTTTGAATAACTCAAGTTATTTAGCGTCTACAACATCTCTAAAAGTCTTGTTTAATTGGCCTTTATATAGGTTCTCTAATTAAGGTTACAAAAACCTACTTGTATAGCAAACTTAATAAAAATCGCATTAGATGAACAAATAAGGGTCCGTTTGGATACAGTTTATTTTGCTGAAAACTGAAAACATTGTAGCAAAATAATTTTTAAATATGTAAATAGTACCGTGGGACCCATTTTAAAATTTTTTTTTTTGAATAAAGTAGTTGTGGGTCCCGTAAACAGTGCGTGAACAGTACATGAACAGTGCACTTTGTCTCCTAAAAACTGAATGTGTGCATTAAAAAAAAAAAAAAAAAGGAAAACGCAAAACACAAAACGACAGACGCAGGAAAATAATTCCTATACAAACATATACTAAATATGCAATTCTTGATCGATGGAGGATGTACCAATATTCTAGAAACATTATTTTCTTCAATAGATCTTAGGTCTTCATCTTGAACTCACAAATACACATCAAAGACTCAACAAGACTCAATATTTTTCCCATGGGTTGCCAGCATTGAAATTATTGGAACTTAAAAATTAAGATATATATATATATATATATTTATAGACTTTCACTGTAATTAATAATAGACTTTCACATGTTAAGCACGTGTGACTATCTATATATCTCTAAGTGTGACTATTTTTTAATAACATCCCATATGTTTCACTATTTAAATTAGAACTATGTGACTTAGAATTGCTTTAATCACACAACTTTAGACCATTGCTTTTGGAATATTATCATTGGAATTCACTGCTTATAAAACAATAAGTATGCGAAAGAAATTGGAGCAAAGGAAGATTATATAGAAGGAGACTTGCAATTGGTGTTCTCAACACTACAATCACTGACAAATCTTATGAAAGTTTTAGACACGTAATTCAACACTCCAATGAGATGGCCAAGAGTCTTGTGCTCTACTAGCATTTAGTATTTCAATAAAAATATCTAATGTTCAAATCTTCTCCCTCCAACTATCGAATTACCCAAAAAAAAAAAAAAAATACTGAAATGGTTTTGCAATGTGTTCCCAAGAGGCATAAGCTCATACCCTTTCCTTGAATGCTAGGACAAAATGGGCTCCTGCCCTTTTCGGGCAAATTAATTATCCTTTTTCCCTTTTTCCCAAACTAAATAGGGAAATGCCCCTCTTTTGAAACTCGACTTTTTCAAAATCGAGTTAAGCCCTATAGTGACGTTTTCAAGGACCTATAGTGACGTTTTTAAGGACCTATAGTAGCGTTTTATAACTTGATATCCATGAAATCGAGTTATTATTGCCTATAACTCGATTTCACGGATATCAAGTTATAAAACGCCACTATGGGTCCTTAAAAACGTCACTACAGGGCTCCAGAATATATATATATATATATATATATATTTTTTTAACTCGATTTTGAGAAAGTCGAGTTTCAAAATAGGGGCATTTCTCTAATTAGTTTGGGAAGAAGGGCAAAAGGTTAATTAATTTACCTAAAAAGGGTAGAAGCCCATTTTGTCCTTGAATGCTATATATGTAGACCCTACAAGGATATGGTTAGAGGAAATTCCTTCCTGTATCATTGCACATATACTTATAGATGTAAAACACTTTTTTGAACAAAATAAAATATGTTGTTTAACATCGAATAAAGAAACATGATAAATTGCTTGATACTATCCGACGTCACAATCCATAAAATAGATAGAATAACTATATATATATATAATCCAATATTTTTTTAAGAGAGTTTCAACCTATGGCGCCCGCTTTTGTTGATAGCTCTTTATCATCAGAACAAAACACCGATCAATTTTTGGTGTAAGCGGGAATTGAACCCCAGATCTCTTATTTAACCGTCAGAGACTTTACCAGTTGAGCAAACTAGAACCCTCTATAATCCAATATAGAGTGATACTAGGGATGCTACAATTTTTACTACACAAGTCTTACAAATTGATGTGTCACAAATCACAAAAAAAGTAATTCAAACATTTATTTATTGAGTTGTTGAAGTATTGCTAATCACATTCATTATCCCGTCAATTTGTAAGTTTTTCATAATAAAATTGATAATAGCTTCAAGTCATCATATAAAAAGGTCATACTCAGTAGTGGCGGTTCCAAGAATATTTTTTAAGGGGGTCTTAATTTGTGTTGAAGAGGTTAACAATGACCTTGCTGTAAATAATATTTTCTTATTTCATTTTAATAATTAGAATGATAAGATGAGATCTTTTCTTGTAATCCATGAGCCGAGGTAAGATTTTTTAAGGCAACACAAGTTCTCTTAGAAGATAAGCCTTATGTAGGAGATAAATGTATCCATAGTACTAGCATGAGAATAAATGATAAACTATAAATTCATTGGGCATATTGTTTCTTAGTATAATGAAGATATTAATTATTGTTGCAAATATTAAACCTTGGTTATTTTTGAGATTTAAGATCAACAAATTACTAATTTTTGTTGTTAGACTTACTATTTTTTTATAAAGATTTTAAATCAAATTAACTTGTAGTTGGAATTTTTTTTTTTAATTTGAAAATGCCAAAATAAAAATTGGTGTTGAACATGAATTGGTTTGTTTTTTGGTTTTGTTTTAGGGGGTTGAAGTTTATATTTTAGGATGATCAAAATAAATAATTTAAAAATATTATATATAATTTTTTTTTCCCCAAGTGAGGGGTTTAATTTGAACCCCGTGGAAACAACCTGGCGCCACCCCAGACTCAATGGCGTCTCAGTGCTTATTTATCATTTCTTCAACCCAAAAACCTAGACACTGCAAAAGCAACGATAAATTGATCAAATTTAAGGTGGGTCTCCTGTTTCTCATTAGCGCAGAGTTGAAAGCCTTGTCGAACCTTTTCCTCAAGTCATTTTTGATAACCCCAACTAATACATCGTGCAAATGTGACAACGTGATCATTTTTGTGTCTTTTTACAACGTGCATCCATTTTTTCAAGGCAAGGTAAAACTACTCCTTCAACATTATCAAGGTCAAAGGGAATTGGAAGTGGGCCTGAAAGTGAAGGATGGGAAGAAGTAGGGCCAAGATCATTAGCTTGCACTTCAACGAGAATAAAGATAAGTAAATCTATCATTGCCACCATGAGTTTCCCCTTAAATTTCCTAGCCATCAATTCTTTCCAACCTTATAAGTTTTCTTATTTATGAAGTTATATTTATAAGGACTAAAAATCCTTCTCCTTTATATACAACTAAATGGTTATACATATTTGATACAAATATAATATAATCTATAAATTCAATTTTTTGTATATTTTAATAATTATGACTTTTGGAAATATATATATATATACATACTATGGGCATACACTGTACTATTTCAAGTTTTCAACTAACATTTACTTTTATTTACAATATTTTCAGTAAAAAGTTTTCAATTTCAATAAAATAAGCGGATCCCAAATAGACCCTTGGTATATGACTTTTCACAAAAATCAAATAGAGAGAACGACTATATATTATGGAAATATAATCATGCTTGTGTGTGACCAAAGACTAATTAACCATACACAAAGTAACCAAAAACGTAAATTATTGTAAGCAAACAATTCTACGTATATCATAAACACACACACGCATGCAATAGGGGTATTTTGTTAAATAACTGAAAGTTTACGTTAAAATATCAGAATTCTAGTTTTAGCTTCAGCTAGGGAACTTAACATTGTTCAAGTAAAGTAGGTGTTAGGGTTAGGCAAATTGGATCAAATTCCAGATTAGCTATTTGAGAGGGCAATGGATTAATGCTTCCATCTTTGAGTGAAAAGACGAGGTAAAGAACAACCACAATCCAAAAATAACACTTTGGATTACTCAAATGTGTGTTTTTTTTAATACACTTAGGAAGGAGACTGAGAATTCTTGAGTAGTGTATATCCAATACAATAGAAGATGTTCTCTTTTTTTTATTTTTTTCTTTTTTGTCAAAATACTTCAAGAGTTGTAGGTTTCGGAAAGCTTGGAGGCATGAGCATGATGCTCTTTTGAGTAATGCTACTTGAATTTTCTCACCTTAATTATCAAAGATCATGGCACACACATAATTGGTAGCTCTTTAGTAATTGAACATGACTAAAATAGGATGACCAAATTGGTATTGCTCTTTTGGCATTCAAAAAAACCTTAACTTTCATACTCAAATCATGGTGCACACACAATTGGTAGCTCTTGTTATTTGAACATAAATAAAATAATAGAGAATGGATAACCAAATTGGTATTGCTCTTTTGGTATTCGAAACCAAAAAAAAAAAGAAAAAAAAGAAAAAAAAGTAGTGTGTGTGACCAATTAGCCAAACACGAAGTAATGAAAAATGAAAATCATAGTAAGCTAACAATTCTATATAGTTTCTAATGAGCCCATAAAAACCATTAAGGTTGTCCATCTTAATGGACAATCATTGCGTCATTAGTAGGCCATCAAAAATAGATGAGTAACCATCCAACACATTCAATAACGACCATCAAAGGTTTTAACTCTCTCATCAAAACAAAGAACGTTACAATTAAGGTAATAATTACCCTCATTTATGTCCAATAGCTACCTAAGTCACCTATAAAAGGGATAATCTGTCCATTTGCTAAGGTATGTCAAAAACTACTTCAAAATACTACGAAATACTATCTTTATACGAAATATATGGACTAATACTAACTTAAGCATCGAAGGCTCCCCTACTAGGCACAATTCGGTGGTCTCTTCGATCTTTCTCTCTTTTATCTTGCAGGTCCTATAAGATCGTCTAATGCTCCGAATTGGACAAGTGACCCAATTGAAGATTTTAGCATCATCAGTTTATTTTCTTTTGAGAAAAAAATTCTATATAACTACTAAGTAATAACAAAAATCTGCAAATATAAATCATGCTCCATGTGAGGAAATAATGCATCATTGATTGATTATAAAATAATTATGACGTTCTGCAATTCATCGTCTACATCCATATTGAGAGATATGATTTAAGGTAGCTTTGTATGGTGAATTATATAAATGAAATAGTGATAATTGTTACTGAATGCATATCAAGTATTTTGCTTCATGAATAAAAATTTTGGAGTCTTTCTATTCCAGCCATTGTGTTCTAGATAATTTGGTCTTTTCTGTACTTGAAGTATTGTAGTTCTGGTGTTTGCTGCAGATTGCTAATAGCTCTGCTATCTATTTGACTCAGGGTCCATTAAGCTGTCGAATGTGTAACTTGCCTTCGTGTTTGCAACAAAAAACTTACTGGTTCAACAAATAAATAAATAAAAACCATTTCATGCATACATATGCCCCAATTGCAAGTCTAAAATTGCATAATATTTTGATTGGTTAACTACAGTTGATATAGATAAAAGGGTGCCCCAGATTCTTTGCCTCAATTTTTCTGGTTTCTTAGCCTAATTTTGCTCACCAGGGTGTTCATTCTTGAATGGTAAAGGATTGAAAAGCCTGAATCAGCTCTGTATTTTGTTGCAATTGTGTATCCCCTCTGGATTCAAAGAAAATCATCAAGTTTATGGTAGTAATATTATCAATGAGGAGAGTATTTTTCAATGTTATTAGAAACCATGTGAGGTTTAGGCTTGGTGGTGGCAGAGCCTTTGGAGGGTTCACACCTCTCTTTTTAAGTAAGTTTTTCTATGCATTGAGTCGTGCAGCTATTTGTTGCTGTATGACTTTTATCTTGTTCTTAACGAATTTGCTACCAAGTGGTTATTTTAATATCCAGCCATTTACTCTTCTAAACACAAGGAAAAATTAATTAAGATACCAATGCTTGAATGTCACCTTCTAGAAATCATGGTTCTGCTTAATTCATAAATCAGTTTTCTGAAAATAGCACCTAAATGGATTTGAATGTTGTTCTAGCAACCCAGATGATAATTGATAATACTAAAAGCCGATTGTCTAGGAATAGATTTAGTTGAAAATATAAGTCATGCAAATTTTTATGAGACCTATATATATTTCAAGTACAAGGTCTACCTAGAGAAGGTAAAATGCACACATCTGATGTGTTGGGGTGCCATTAAGAAGGTATATGAAGGCACCAAACTCTTTAGGCTACTAAATTTATATACCTGATTTGGATTTTTTGCTATGAAAGTGAAAGTGCAGTAATTGTTCTGGCCAGAGGATAATATTCTCTAGATTTTGGTGTAGTTGAATAGAAAGAGCTATGCTATTTAATGAGACCATAAAAACTTCAAAATGCATGGCATAGCTAAAGATGCTAGAATAAAGGAAAATGAAGGACCATACTTTTTTTTTTATGGGAAGGACCATACTTTTTTGGCTTCATGTATATATACTAATTGGATTTTTCCTAGGAGAGTGAAAGATAGTGTTTGTCAAGCATCTCATTTTATACTTTGTGAATTGCAGAAAATATATCTAAATTGATACTTTTAGGCTTCACATTCAGCATGTCATAAATATTTTGAAACATGCTCTAGAGGAGTGAATTCACCAGCAAAATCGTGTTGGCTTGAAAATCTTTGAGAAAATTTTGTAGCTTATTTGCTCCACTTTCTTATCTTTAGTTGAGACAGAGGTACTCCTAGAGTATAGCTCATAAAATATAAGGTGAACTCCAAGCAAATAATATTTGAAAGTTAATTTTTATATCAGATTATTTACTTTTATTGATTTGAAGTATGAGATCAACTATACTCATTGAGTATCTAATAAACTAGTTCGAGTTAGACAATTCATGCAACTAAATATTCTTCACATAATTAAGTGGGAGCCTATAGGACAAACAATCTTATGTTGCTGCCAAGATTGTGTTCCTTTGTTTCTCAAGTACAGAAACTTTTTTTTTTTTTTTTTTAATTTTTGCACTAAAAAAAAATACTCTTACTATTTCTTTTCTTTTTAAATAAAAAGAAGTGATCAAGCTCAACATCATATCACCCAAATCGAGCATAGGAAAAGTGTGTTCCCTTGGACTTTAGTACTTTATTTGAGTTCGAATTTTCATCAAAAAGAGGCCAAAGGAATATGGTATAGTAAAGGGCTCCGAAAGCTAAGCCTAAGGTGAATGATTACAATAATTTAAAGCCAACCCGCAACTTTTCATTTGAAGCTGTCTATGATTTTTTTTTTTTTTTTTTTTGGTTGGGTTTTAATGCAATTACAGGTTTTATATATATATATATATATATATATATATATAAGACTTTGTCTAAATGGCTTTTTATAAAATATTATCCTTTTTTTTTTGAGGGGCTATAAAATATTATCCTTAGAGTTTGACTTAGTGGCAACTTTTCATTATTAACGTCTGCACCACTTGAGTAAATCGGTTAGGCTTTAATGAAAAATGTTAATATAAGGTTTGATTTGTCACAAAGCTAAATGATTTAAATCAAAAATACGATGACTAAAATTGTCACCCACATCAAAATATAATAAGGATGGTATTTGTAAAACCCCTTCTTTTTTGAATCATGATTATGCTTTATTATAGTATTGTGTAACATTCATTTTCGCGTGTCCTGCTCACAGTGGAGCATGTCTAACGCAATTTGATACAATTCATTTTTGTGCAACTCATTGATGCCCAGAAAACAAACATAGAAAAAAGTTGTTCAGTCTTTTGATCATGTGGGCTCAAGCTAATTTTGTACACAGTTGGCTACTGTCATCATTTACAACTTTATGCTTCACAAGTTCCTTTTCCATATTCTTTTCTTTGATAATTTGCTAGCCACTTAGCTACTTTACATGCCTTTTATATCTTCGAATAGAGATGCTTTCCTCATACCCCTAAGAAAAAGGAGATGCTCTCAATTCGATGTTGACTCTGAGCATCCTAAAAGAGCCATAACACTTCAGCTAATTCCTACACATGGAAAGGCTTTAAAGTGACAAAGAAAGCATCCACTAGACTAAGTGTCTGATTCCAGAAATGCATGACAAAATGTTATAGTATCCAAGTTTCCTCAAATCTAACTTATTGCATTTTGCATAAGAAACATTTTTTCTTTGAAAAAAGCAATTTTCAGCCTCGAAAGATACTTGTTTTAATATTGCTCTCTAAAGTATACATTTTGTTTCTCTCTTTCTCTTTCTTTCTTGTCATCTCTATCCATAGTGGCAAATTGAAATAACAAATTACTTGCTAGAAATTGAATTTCATCTATGAAATGATAAACTCTGCTCTTCTTTTGAGTCTTTGTTAAGAGGGTTAGAGGTATCAAGACCCAAGACCTGACCGAACCCTCTTGTAGCTATGACCTACTTGTATTACAAGTAAAACGACCCTAAGGTTAGTGATAGTATTTTGATAAATATCCCCCCAATAGGCTCATTGTAAAGTATAAGTGAGGGGGGGGGGGGGGGGGGGTCTAAGAGAGAGAGCTTTTCAAGGATGTACAATGTAGAGAAAAAAGGGGAGGGAAAGATGCACATGATCAGGGCACTTGTCTATTTCTTACTTTTTTTTGGTGTTATGTGAGATGCAAATAATTAGAACACCTATCTTTTTCTTATGATGCCATCTACCCATTTTGGAGGAATTTACTCCAACTTGGATTGGAGCTAAACTTTATCTTTATTGCAATTTCACTTAATAATATAATCTATTTTGAGGGATTGTATTTACGAAACTTCAAATTGTTAGGGAAAATAAAACTTATCATTAATGATTATTTAGCATACTCATAAGTCATAACATTTTTTTTTTTTTGGGTGAAATTGTTTATGGTTTTAATTAAGTTGAATTTCTGTTAGCTCAATAATTTTGGAACCTTTCTTAGAGACAGGAAGCAATGCACAACTCATTTATGTTTTTTCTTTGAAAAAATATATCATCCAACCGATTTTTGGGCCTTTTTAATAATGGTTGCTATGGGATTAGAGCAAACCCTCTAGAAACAAGATGGATAGAACAAACTCTTCTCCTCGATGAACAAGTTTGTTCCATCCAAGCCAAACAAGGTCACAAAAAAAAGGCAAAGAAAATAAAGAAACTAGCATCCTCTTATTGAATTTATGGGGCTAATTAGCTTCTTTATTGATTTTTGTTTGGGGAAAATATTCAAGAAAACTATTATATTATACAAATTCGAAGTGATGGAATTTAGCCAAAAAAAAAAAAAATTCGAAGTAATGGAATAAATAATTGTGCCAAAAAAAAAATCTTTATGAAAGAAGATAACGACCTCGGTGAGAAAAAATCTTAAAAGATGCCTCTTTATACTTTTTCGTAGATGTGGTCATGCTTAAAAATATGTGATGTATTATAAAGAATGTGTTAAAAAAAATCAGCCAAGTCTTTTTTTTTTCTTTTTTTTACTTTTTTTTGTGAGAAGGATCAGCCAAGTCATTTTAAAAGAAAGAGATGCCTTGTCACCTGACAAAGAAATCGGAAAGGAACAAAAAGCTACAAAAGGATTGAGGCAGGAGAATTGGAGAAACAAAAATCTTATATATATTATGGCACCTAAAAAGTTGGATTAATTTAAATAATAAGAAACAAATCCAACCACAGGCTTGGCTAGAAAAAGTTAATCCACAGCCCCAACACCGTAGCACTACTGAGAAGGATCTAGAGATTAATAAAAATAAGAGCAACATATTTTAGTGATATGAAAATTTTCATAATTGTAAACTATTGTGATGGGTGTATGCTAAAAATTGTGTAATTAATAATTCACGTAAAATAAATATATATCATGCTCGAAAAACAACTATATCTAAGACAAAATTTCTGTTCAAAACTATTTAAGTGAATCTCTTTCAACCCTATACATGACTATTCATAAAAATCAAAACCATTTGTATGTATTATTTAAATAAATCATATAATTCATTAACTTAATCATATAACTAGAAGTAGTTTTATCAATCACAACACATTGGATTAATAGAGGGAGGAAGTTTGTCTTGGAAGTAAAAATTTCTATATGTATATATATTCATCAGTGTTTAGTTAACGAATGTTCTTAAAACATTTATTAATAGACTATTTAAAAAATGTTTCATACAAATTTTATAGAAAATATAAAAAGTTATAAAAAAAATTTTGAAAAATGTTAACAAATATCCTAAAAGCATTAATTTGGAAACTATTTTAAGAAATTTTTTATAGGAAAATAAAATAAACAATTAATTATTTTGATGATTTTTTATATTTTTCATGAAAGTATTATCAAAACATTCCTAAAATTATTTATTAATAATTATCCTTAAAACACTCAACCCAAATTTTTTTTTTTGTCATAAAAATTTTTTAAAATTATTTTTTAAACATCCATCCATTAACTTTTCCTATTCATAAAAAAGAATAAATGCTGCAATAATTTTTGTTTTGAATAAAAATACCTGAAATATAAGAGTCTATTTGGTAAGGTTGTTCTAATAACGTTGTTTGTATTTTTAAAAATATATATATAAATAAAAAAAATAAATAAAAAAATAATATTATTTAAAAATAAAAACGGTTTCCAAACTGGTACAATGCCACACGACATGGCAACAAAACTTCTTTATTGGTAAATGTTAATAACGGGATTTCCCATGCATTTGTTGGATTACAACCTGGAAGATTGTGCAACCCTAGAAATTCCACTCCTAAAAAGGCTTTCATGGAATCTATTCTTTTGGTGAGAACTGAGGACAAAGACAGACAGAGAAGACTACAAGGCTACAAAGAGAAGTAAACCAATTTGGAAAAAAAGTTTATCAATAATCGAAAAAGTTTTAGCAATTTTTTCAATTTTTGATAATATTTTTAAAAAAATAGATTTATTAATGTATGTTTAAAGGAATATATTAACTGGACTCATGAAAAATTATATACTCCTTCGTTCAAATTTGTTTGTCCTGTTTGAAAGTCAAACTTTTTAAGGAAATATTATTTATTGTCTTGTTTACCTTATAAAAATGTATAAGTTTACAAAACTACCCTTAAATAAATTTATCATTTTTTTAAAAAAGAATTATTCTTAATAAGACAACTAAAAATGTGCTCCAATTAAATTGATTTTTTAAAATATTAGTTAGTTTTCTTTTCAAATAGTTTTGAAAATAAAGTAGAGGTATAATAGGACCATTAGTAAACTAATAATTTTTATTTTTCGAAACAAGACAATATTTTAGGACATCTTAAAATGAAATAGATCACAAATAAACTGAAATGGAGGTAGTAGTAACCTATTTGACTATGAATCTATGATTTTCGTTTTCCCTCAGTCCCATCAATTCCATATATTAAAGTTTTACATGTTGTGTTTGGACATTGTGGTCCTGTTCATTTTCCCAATTGTTTTTGTTTGCTTTTCACAATACTTTAATGTTAGTTTGTTAGTTACAATCAAAGGACAATAGGACAAGGTACATGCTATCATTTTTTGGCCAGATTATTGACAAATTCAATACCTGATAATTTTAATCGCCAGCCATTTTTTTGTTGAAACTACGGACTATATAACCAATTGATTGTGATATTTCTGTTCTTATCCCATATTTTTTGGTAAATGGAATCAATGATTCAATATATATTGTCCCAACCTAAAATGGGAAGAAAATTTTCATAGTACGCACTTTTTGCAAACATTATACCTAATTAATCTTAAACATTATCATATATAATGAAATTTTAACAATGTCAGTTTAGAAAATATTTTTTTTAAATTTTTTATTGAAAAAGAAAAAAAAATAACAACTAATTTTTTATTAACTTTTTATATTTGCTATGAAAGTTGTATTAATTTTTTTTTAAATAGTCCATTAAATGTACCGTAAAAAAAAAATGACTCAAAGACAAGAGAAATTACTTATTGGTTGATTGCTTATTGCTAAATTATTGGAAAAATGTGTCAATAACTCAACTGGATTATTGTGAACACTAGTTGGTTATTATTATTATAACAACGTAGATTAGATTAAAAGGGGTTAATATAATAGCATATTACCTCCCTTTCTGTAGTCTAGCCATTGATTAATAAAAGTAGGCAAAGAAATAATTTGTCACTTAATTTAAAATTATATATATTTATATAAAAACCAAATTATAGTCAATTAATGTATAATATGATATAAGCTTGATTATGAGACAAATGTAAGTTAGATGATATCTTAAGAATATTAGTTTATGAACTATTTTTAAAAACTTTTTATGTGAAAAGAAAAAAAGTAACTAACTTTTTAAACAATTTTTTACATTTCCTATGAAAGTGATATTAAAATTTTCTTAAATTAGTCAATTAAAAAATTCCTAAGGGCACCGACTAACATAACCATTTTTAAAATAATCGGAATCAAAACAAGGTTCAATTAAGTTTTATAGTATTATTTAAGATTAAAGAAACATTTTTTAATAAGGAAAAAAAAAGTAACTAACTT
This sequence comes from Quercus lobata, assembly GCF_001633185.2. NCBI lineage: Eukaryota > Viridiplantae > Streptophyta > Magnoliopsida > Fagales > Fagaceae > Quercus > Quercus lobata. The sequence continues at coordinate 18,783,003 of NC_044912.1, read as the reverse complement.
TTTTGATAACTTTTTACATTTTTAAGTGTACATTTGGGAATCAATGAAAATTATAAATTATTTTACTATTCAATTTATTTTTGCTACTATTCATAGGTCCTACTGCACTTTTTGATACTATTCATAAGCCCCACTATACTATTTCAACTAACTTTTACCTTTATCTACAATACTTTCAATAATAAGTTTTCAATTTCAGAATAATAAGCAATATCTAAACAGATTCTAAGTATTCAAACTTTCTCAAAATCAAAATGGTCAATAAAAAATTCTCTAAGGGTAATGTTAATGAATGCCCTTAGGGGAATTGTTAATAAATCATATAAAGAAAATTTTAACACAACTTTTATGAAAAATATAAAATCATCAACAAAATTAATTAGGGGATGTTTAATAACGTTGTTCTAATAACATTATTTGTATTTTTTGGAAATACATGTGGGTGAAAAAATGTGTTGAAATATGTGCAATGTTATTTAAAAATTGAAAATACGTTGTTAACATTAGTTAACATTTACCCTTTTTTTTTAGAGAGAGTTTTAACATATGGCATCCGCTTCTAATGATAGCTCTTTATCATTAGACCAAGACACCAATCAATTTTTGGTATAGGCGGGAATTGAACCCCAGATCTCTTATACAACCATCAAAGACTTTACCAATTGAGCTAATTGAAACCCACAACATTTACCTTATTTATTTAAATACAGCATTAGTTAACATTTACCTTCTTAAAATGGTACCAAATAGGGTTTGTTAAAAACATATTAGCCCATTAGTATAAGCCCATACTAGCATATTCAACATGATGTATCAATGTTAATATTTAACATGGTATCAGAGCCACCTTCCTGTGGTTTTCTGTCCTTACGGTATATTTAAGAGCAATCTTTGTCTTCCTCGGTGTTTTTTTTCGCTGTGTTCATCTTCTTTGATTTCCTACTGCTGCCGTCAAAACTCTCCGGTATAGTCAAGCCACCGTTAAAAGTCATATCAACACTGCAAGACCATTGCCTTTCTCAAATTACTGTCACAGAGCCAAATTTCACTCAAAAGATCTTCTCAACCTTATCAAATCTCAAAATTTCATCAATCTTCCATCTTGAGTTTGAGAGGGGGTGTTAAAGATATGTTAGCCCATTAGTATAAGCCCAAGTCTAATTCTACTTTGTGTGCAAGTTAAGTCTCCTACTTGTACTAGAAGTCTATTATTCTAGGATTTAGTCTACTATATACACACATGTTATGATTCATTGTAACACAGAATTTGTACTACACTTTAATATATTATTGATGTAGCCCTTTTAGGGTTTCCTCCGTGGATGTAGGCCATTAGGCTGAACCACGTAACTCTTGTGTGTTATTGTGTTTTATACTTTATGCTTTCGCTTCCGCATCCACACTAGCATATTCAACATGGTGTATTAATGCTAATATTTAACAGGGTTTAGGAATTTCAAAATGAAATTGTACAAACGAGTCAGGACTAAAATGGATGAGGAGAAGTGGGAAATGTGATATATGACCCACCAGTGGCTTCATAGACTCTGACACGCCACAACATTGTAAAGCAAAACGTACACTCTACATTGTCATACGAGATATGTTTACAATATTTTTATAATAAATCATAAGTGGTTAGTTGTTATTGATTCAAATTTGAAATTAACACTAAGATTACTTTTTTGCCTCAACAATAACAACCAGTAACAACTTGTTACTTAGAATTTGTTGTAAAAATATCGTAGATATATCATTTCTCATCCTAAAATGTGTGTGATGTTATTTAAAAACTAAAAATACGTTGTTAAATTACTATACCAAACAGGACCTTAGTTTATCATTTTCCCATAAAAATATTTTTAAAAATAGTTCATAATCTAATACAGTATTAGTAGGCCTACTTGATATATATATTTAAACACATATTTTTAATTTTTAAATAACATACTTTCACAAATATTTTTACTCAGCATATATTTTTAAAAATTACAAACAAGAAGAAATCCACCAGTGCCTTCATAGACTCTGACACGCCACAGCATTGTAAAAGCAAAACGTACACTCTACACTGTCCTAAATCGTTTACCACTGTCGCCAACATTACATATATATATTTATTGCATATCAATTTCAAATTTCTTGAATCAAATGTGCACTAGCCCATGAGAGTCCCTGGACACCATTGCTTCTAAGCCATCACTTTTCCTATTTTTTTTACTTTATTTTAACTTCAGCCAATCATTTATGGAAGTGCAAATGACTTATTGTAGGATGTCCACATGTGATTTTCACTTTTTAAATTCAAACATCCTCGCCGTGTCAGAAAATCTGCGCGAGGACCAATGACCGTCCATTATTGGCCACGTGGCAAACTCAGTGGGGTCAGCATTCATGGGACCTACTAAAATAGAGAAATAAATTATTGGACTGTAGAAAATTTATAATAATTTAATAAACATTTCAAAACTTTTATGATTTTTATTTGTTACTATAATCTCAACCGTTTATGTATATCTAAATGATTTTTGAAATTAATTGACTGAGAAAATACATATATGTTGGATATTTTTTGTTTTTGAGAAGAAAATATGTTGGATTTTTTTTTTTTTTTGAGAAGAAAAATATGTTGGATATTGGTTGTGTTAAATAGTGTTATTTATTGTTATTATGAACTATGAAGAAGGTATGTACAACTCTCTTTTTTTCACTCTAATTTTTGTATATGATAGTAATATTCTTTTTAAAGTAAGTTTAAGATTATATTTAATGAACCTAGTTTATTTTATTTTCTTCTACTTTCAAATTACTTGTGTAAATGATTTCCTCCATTTATTATGAGCTGTACTAATTGCAAGTTGCAAGCGCCAATGATTTCAATTCGAAGGAAAAGTTTAAGACCATATTATTTTTCACAACTTCTTACTACAACTATGACGTGATAGAATGTGATTGGTAAAGAAAAAATGGTAAGTCTATGTGTAAGTAATAATTAACTACTCACAATTTACCACATTAGAGTTGTGGCAAAAAAGTTATGGAATAATTTGTGATCTTAGAATTAGTGCAATTTAAAATGAAGCAAAGAATCAAATAAACATTAAAACATAATAAATCTTGCAGCAGTACCATGTAGGTTTCAAAGGGGAAAAAAACCTAGAGAAATCAAAATTTACGTTTACTTTTGTTTGCCATGACAATAAAAATTCTACATGGCTTGCATTAATGAGTGTATCCATTGAAACACATTATACTCTTTGCTTCAAGACTATTCATAATTTCACACGCCTAACTCAAAAAAGAGAGAGGAAAGAGGAGTGTTCACACACTCCACATTTTAGGTACAAGTAATATAGGTTAGAGACACAAAATATTTTACACAATATTTTTCACATTTTTTATTGTGTTAATGTGTCATTAGAGAAAGTAATTCTTAGATACTCTTGGAGTTTGGAAAATGATATTCTCTCTTTTTACATTCATAATGAGGTCTACTACGAATGTGAGAGGAGTGAGTACAATTTTTCCATGTCCTAAGAATACCTAAAATTTTTCCTATTAGAGTAATATTATTTTTATGCAGGGAAATGCTAACTTTTATGTATCCCTGTCACTAACATCATTTTTATAAACACCAATCATAACATACTACATTAATAGTGAAACACTAATCATAATTTATTATGTTGATAATTGTAAAGAAATTTACTTAACTAAATTTAAAGTTATTAATTTATTATACTTGTTTAAAGTTTTTCAATCAAACTTATAAAAAAAAAAAAATCCAACTCTCTTTTATTTATTTATTTTTTGGAAAAGGAATTCAAACTCTGCTCGCAGAAGGAGAATGTAATAACTAATAAGAGCACGAAAGGTTAATCCCAATAATTTATTCCACCCCATCACCTGAAGGCCCTGAACCATAAAATAGCAATACAGCATCATGTATGTGAATGTGAGCCTCTACCAATCCTTTCCATCAAAAAAATTCTCTCTAAAAAAAAAAATTCCATAAAAAAAGTCAGCTAATCAAACGGCCAATAATAAGCCTCCAAACTATTCCATTCCCTTTGTACTTGAGTTTCCCTACAACTACAATAGGACGCTTCACCAGTCCACTTCTCTGCTTCATTGTCTCTTCCTCTCCACCATTTCTCACTTCCCAAGATAGAAACAAAGAGAAAGAAAAGAAGAAGAAGAAGTAGAAAGTGTAGAAAACATAGAAGAGCAAGAATCAGACAGAGAGAGAGGGTTCAAAACTAGAGCTCTGAGGCTTTAAGCCAAAAAACAAAAAATGGGTTTCACAGCATTTCTCTTCTGTCTTCTGGTTATGGTCACATACACAACATGGGTCTGTGTCTGTGCAAACCCAGAGCTGACAGCACTGATGGACATGAAAGCAGCTTTGGACCCACAGAACCAGTACCTATCTTCATGGACCATCAATGGCAACCCATGTGATGGTTCCTTTGAAGGTGTGGCTTGCAATGAGAGAGGTCAAGTGGCCAACATTTCATTGCAGGGAAAAGGGCTCTCAGGCAAGCTTTCTCCAGCTATTGAAGGGCTGAAGCACTTGTCAGGGCTGTACTTGCATTATAACTCTCTGTATGGAGAGGTACCAAGAGAAATGGCAAACTTGACTGAGCTCAGTGAATTGTATCTGAATATGAATAATCTCTCTGGGGAGATACCTCCTGAGATTGGAAACATGGCTGGTTTACAAGGTTAGTACTTTTAGTTTTAGTGAGTCCTTTGTATTTCTGTTCTGTAAAAAAAAAAAAAAACCTTATAAATTTGAACTTGATGGGTTTTAGAGGTTCAATAATATTCAAAGATTGGCCTTACTTCTTAGCATGTGTATGCGGGTTTGTGATTTGATGAGGATTTTGATTTCTCTTTTAATAGTTGATACATACCATGCTTCACTACTTACAGGTTTTGGTTGAAAGATTTCAACTTGATTTTGTGCATTTCTTGTGTTTTGTTTATTCACTCTTACACTTTGTCTCGGATATAGATTTTTTTTTTTTTTGACCTTTTTACTGAAATGGGAAGTCTCAAGGGATCCGACTGAGTTTTGATGATACAGGAAGCAGAGCAAAGAGCTGTGAATCTTGCTCTTCAATTCTGGGAAATTTTTTAAATCATTAGACAAATAAATAACTTCTTAATGCTCATATGATGTGTCTCATAAAACCATTTAGCTTTTTTTTTTTGGGCACGCTAAAAGTCTAATACATAATGAAAAGATTCAAACTTTATTGACTCCCAGCAAAACATGGGTGGATAAGCAGTTTTGGTTTTATTTTGTTTGCACATATTTTTGGTTGCTCCCAAAGTTAGATACAATAGGACTAAATGAATGAAAAAGCTTGTATCTTGTTCTTTGGTTTCTTTGCTTATGCTGATTGCTTTTATGGATTTTCTCTAAAAAGCATAAACTTGCTTGCAATTTATGTAATCTGAAATGAAGTCGTAAATATTCAAACTTTGCTTATGTTCTGCTCTACGCTCTACAGTATTGCAACTTTGTTATAACCAGTTCACTGGAAGTGTACCTACACAGCTGGGTTCTCTGATGAAGCTTAGTGTTCTTGCATTGCAATCTAACCAACTGACCGGAGCAATCCCTGCAAGTTTAGGAAATTTGGGAATGTTAGTGAGGCTTGATTTGAGTTTCAATCACCTCTTTGGTTCAATTCCCACAAAATTAGCTGATGCCCCTTTGCTTGAAGTGATAGACATTCGAAACAATACTCTCTCTGGCAGTGTACCTCCTGGTAAAATAGTTAACCCATGTTTAATCTATCCTTTTTTGATTGAGCATTTTCGTTTTGACTTGTTGATTAAGTAAACCCAATTTGATTCTGTTTTCTCTGTGGTTAATGTCTTAACAAAGCTCTGAAGAGATTGAGTGGAGGATTTCTTTTCGAAAACAACCTTGGTTTATGTGGGGTTGGGTTTTCATCATTGAAAGCTTGTAATGCTTCAGATCATGTCAATCCAAGTCTGCCTGAACCCTATGGACCGGGATCAACCAATCTGCCAACAAGAGATATCCCTGAAACAGCAAATGTCCGGTTGCCCTGCAACCAAACTCAGTGCTCAAATCCTTCAAAATCGTCACGGGCTTCTGTTGCTGTTGGTGTAATTGTGGTAACAATTGCATTATCAGCCATAGGAATTCTGGCCTTCACTCAATATCGCCGGAGGAAACAGAAGCTTGGCACTACATTTGATATTTCTGATAACCGCCTAAGTACTGACCAGGCCAAAGGGGTTTACAGGAAGAATGGCTCTCCTCTCATCAACCTTGAGTATTCTAGTGGATGGGACCCTTTAGCTGATGGCCGAAATTTTACTGGGTTTGTGCAAGAAGTCTTCCAGAGCTTTATGTTCAATTTGGAAGAGGTGGAGACAGCTACGCAGTACTTCTCAGAGATGAATTTGTTGGGTAAGAGTAACTTTTCTGCAACTTACAAAGGTATTTTAAGAGATGGGTCGGTTGTTGCTATCAAAAGCATCAGCAAGAGTAGTTGTAAGTCAGAGGAATCTGAGTTCTTGAAGGGATTAAATATTTTGACCTCATTGAGGCATGAGAATTTGGTGAGGTTGAGAGGATTTTGTTGTTCAAGGGGCCGTGGTGAGTGCTTTCTTGTCTATGATTTTGTTCCTAATGGGAATCTGCTGCGCTATCTTGATGTAAAGGATGGTGATGGCCATGTTCTTGAATGGTCAACTAGAGTTTCCATCGTGAAGGGTATTGCCAAAGGTCAGTTTGTTGTTTCACTTTACCCACTTCAATTAGAATGTGAAGGTTAAGGTTTTGGTCATTCATATTGATGAAAGGTCATATTTTGTTGTGTACATCATTTGGGGCTGAGAAATATCATATAGTATATATTCACCATATATTATTGCCATATATGATTGTGAAATCAATTTGGGGCACGCATTTTGTCAACATAATCTTGGACATACTACAAGACGAATTTATTTCGTATTCTTTACAGAACAAATTGGGATTAGAAAGTCTGGTTTCAAACATAGAATACCTCTCTACTGAAGAATGTTTGTCTCTTATTTTGGGAACTCACTCTAAGAATGACTTGAGTTTCATTATATTCTTTTCTTCATAGATTATGTTCTTTTTTCACATAAGCATATATTTTGAAAGATTCAATTTCATCAGAATTTAGGTTCAGTTTGAAGAAAGTGGATGAATTCTGAAAGATTATATTTTTAATTTGTTTGTACTGAGCTTTGTTGTTTTTGCTATGCAGGTATAGCATATTTACACAGTTCCAAAGTGAACAAGCCCGCTCTTGTTCACCAAAACATTTCAGCTGAGAAGGTGCTCATTGATCAGCGATTCAACCCTTTGCTCTCAGAGTCCGGCCTACACAAGCTTCTAACCAATGATGTTGTCTTCTCAGCACTCAAGGGAAGTGCTGCAATGGGTTATCTAGCTCCTGAATACACAAATACCGGTAGATTCACGGAGAAAAGTGATGTATATGCATTTGGGGTTCTCGTTTTCCAAGTCCTCTCAGGAAAGCGGAAAGTCACTAACTCAATACGACTTGGTGCAGAGTCTGGCAGAGTTCAAGATTTTATCGACCCAAACCTTCATGACCGGTTCTTTGAATATGAAGCAACCAAGCTTGCAAGAATTGCTTTGCTTTGCACACTCGAGTCCTCAATGGAGAGGCCATCCATGGAAGCTGTTGTTCAAGAATTGGGCAACTGTAGCAGTTGCCTTTGATTTCCCTGACTTAATTAATTAATTCGACCATTGCTAGCGGAATTTTGAATTTTCAAATGGTAGGCTTAGAGATAACTCACTAACTGCTCACTGGTGATGAAACTAGGTCCTTGTAATGCTATGTCCTTTGGTAAGGACTAAGCTTTGTTGTTAATGAGACTGAAACTTGATTTCTTCTGGCCTAGAATGGGCTTTTTATGGGGCACTTTCTTTGTAGTCACATGTATTTATATGGAATGCATTTTCAGGGTGAGATTCCCTTCATTAACAAAGCATTTGGACATCAGATGTGTGATTATTTATTTTTCATGCTCTAGCAATGAATAAATATATAAATGGAAGTATTTATATTTATATGCTAGGGCCTAGGAATTTGAAAAATATATCAAAATTTAAAACCTAATAAGTCTCAGATTATGACAGATTGAAATCAGCAATCTCCAATGGAGTATTGCTCCAAAGAATAATTATACCAAGTTTGAAAGTGTTTTTTTTTTTTTTTTGATATATAAGTATATGACAGTAGATTATGGGAATTGGTCTCTTAATAGTATTAACTGGAAAGAACATTAAGCAAGAGTAAAGAATGTAGTAATAATATTTTGGGTAATTTTATATATTTTTGTCCTTTGAAATTTGTTACATGTAGTACTGCTGAACCACTTTGACTTGAACAATAGTAAAATATATCTGAGAACATGCTGTTGTCTCGAATATCTGAGAATATCTGAGAACATGCTGTTGTCTCGATTCCTCCAAGGTTTTGGCTTTGTTGTCTTTGGCATCAAGAAACCTTCTCTGCATTGAAGATTGAAGCCATTCAAATTTTAAAATTTCTGTGTCCAAGGAAGAAACTTCCAATGATGACGTATGTACATGACATAACGTTTTCTTGTTATTTCAGTAAGTCTATGTTCAGGAAATAGGAACCATAACGTTGCCAAAAAAACCCAGACAATTATCACTGCCTATAAATTTGAAAATCTAGGAAGGCTACTTTTACCCATCCAAAAAAAAGTAAAATTTACTTCCTTCAGGTAGTACATATCCCATCATGGGGTCTCATTTCTCCTTAGTCCTTACTGTTATAGAGAATAGAGTTTATTTATTTTTCCGTAAAAAAAGAAATTATACTGACCAATCATCTATCCTATGCATGCAAAACCTGTCAACTTCAATTATCCTATGCATGCACAACCGTTTGGATATAGTTTATTTTGTTAAAAACAAAAAATAGAAAACATTGTAACAAAATAATTTTTAAATGTGTGAAGAGTGCCGTGGGATCCATTTGTAAATTTTTTTTTTTGAATAAAGTGGTTGCAGGTCTCATGAACAGTGCATAAACAGTACGTGAATAGTGCATAAACAGTACATTTTGTCTCCTAAAAGCTGAAACGCGTACATAAAAAAAAAAAAAAAAAAAAGGGGCAAAACGCCAAACGCAGAAAAATAATTAATATCCAAACGTATACTCAACCTTTTGGCACTGAAATTTTGCAAAGATGTCTACTATACAATTTCTCCAAATAAGAATAACAATTAAGTGGCAAATAAAATGATTGAAATCCCATATAGATTGTCATGGTTCACCAAAAAAATGCAATAATCCGTTCATTCTATCACAGCTAAATGAACAATTAGTTTCTGCTGGGAAAAAAATTGAAACAATTGAATCAAAACAACAGCCATATATAAGATAATTGAAAATAGATTTTATTGAGAGAGAGAGAGAGAGAGAGAGAGAGAGAGAGAGAGATTTTATTGATATTATTTTGGATGCATTAAATAGCCTACTACCCTCACAAGATTTACAGTGAAAATGAAATAATTCAAAATTCAAGCCTAAATGAAGATAATTATGGAGATGATAACTCACATTACCCTAATGAAACCCTATAATATCTATCACACCAACCAAATCTCTACTAATTTATATGTGATGTGTTAATTAGGATTTGGTGCATCTTATCCTATTGTAAATATTCGATCACCATCCAATTTTGGATTCTACAATAAATATTGTCTGAATTAAATTAAAAAATAAATAAATAAATAAAAGAAAAAGAAACCAGTCTAGACATGATTCTATCTCATAATCATAGAGAAAGGGAAATTTATTTGTAATAATTAATAACATGATAACTGTTTAATATTTTATGTCCTTCAAGAAATTAAAAAAATTAGCCCTTTGACAAAATTATTGAGTCGATTCCATTTGAAATATTCACATGTAAACAGAGAACACATTTGAGTTCATAGCTTGTGAACATATCCTAACAGAGAGACAATTATATCTTTTATTTGAATTTGTTTTCCTGGCTCACTATCATTAGGCTCTAGTGAGTAATGGCTGGTTTTGAAGTTGTTGATGTTCACGGGGTGCCTAGGATTCTAAGTTTCTAACTAATCTCTTGATTGTATTGGGACCCCTAGTCAAGTTATTCATAGCTTTCGGCTGTCGATTGTCTATGTCTAACTATTACATAATTAACCCGTGTGTGAAATCGAGTGGAACATTGTGAATGTATGTGATTCATCATGAATTGAATAAGAAATTGTTGATTTTGAATTACTTGAAGGCTCTGGTGGATGCAGTAGGTTGTAGGTTGTTGTATAGAAATATAATATGCTATGTTGATTGTCCAAAATCTTATGCTTTTTTTTTTTTTTTTTTTTTGGGACAAAATGTTTTACAACATTACTCAATATCATTAACATTGCTGCATATTTTGAAAATTTAACCGTTAGATTTCATGTTTTTTACACTCTTAATACACGTCAAATTTTGTGCAAATCGGATATTATTTACTATATGATCTATAAGAATATATTTTATGTATAATTTTAAATTGCAAAAACTTGCAATTTAAATAATTTATTGATGATATAGCTATTGATCTTTAATTTTTTAGAAATTTTGCAAGCATGAAAGATATAAGAAGAAAATGTAATTTAATAGTGGATTTGTCAAATAACAAAGTTTAGCTACAAAATTGATTGTAGCTTTAGGCTACAACTTTACTCAATATCTTTTTATTGGAGGTGAATATTGACAAATCCAGCATTGGATTACATCTGCTTCTTATATTCTTCATGCTTGCAAAATTTCAAGAAAATTAAAGATCAATAGTTATGTCATCAATAAATTGTTTTTGTAAGTTTTTGTATTTTAAAATTATGCATAAAATATAAGTTTATAGATCATATAGTAATAATATCCGATTGAAACAAAATTTGACATGTGTATTAAGAGTGTAAAAAACATACAATTCAATGGTTAGATTTTTTTTAATTAATTTATTTATTTATTTTTCAGAAGAGTTGCAACTTTTAGAATGATCCATACGAAAAACTGTTTTCTCTCTAGAGAAGAGGAAGAAAAGCTCGAATGTAGCAACAAGAAGGTGAAGAATGTCCGTCATGCTGGCTTCCCTACAAGGCCGGAGGCAAGGCCTAGGTCCTCGGGGGTGGTGGAAAGTCCTAAGGTAGCGGAAGCTTCATTCAAGGATAAGCTTTTGGGGGAGATACCAGGAGCATATAACCACGCGTTTGCCTTTGATGAGAGCATGGATACAGATATAGACTCCGATGAAGAGGTTGAAGAACTTAGAGAAGGGTTCACTGCAGTAAAGCTCTCCAAGGACGTTAAGCATCGTATTAGAGTAGCCTGGGCGAGTTCCTTTATTGCCAAAGTTTATGGTCGAGCCGTGGGCTTTAACTATATTCAAACAAAACTCACTGCGCTCTGGAAACCAACCGGCAGACTGGATATCATTGATCTTGGAAAGGAGTTTTTTCTCACGCAATTCAGCTGCAAGGAGGATCATGATATGGTTCTTAGGAGAGGTCCATGGTTCATCGGGGATCATTTTCTCTCGATACGGCCTTGGGAGCCCACTTTTAAGCCATCAATGGCGAGTGTGTCCACCATTGCCGTGTGGATCCGACTTAATGAGCTTCCTATTGAATATTATGAAGTTGAGGTTCTCCAACAACTGGGAAACTCCATTGGGAAGGTTTTGCAGATAGATACTCACACAGCAACAGAAACAAGGGGCCGCTTTGCGAGACTCTGCGTTCAGGTGGATATTGACAAGCCGTCAGTCACCACAATCCTGGTTGGAGGTATGAATCAACCGGTGAACTACGAAGGGTTCACAAATTTTGTTTCACATGCGGTCGTATTGGACACCACAAGGAAGCGTGTCCTTATGCTATCCGGGAACCATCATCACCGAAAAAGGTAGGTAACGCCAATGGGGCTGGCTTGAGCAGCAACTCACACGAAAAGTGTGACTAGGTGGACCCCACATCAGGGGATGAACCCACACCCTCTGAGCAAGAGGACAAATACGGTCCTTGGTTGGTGGTATCCAAAAAACGACAGCGTAACAAGACCACGAGGGGAGCGCTTGAAGGGGGTACGTTTAGCCATCTCAGAGTAAGTGGTGGTATGGCATGCCTCCAAGTGGGGCCAAGGGAGGTCAGTCCAACTGGCCAAGTTCATTGGAACAAAACCTTCATGACTACGGGCTCTAGGCCAGCAAACAAGGACGATGGGCCAGTGAATATGGACTGTTCTTCTACAAGCCCATCTCACATTAATATGATGATTGTAGGCCAATTTAATAGTGGTACGTCCCTATCCCTGGCCCATAGCCCGTCGGTCAAGGGCAAAAAAGGCATTGCACGTGGTAAGGCACCTTTATCGTCTAATGGTTCAGCCGCAAATCTCACTGGTTCAGCCGCAAATCTCACTAACATTCATAACCACAATTCTACTCCTCTATTACCGAAAAGCTACAGTGATGGAGCAAGTCACAATAGCGAGTTCACTTTCTTGGCAAAGAGCGACTTGGTGCATCAATCTGGAAGTTCAAGTAAGCCAGTTGCATGTAACAGGCTAGTGCAACCACAAGATTAAGGTAGCTTGGAAAATCATCTTAAGAGCAGTGAAGGGGTCCTCATCAGTGACGGTTCCGCTCTGGGGATAAATTTGAATTCCTTGGTGGGATTTGCTGACCGTTGGTCTAGCTCTAGAGGAGGAAAGACCGACCGTGTGGAGAACGAGCTTGTGCGAGGTGGCTCATGCGAAGTTTTTAGCGGAGTAGAGACTTTTGGAGGTCTTATTGACTATCAATTAATATGGAGATGGGAGTGCTGGAGTTTTGAATGACACTTATGATAGGGAAGGGCCAACCAGTGGTGATGTTCAAGAAGATGGGATGGAATTTGAAGGAGCAAGAGGAGCCTTTACCTCCTGTTGACGATTATCCTCTTCCCCTCATATCTTTTATCACGAATATCATCGTTTGGAATAGTAGGGGTGCCTTAAAACCCAGTTTTCAAAGTCATATTAGGGAGCTAGTTCGTGTTTATGATCTTGATGTGTTTGTGGTTATGTAAACTTGCCTAGGAGGGGAGAGAGCAAAAGACATTACAGACAGATTACCGCTTGATGGAGTGATCCTTACAAATACAATCGGCCGTGCTGGGGGATTGTGGATTTTGTGGAATTCAAACAAACTAGAAGTCACGCTCCTGGCCAAAACAGAGCAAGAAATACATGTTACCATTAAGGTACGAACTTCAAACTCGTCCTAGTTATTTTCAGCTATCTATGCTAGCCCTAGGTTTGCTAAAAGGTCTATTCTATGGAATAATCTAACAAATGTTGCGGAGTTGCATAGCATGCCCTGGGTTATTGCAGGGGATTTTAATGAGCCTCTTTTTAGTGCTAATAAGTTAGGAGGAAGGGATGTCAACATTAGGAGATCACTACTTCTAAAGGATTGCCTGGACATATGTAATATGATTGATCTAGGGTTCTCAGGTTCAAGGTTTACTTGGACTAATTGCAAAGATGCTCCCATTCTCATCCAAGGGAGAATAGAGAGATTCTTCGTTAATCCTGATTGGTGCACTCTCTACCCTGAAGCTAAAGTTTCCCACTTAACCAGGTGCCATTCGGATCATTGTTTGGTTCTTATGGAAACCAGACCTTCTAAGTGGTCTAGACCAATTGGGCCATTCAAGTTTCAGAGTTTTTGGCTTTCAGACCCCTCCTTTCCCAGGGTTGTCCAGCAAGCTTGGAGTCAGGGCCATCACCTTTAGGATGCTATCACTAGATTCTCTCGAGATGCCACAGACTGGAATAAAGTCCATTTTGGCAAAAAATTTGCAAAAAAGAGAAGGATCATGGCCAGGTTGGATGGAATCCAGAGAAGTCTAGCCTTTAGGCCATCTCACAGTCTTGTTAATCTGGAAAGGCAGCTCCAAATAGAATTGGCTGGTGTTCTCAATCAAGAAGAAGAGCTTTGGGCTCTGAATTCCAGAGTGAACTGGATGATATTCGGTGATCATAATACTTCCTTCTACCATGTTTCAACTCTGGTCTGAAGGACGAGAAACACTATTAGAGCTATCATGTCTAGCACTGGTGAATGGATGCATGAAGAGTTTGAGGTGAAGAAAGTGATCCAGAATGGGTTTTCTAATTTATACAGTACATCTCTTGCCTTTGCTCCTCTTCATACCCGCAGCTAGTACTTGGCAAGCTCGCATCACTGATGAGGACCGTGATAGTCTTGAGTAGAAGTTACTGATGAGGAAATTAAAGCAGGTCTTTGGTCAATGAAGGCTTTCAAGGCTCCTGGGCCTGATGGTCTACACACTGGTTTTTTCCAACGTGGGCAAGTCAGTTATGGAGGAAGTTAAGAAGGTCTTCTGGCGAAAAGAAGTTCTAGAGTTCTTAAATAGGACCCTCATCTCTCTCATACCCAAAATTCCTAGTCTGGAAACCCTTAGTAGTTATCATCTTATTAGTCTCTGTAACACAGTGTACAAGATTGTGTCAAAAGTTCTTGTTGCAAGAATGAGGCTGCTGCTCGACCAAATCATTTCACCACTCCAGACCGCTTTCATCCCAAGTAGAAGGGGAGCTGACAATGCCATTATTGTCCAAGAACTTATTCATACTGTAAGTAAAAAGAAGGGCAAGATTGGTTATATGGCAATTAAAATAGACTTGGAGAAAGCATTTGATAAGCTTGAATGGAGCTTTATTAGGGAGATGCTTATCAAGATAAATTTTCCTCAAGGGATTATAAAGCTTATCATGAGCTGTAATTTCTTGGTCACTACATCGATCTTAGTTAATGGAGTAAGGTTGGAGCAAATTTCTCCCTTTAGAGGAATTAGGCAGGGAGACCCTTTATCTTCGTACATCTTCATTATTTGTATGGATCTTCTTAGCCAACTCATTGAAGATCAGTGCAGCTCTAAAAGGTGGACCCTTGTGAAATCAACTAGGGGAGGCTTAGCATTCTCTCACCTTTTCTTTGCGGATGATTTGGTTTTATTTGCTAAAGTAGACCAAGCAAACTGTACCACAATTCGAGAGGTGTTGAATGAGTTCTGTGATCGATCTGGGCAAACAGTTAGTGAGGCGAAATCCGGAGTCTATTTTTTGCCAAATGTAGATAGGGACACGAGAGATTCTCTATGCAATATTTTAGGTTTCCAATCTACCCCAAATATTGGTAAGTACCTTGGTATCCCCATAAAACATCTTGGCCCTTCAACAAATGATTTTAACTTTGTTTTGGATCGGGTGAAGCAGAAGCTCTTAGGCTGGAAGGCAAACCTGCTATCATTGGCGGGTAGAGCTGTTTTGGTGAAGCATGTATCCTCAACTATCCCTAATTATGTCATGCAGTGTTCTTACCTCCTTGGCAAAGTTTCTGAGGGCATTGATAGAGTAAATAGGAATTTTCTTTGGGGATCGTCGGAGTCTACTCAAAAAACTCATTGGGTGAGTTGGGAAAAGGTTACCAAGACTAAGGAGGAGAGGTTGAGGGATTCAGTCTGCTAAGGGAAGAAACCTGGCCCTTTTAGCAAAGCTCAACTGGAGATATCAGACAGAAGGAAGCTCCTTATGGGCTTAAGTGCTTAAAGGTAGGTACTGTAACACCTGAAGAATTAACTTGAGAAATGGTGACAAATTACCTTACTCCAGGGTGTGGTCAGCAATGAAAAAGGGAGCAGAGGTATTCAAAAAAGGAGTTGGGTGGACAATTGGAAGGAAAAGTAATCTTAGTCTATGGAATGATAACTGGACTAAGCTTGGCCTTTTATGGCAAACCATCCAGGGCCCTATGACTAGTGAAGCTATGAAGCTAAGGGTGAAGGATGTTGTCTCCGTTGGTGGGTGGGATTGGTCCAAAATTCCTTTTGTTCTTCCATATTTAATTAAACTTGAGCTCTAGGTAGTCCCTGTTGCTTTGGCTTCAAGAGGAGGGGATAAGCTAACTTGGATAGACTCTGACCACGATACGTTTAATATTGGGTCAGCTTATAGGTTAGCTACAAGGGTGGATCATGATGTTTAATTTGAGGGTAACTGGATTTGGAAGGTAAAGGTCTTGCCCAGGATTCAAACTTTTGTCTGGCTTTACTTACATAATAGTATAGGAGTAAGGGATTGTTTATTTTCGAGGGGTATTGTAGCTGATAGTTCCTATCCCATGTGTCATTCACACAATGAGTCCATCATGCATGCTTTAAGGGACTGTAACGTGGCGAAGCTTATCTGGATCCAATTGGGAGTGCATGACGTTGACAAGAAATTCTTTGAAAAAGGCATACAGGAGTGGCTAAAAGTTAATGGTACAAACAAGCATATCACGGGTTAGTTTCATATTCCTTGGAGTCATCTTATTCTTTTTGCCATCTGGTTGATCTGGAAGCATGGGAATCATATGGTCTTCATGAATTCTGGGCTGAACCCCCACTTGGCAAAGGAAATCACTCAAAGAGCCTTTGAGTACATCTTTTGTGTTGTACCTGATAAGGGGTCCATTGCTAGAGTTACTAGACCAATCCGATGGTCCAAACCAGTGGCAGGATGGATGAAATTGAATACGGATGGCTCTTCTCTTGGAAATCTAGCTTTGGCAGGGGGAGGGGGTTTGATTCACAATGATGAGGGCGTTTGAGTAGCCGGTTTTGCTCGCAAAATAGGAATAACAACAAGTTTTCTTGCCGAACTTTGGGCACTTAGGGATGGCCTTAATCTTTGTATTAGTTGTGGTATAGCAACTGTTGAAGTAGAATTAGATGCGAAGGCTATTGTGGATGTTGTTTACTGTTTTTGAAAGTCCGCTTGTGGACATTTCTAGTTTTTTAGATTTTGATCTTAGTGACCTATACCTGAACAAGCTCTGTCCTGGTTCCTTTTTTGCTTTTTAGTTGTTAATTTTATTCCTCTTGACCAAAAAAAAAAGATTTTCAAAATATGTAGTAATATTTATTTTATGGGGTAATTACACATAACCCACCTGTGAATCACTTTACCTACCCGTGGTATAAAAAGTGTCACTTAACTCACCTGTGGTATGTTTCTGTCAATCTCCGTAACTCATCTCAAGCCCAGCCGTTACAAAAACACCTCTTAACCCCAAAACACAACTTAACGCGAATCAAAACACCCAAAACTCATAAACTTTTCAGGAGAGAGACCTGTGGTGAGATCAACGTGTTCTTCGTGGTTTAGAGAGTCTGGAGGGGGAGAAAACACAAGTTTCACAACATTGAAGCTAGGGAAGGTAGTTTTAGTAAAGAAAATCAAGGTATTTGTGTCTGTTCTCGATTTAGGGTTTCAAATTTTGTTCAAGTGCCAACTTACTATGTGAAACTCTAAATTTGTACTTTCCAGGAATCGTGTTTTCTTGATATGTCTTCATTAAGTGGTAATTTCTCGGGTTCATATGGGCATATGTGCAATGAGCAGACTTGTGTTTTGAGAACAAGTTTGAGTTTGTATAATTTTGGGAGAAGGTTCTTGGGTTGTAGCCATTATAAGGTTGGTCCTAAGTATCCTTTCTTTGTTTGGCTTGATAACCCAACCTATCCTCGTGGGAATGAAACTACACCTTTGGCTCTGGAGATGATGTCTAGGCTTCAGAGTGCTTTCTAACTTGCCAATGAGAGGGAAATGACTGCTCTGGAAATGGTGGATATAGCAAGGTAGATGGCAAAAGAAGCTAGGCAAATGGCAGAAAAGGCTCTTGAAGAGGAAGCTAAAGCGAAGGAGAGGGAGAGAAAGGCTTAAGCTGTCTGTGCAAAAGTTAAGGCAAATGCCATGTTTGATGAAGAGAAGCAGAGAATGTAGAAGTTTGCATGCATTTTGTCACTGATCTTTTTTGTTATTGTTTTGTTTTGGCTCAATTGAATTCTCTAGAGTGAAGAGACTAAGGTTGTTGCCCTGAAGTAGTTAATTGGTTAGTAGAGATAGTTATAGCAATGGTGTTAATGAATTTGCATTGTAATAGCACTAGCCTACTGATGTAATGTTTTGATGTGTCAATGAATGAAGAATTGGTCAATTTAGGGGTGTCCAACCCAACCCGTAACCCGACCAATCCGACCAACCCGCCCGAACCTGAACCAGCAACCGTCCGAACCGACCACTCCGATGGTC
Source organism: Quercus lobata (assembly GCF_001633185.2). NCBI lineage: Eukaryota > Viridiplantae > Streptophyta > Magnoliopsida > Fagales > Fagaceae > Quercus > Quercus lobata. The sequence continues at coordinate 18,764,755 of NC_044912.1, read as the reverse complement.
GGTGACGGGTTTCTGACCCCAAGACCCGACGCCGGCGGGTCGAGTGGCGGGTTTTCTTCTCCAAAACCCGAGCCACCCGACCCGACCGACGTTATATATAAATCTGGCAATATCCGGCGACATTCAAGCGAGATTGGGTGAGATCCGGCAAATTCGAGCGAGATTTGGTGAGATCCGGCTACATTTGAGGAGATCCAAGCGAGATTTGGACCATATTTGGTGAGATCCAGCGAGATTCGAGGAGATCCAGGCTGATTTCGGCGATTTTTGGTGTAGATCTACTGGATTTTTGCAGATTCCGACGACATTCGAGGAGATTCCAGCGACATTCGAGGAGAATCCGGCGACGTTTGCAGGATCCGGCGACTCTCAACACCGACCGACCCACCCGAACACCACCCGAACCCAAAACCGACCCGACCGAGTGACGCCGGCGGTCGGTTTCAGGTCCCTCCGCCTTCCACCCGACGCCGGCGGGTCGGGTCCGGGTTGGGTCCAAAACCGACCCGACCCGACCCGTGGACACCCCTAGGTCAATTATTGAGTATTTTGTGCATACCATAACAACCATTTAATGAAAGAATCAAAGAAGTACTGGTCATGCTGCTAGTCTCTGGGCATATAATGAAAGAAGTATTGGTCAATTATCAATGACCTGCGCATACCACAACAACCATTCCACAATAACAACTTCCATACACTCTGTATTGAAAAAATCTATTTGGACACAATCTGCAGCAGCAATAAATAAACTTCCAAATGATCTAGATTGGACAAATGATTTTCCATACAAATTGTTTTGACAAATAATGTTCCATACAAATTGAATTGAATAAATACCACAACTTCCATACCATAATATCACAACTTCCATATAATACCACAAAATTTCATACCATAATAACAACCTAAAGTGTATTGTACCTTAACTTCTAGTAAATTACAAAAAAGCACATTCCAAGGTCAGCTACACACACACGCGCGCACACAAATATATATAAATACATATAATTTCTCAAAACAAGGTGATTGTTTTTTACACTAATTGATAATTACAAAAAGCTAACAGTGGTCTTAAAAAAAAAACACTAGCTGTAGGCCCACATGTTCTCCTGCTCGTGCCTTTACTCCCAATGCTGGCATGCGTACCCAATAGCTTCATTTCTTGCCTTTACTCTTTCCACCCACTAAATTCATTTTTGGTGGCCTTAGTGCAGCAAGCTGTCCTCTAGTCCTCGCACCACCAGTGGTCCTATTTGCATGTGAAGGCTACAAAATAAAAAATAGATCTACTTGTTAAAAAAAATCCCAGTTTACACAGCCATCCAAGAAAGAAGCAACTCAACTAAGTTACTTGTGAAGAACTTGGTAGGGTATCCCAAGTCTCCCTAGGTGTGTGAAACTCTAGCTGTTAGGAAGAGAACCATCCTGATTTCCTGTGAGATGGCCTAGCTTGATTTCCTTAATGTGAAGCTTGATTTCCTTGCTATGAGGATGAAGGCTAAGTAGTAGACCTCATGTTGTAAGTTTGGGTAGGCTACTGGGACGGTGGCTAGGGTGCAGGCTAAGGTTTAGATCTAGATCTGGTACTAGGTGAAGGCACCCTTCCCTTTGCCTACAACAAAACCTAGTTTTAGTACATGAATACCTTTGCAAGTTTAAAAACAAGGGTTTTTTTTTTTTTGGGTCCCAATTACTTACAGCTTTTTCTCCCTAGTGATGCCAGCCTTGCACCCTCTTGAGTTATGCCCTTCCTTTTTGCATTTCCTACACGTTATAGGTCTGTTCAGCCTACTTGCTTTGTAAAAGTTCCTAGGCTCATCAGGAGCCCTCTTTTTTTGCTTTGGTGGCCTGCTTGGTGGTTTGTATATGTAAGGTGCTAGGGGAGCAGGCTGTCCAGTTTTAGCCCATTCTAACTGGCTAGGCATAGGAGGAAGTACCTACTTTTATATCTCCATGTAAGTTTCTTTGTGGTAGCATGGGTAGGTGTAGTCTTCTGGTGTCTCAAAGTTTGTATAAATGGCTGTTATGGCATGTTTGCATGGAATGCTATTTAAACCTACAGCTACATGTCTTCTTGATAAGATCAACTACATGCCTCTCATACTGACTGACTACCTTATAAAGGAAATTGCTAGCTGGGGTAGTACTAAATGGCTTGCTTTCGAGTTTCAATTTCTCCAACTTATTGTATGCTTGGACACAACTTTCTAGCATACATCTCTATCCCTTTCCTTTTTCTGTAAAGCCTAGTCATAAGTCTAACCCTAATCCACTCCAACATTGCCAAGAGAGGTTTGTCCCTAGACTTCAATATCATTGAGTTAAAAGACTCACTCAAGTTATTTACCAAAAAATCTGTTAAGGCCCTAGGAGTGAAGTGTGACCTTGTCCATAGTGCAGGTGCAATGTTTGCAAGATACTGATATGCCTTTTCATCCAAATCCTTTATGTACTGCATGTCTCTCTTAAACTCCCTTACTGTTTTGGCAGCAACACACCTCCATAGTGCATCCTTCAGCTCCAATCCCTTGTGATCGACTTTGAAATTGTTGTAGATGTGTTTCACACAGTATCTATGCTCCACAGTAAGGAATAGTGTCTCTATTGCAGGTATAAGCCCCTGCAAGTAACCAAACAAACAAACAAACAAAACTTGTTAGTTCAGCAAACAAAGTAAACCATTCAACTATATCTGAACAAAACTTTCATACCTTCTGCCTATCAGAAATGAAGACCAAATAAAGCTCCTCTAGCCTCCCTATATCATCAGCAAATATTTCTAAAAACCATATCCAAGACTCCTTGTTTTCTTGTTCCACAACAGCCATGGCTACTGGAAAAATATTGTCATTTGCATCCTTGGCAGTGGTAGATAAGATTTGCCCACTAAATCTGTGTTTTATGTGACAACCATCTAAACTTATAAATAGCCTGTATCCACCTAAAAATCCTACCATCTAAGCATTGAACCTAACATACATCTTAAATTTTGACTGGAAAGTCTTATTAGCCATTTCTATCTGCACTATAACCCTACTCCCTTTGTCTATAGTGTTTATCATTTGTGCATAGTCCCTAAGGACACCATATTGCAATTGCTTATCTCCATTGATCAAATTCTTTGCCTTTCCCTTTGACGAATACACTTGGTTTACACTTAGGTTAACAGATAAATTTTGCATCACATGGTTATGTACACCACTCACCTCCCAATTTGGATTTTTGCTAAAATCCTCAATGAACCTTTTAGCAACATAAGCTGATGTTGCTTGGCTATTTTTAAAAGACTTGGGGCAAGTACACTCATTAGTCAAGGTCTTAATCTGAAATGTTAGCTCTCCATATATCTGAGATGCATAACATCTCCAACCACACTTATGCTTGTAGTGAACTGATATCTTGGTCCTTTCATTCAGCTTAAATTTGATGTTAACAGGTTTTTTAATTGCATACTCCCTCAAAGCAACTCTGAACACCTTTGCATTAGGAAACTTCATCTCCTTCTTCAGTACAACATTTCTCATGTCACTCTTAGCATTAAACTTTAGCTGCTCAAGTACCTGCTCATCATCAGACCCATCCATGCTTACCAAGTCATCCTCAAGAGCTGGCTCATCCCACTCAGGGGCTGCATGGGGTGCATTGCTTGATTCTGGTGCTGCATGAGTGCATTGCTTGATTCTGGGGCTGCATTGGGTGTATTGCTTAATTTTGGGGTTGTATTTGGAGCATTGCCTGATGTTGGGGCTGTATTGGGAGCATCACTTGATTCTGGAGCAGAACCTTGTGGAGCTAAGTTTGGAGCAGCAAATATGTCATCACCAAAGTGCTCCCCCTTTTAGCCTTCATATAGCCAATTATTATCATCATTTCCTTCAACATTCTGTTCTTCAACCCTTGCACCAACCTCAACATCATGTTCTTGAACTCTTGCACCAACCTCAACATTCTCAACATCTTCTTCTTCCTCCAATATAACTTTATCATAATCACTCTCCAAATCTATTTCATCCACCCTTGCATCACCACTTACACCACCTACATCACCACCTATTTCTGTCACTCCCCCTCCATCACCACCTATACCATCATCTGCCACTCCCCCTCCATTAGGATGCTCAACTGCCAGTGGCTCCATATCTATGTCATATAGATTATGATTTTGTCAATTGGTCATGCCCTATGAAGGGTAGTCATGTTCACCACATCTGGATTTGTTTCTATGACCCTTAAATCATGCTTTAGGTCACCTTCAGGAAGTAAATACCTATATCTACTATGTTCTTTAGGAGCACCAACTAGATGGCATAAATCTTAAATTTCAAAGAAACTCAACTTGTCAGGGTCAATCTCCATCAATGTATGTATAGACCCACCCACATATCGTAGGGTTGGGTCCTCCACAAAACATCCCCCATGAATTTCAATGTCAAATGTGAAGTCAACCATTTGCAATTAAAATAAGTAGTTTGTTTACATACTGACATGCAGAAAACAACAACAAGCCAAACATAGTGTTGTTTTGTTTTCATATAAAAATTTTTTTGTTGTTAAGAGACAACACACAAACAAAGGACCACATATAGCACATGCAAAACCAGATTCCCAACAAATTCATAGGGACACACTACCCACAGTTTACAAACAAGTGTAATCATTGACAAATAAACTTGATTCTTTCAGGTATATGCATTATATAAACAACCATAGCAATACATTAGCTACATCTTAAGCGATTCTACATATAAATAGCAAAATACACATTTAACATACACCAATTTTGAGAAAATTTTACAAACCCTAACTACGTGGGTGGGTCGCGATAAAAAAATGTCATCAAGAACCCAAATGCAGATCAACAGCAGTCACACATACCTTCCCTAGCTTCAATGTTGCGAAACTTGTGTTTTCTCCCCCTCCAAACACTCCAAACCATGAAGAACATGTTGATCTCACCACAGGTCTCTCTCTTGAAAATTTTATGAGTTTTGGGTGTTTTGATTCACGCTATGTTGTGTTTTGGGGTTAAGAGGTGTTTTTGTAACAGCTAGGCTTGAGGGTTACGGAGATTGACAGAAACATACCACAGGTGGGTTAAGTGACACTTTTCAAACTATGGGTAGGCAAAGTGATTTTTGCCTAAACCACGAGTGGGTTATGTGTAATTACCCATTATTTTATTGATTAAGGTTTAGACTTAGGCTACAACCAATTTTGTAGCTAAATTTTGTCTTTTGTCAAAATTCATCTTTAAAAAAATGATTTTGAGAGTAATGTTGTAGGCTCAGGCTACAAATAATTTTGTAACTAAATTTTGTCATTTTTATGGTATATATCTATGCAATTTACTTATAAAAATGATATTATGCAATTCAAATAATTTCTTATTAATTTTTAGCACTAGGCTTTTTTTTTTTTTTAGAATTTGCACTAGACTTATTCTTAGTTTTTGATTACTTTGGAAAACAAGAAGACTTGGATGCTTAACTAAGGCCTAATGGACTGAATGGACCAAAATGGACTTAATGGACCTCAATAGACTGAATGGGCCAAATTGGATTGCAATAGACCGAAGTTGAATTAAATGGATCAAAGTAGACCAAATGGACCAAAATAGACCAAATGGATGTAAGTGGAATAAAATGGACTGAAGTGGACTGTTGATGATACTCCTTGCAGACTTGTAGTGCCTTATTGTTATTGAATATTGATGCACTTCAGTCCAATTCAGTTCATTTGGTCCACTTCAATTCAATTCATGACTTATAGTTTAAGGACTGCTAGAATAGAGGATAGTTCGTATAACTACAAGGCAACACAGCTTAGTCCTCCATGCTTCCAACTTCATGAATCAAGGGTCCTTGTATGTATTATTTATCAAATCTCAATATCTCTAACGCTTAAAAGAGGTTACATTAATGGACTGGCTAAAGGGGCTTCATAGAACTTCACCCATAATAATATATGGGTTAGGGGTGTGCATGGGTTGAGTTAGGTCAGGTTAAGAGGATTTTTTGATCCAACCCACCATGGTAGCTCAAAAAAAATTCAACTCAACCCAACCCAACCCACATAGGTCGAGTTGAACCCATGGGTTGGATAAAGTTTTTATTATTATTATTATTATTATTATTATTAAATTGAGTAGAAAAAAATATAAATATAAATATATTTTAAAAAACCCAAAGATTAGTATCAATGTAACTCCTTAAAGACAAACAACACTAATGACTAAACAACAATAGTAATTTACTAGGATTTGTGTAAACTAATTGGTTTTTATATAAAATAAGAAGAGCTGGTTATTTTAAAAAATTTATTAATTATATAATATATTTTAAATATATATATTAAATATATGGGTGGGTTGGCTAACGAGTGCCCTTAGGGTAATGGTTAACAATCTATTTTAAGAAAGTTTTAACACCACTTTTATGGGAAGAGAGATGCTACGTCTACAATATTTTTACAACAAATCACATGTGGTTAGTTGTTATTGGTTCAAATTTGAAACTAACACTAAGATTACTTTTTTGTCCTAACAATAACAACCAGTAACAATCTACCACTTAAGATTTGTTGTAAAAATATTGTAGATATATCATTTCTCTTTATGAGAAATAGAAAAAGCTGGTAAAACATTAATTGCTTTTTTTTTTTCCCATAAAAATTTTCTTTAAATGGATTATTAATTATTACCTTAAGGGAATCCATTAGCATTTCCCTAATAATAATAATAATAATGCAAAGACCAATAAAATGGAGTATTTATTATAAGAATAAAACAAGGACCACAATTTTTTATTTTGGGAAGGAATTTTTATAACATTGATTCTAAATTAATTTATTTATTTGGCCTATCCAAAAAAATAATAATAATAATTTATTTGGTTTTGGTACAATTACCAGCATAGAGGGACTTCAGTAAAGGTTCAATCTTTAATGGCAAAGCTTTAAATCAACCAAGATAATTGTGTTAATGTTAACTTATTAGTTTTTAAAATTATTGTTAGAATATTGACCTAAATTTTAGAAAAATATAATAATATAATATAATATCATATTACTATAGTGATTTTAATAGTTTGGAGAATGTAACAAACTTACAATACTCGATTCGATCATATGATACGATGTTAATAAAGACCCTTCCACCGATCTTAGGAAGGACCTCATTTTAACAACCTTGGACACTTGGCCCAAGGTTTGTCTAGCCCAACATAGTTCTGAGGTTGATGGATTTTAAATGGGCCGGTGATTTCTTTTCTGTGCAATACCAACAATCAATTGACTTCGGGCTATCTATAATTCAATCATAAACAAAGAAAAAAAAGAAAGAGAAAGAAAGAAACTTATGGGTTATGCATCCAAACTCTCACTAACACTCATCTATGAAGGATGGCAATTGTTCGGGTTTAGTGGGTTATTTGATCCAATCCAACCTTAATAAAATGGGTGTGGTTTTTAAAATGGGTTTGAATTTACATTTTTAAATCCATTAGGGTCTGGGATGAGTTTAGTTTTTGCTTTTTTATACCTTAGGTAGTATATGTTTTTGGCTTCATTATGTATTTAAATTACTAAAATACTTATATTATTAATTTTATTTAAAAAAAAACTAGGTTTTTCAATAATAAAAGTAAACGTGTGTTTTTCTCTCTCAAAATATTGTTTATTTTAATATAAAAATACTAATTAATGTTTAAACATTGTTAAATAAATAGCATAATTTTATAATTAAGTAGGAGAAGCGGTTCACGCAATAATCCAACAGTTAACTAGTAATAGCATCTTTTATGGTGCTCTCCATATCTGTGATTCAAATCCCAACTCCCCTTCCTCTTTCTGCTATCTACCTCATCCTTTTGACATGCATTGTTAAGATGAGTCTCTTGTTATATTAGAAAATTTCTCCAAATTGCTTGAATTCTCAAAGCTAATAAATGTTTCTTGCATTCGGTCAATTGTTTAATTATTATTTCATTAGAAAGCTATGATGTCCTGTGTTAGAGGGACATCAGAAACTTGAAAAAAAAAAAAAAAAAAAAAAATTTAGAAGAAACCGACATAAAATGTATCAAGTTCTTTCTCAAAAAAAAAAAAAAAAAAAATGTATCAAGTTTATTGTTAAACTTACTGTCAAGACTCAAGACAAGAGACAAACCAACAAAGCACATGTTATAGCTCAAGAAGCAAGCCAGCAATTAAACTTGTAATTGAAACAGTGCTAAAACGTTCTTAACGTAACCGTCCTATTGTCACAGGCTGTTTAGAAAGCTTATTATACAAGGCAATAATGATTAATAGTGAGTGTTTTTGTGTCCCATGAATGTTGATTGTTGAGGGCTACCAATTCTCCGTTGTTAATTAAGTGCAGGCCAATGATGTTTTCAAATGAGTTTTAGTTAATTCGATGAGTAAAATCTTCTTATAAAAAAATTTAAAAGAAACCAAGAAAAATCTTTTATTGTCGAATAAAGGAATTAGATTTGAATCTTGTCAAAAAAAAATTATCTAGTATAGTTTTGGCCTGATAATAAAAATTGCTCATTATGAAATAGACGCTATAAGTTTCATATCTTATCATATTTATTATTTAAAAAATCATGTCGAGATATTCTCGATTGAGGAGAGTTCATGATGTTTTCAAATTGATTTTAGTTATTTCAATTATAATTGATGGGAGTGACGAGAACACATTACCTTGACGAGGTCAATCTAGTGACGAGGTCACCCCTGACGACGAACAAGCCATCACCGACGAGAAAAGGAAAGTCATTCAATGGTGCCAGCAAGTAACCCGGGCAGTTACGAAACCAGCAAAACAGACTGTTGGAGCCTAATAAAAGCCCCATAATTGGGCTAGAGGCGTTACAAAAGAGAGGCATTAACACCCCATCGGCTAGCAGTCAAGCTCACACATATAAAGTCCTTATATTGGTAGCATAAGGTACATAGATACTGAGACTCTAAGAAAATACCTATTACTTTCTAGTTTTGTAAATTACTTTACTGTTCTAACTTTGGCATCGGAGGCGTTGTGGCAGGCACCACACCGGTGACCCCTTTTAGAAGATACACAGGTGCTGACGGGGAGTTCTATCTGCCTACTACGACTGATGAGTTTACACTTCATCAATAATAAAATCTTTCATTGTCGAATAAAGGATTTAGATTTGAATCTTGCTCAAAACATAAAAAAAATCTAGTGCGGTCTTGGCCGGATAATAAAGAACATTTACTATAAACTAGATGCTATAAGTTTCAAATCTTATTATATTTATTGAAAAAAAATTAAAAAAACTTCAAGATATTCATCAATATAAACTGTGATAATTAAGATGATGAAACGTTTATGTTGTTGGCCGCCATGTCTAACAATGGCCATGAAAACCATGGACTGGAATGTTGCAGCTTCTTATGTGCTAATAATCAAAGGTTTAAGTATGGGTTAGTAGATTCATATCATCATTTGACTCATCCAAAAAGATTTTGCAAAGAGGGGCACATAACCACATTGGTTATGATTAATAGAACTGTTAATTGCATCAATGTTGTGATCCTTCAAAATTAGTTACTCGGAAACAGAAACTACTTGATAAATGCAAACACTTAAAAAAATTAAGATCCCATTCACCCTTAAAAGCTGTTAATTAAGTTAATCCATTCACCATTAAAAAAATTAAGATTCTCACAGAGCACCATGCAACTGCATTCTGGATAAGCACGTTTTAATTAATATAATAACAAATTCTCTTTACAGTGGATAAGAGAGACAACTCACCATATTTATAAAATAAAATAAAAGAGAGAGAGAGAGAGAGAACCACCCCCAAAATTAACCCACAAAACAACTCTAAGTTTATGTAGCTCTCTCTCTAAGCCCAAAAGGGGGATGATATTTGTCCTCATTTTAGCATTATTGATATATTTAGCATGTACTGGGGAAGAAGATTCAAACCCAAATTCTCTTCCACGAAAGAACTTATAGTACTACTGAATTACAAAATTCTTTTACGCAAATGTCTTCCACTAAATCCGAAAATGTCTTCCACTAAATATTTTTTTACTGGGCTATGCAAAAATTTCCAAGTAAATTACACCTCATTGCCACATGGACTAATTGTCACCTACATGCATGTTTGAGAATGCGGTGTGTACTTTGTAAATGAAAATTTCTAATATGACTTCAAGTAATCTCGCACAAATAATACACCTTCTATATATGCCTTCAACTTTGTATATGAGAACCTCTAATATGTTTAGAATAAAGTTTCTCTCTTCAAACTTCTTTAAAAAAAATTAACATGATTATATATTTTGAAAATCTAATAATCAGATATTACTTTTATTTGATCTATAAACATACTTTTTATGCATAATTTAAGACTATAGAAAATTAAAATTTATTTAAACGCTTGATTGATGACATTACTATTGGCTTTTTATCTTTTTGAAATTTTACAAATATTGAGAATATAATAAGAAAATGCAATATAATAGTTGATTGTCAAAATTTACATCCAATAAAAAAATATAAAGGAAGTTATTTGAAGAGGTTTTTTTTTTTTTTTTTTTTTTTTTCAAACTTTGTCCACATATTTATATGCATTCAAGATTTTCTTGAAAGATAAATTTTCACAAATTTTTCTTTTAGCCCAAATGGTTTGAACTTTGAAGTAGATGCAACAATAGATATATTATATATAGTAAATTGTATTGGTAATGACCACTTAATCTTTCAATTGAAAATAAAAGATATTAAAAACAAAACTTAGATACAATTTCTTAGGTCTATTGGATCAAAGTACCCTTATTCAAAATGAGAGAGAGAGAGAGATTGATGCATTTCTCAAACAACTTCAGCAATAGAGTACTACAATTAAGTATATAATTTGTTATTTACATTCGGAGTTTCAAAAGGTAGCTTCTAGTACATGATATTATCTTTGATTGGAAAATGGAGGCAAATTAGGAGTCCTCCAATATCAACCAAAGGGAGCATATAAATAGAAACTTAAGCTTCAATCTGTTTCCCTTGTGGGAATCTGACTCTGAATACATGCTCTTCACCTGTGAGTTTATCTACCTTAACAACCCACTGACTCTTACCAATTTCACACCTGCTGGCAATTTTAGCCACTAGCAACCCTTCTCCTATAGGTAACAATTGAGTTCTTGATCCACTAGACCACCAAGATCCTTTACAAAATGCATTATACCCCACAATAACCACACCACTTTGCCTCCTTACCTTTTGCACAGCTTTAAAAATTCCTTCATGGTTCTCAAGATTACAATCAATAAGCACAAAATCTGCTTCCCTATATTGGGTTTGCACTAGCTTTTGAGCTTCCCCTATAACAAATTCAACATGACATGCATCAAGGCCTAGGACTTCCTTTGATAGCTGCACTTCTTCAATCCCACCAAGGATGCAAACTACACGGCCACAGGTTTGGTGAGCGGCAGCCACCAATGCTAGGGTGTTGGAGTCGGCAGCACCAGCACATGCCACAACCATCAATTGTGCATTGTTGCCTGCAGCTATTGCTGAAATAAACTCAGCTACATCTGGCTCTTTAGCTCTTTGTCCCTACATTAAGATCACAACAATCAGTAAGTTAAAATTGAAAAAGGATATGAAATAATTGAATCTATGACACCAATGGGATTCTTTGAAGCCCTTTATTGAAGGATAAGAAACTTTACTACCATTTGAGCTAACTATAATTGTTCATAAATATGTTGAAAAATAAAGGGTTTGAACACTCACCATTTTCAAAGTATCGAGGTAGGCTTTTGTGGCATTCTCAGCAGACCAGCAAGCCATATTTTGCTTAGGGTATCTTTTTCTCTCTTTGATCTTCAGCTTTCAATGGTTTGGTATAGGTTTTGGATAGAAGTAGAAGAGGCCCTTCAAGCTTGGAATGATTGATGCCTTGGCCTTGTGCGCTAGACTATATATAGAGGGGCAACTGATTGGTCAACGAAGTAGCTTTAGACCAAGTTAACTTAAGGATGCTATAATTTCAAAAATTACAGTGTCATTCCAATTTTCCAAAATTACAGGGTTAGGTATATATTTGATAATTTTAGATTAGGTGGTTAGAGGAAACTACCACAGTTCATTAGAAAATTTCAGACTTCGGTTTTTCTTTTTTCATCACTGTATAAATTAAGGTTAATTTGGCGACACACAACGAGAACAAACTAACCCCTCCAACCTCTGTGAAGATAAGACTGATCCTATATCTTTAGTACAATGCCTGGAGATTTGATCATTTGAGTTGGATGGCATATATTCATAATAATATGGTTAACAGATGCCTTAAGGCCTAAGGGTATTGATTTAAGAAATTTTTTTTGATAATTTTTTTTTGTATATTTTCTTGAAAATTGTATCAAAACTTTTTTTTTTAAAATGTCTTTTTAACAAGTGTCCCGAGGGCATCCGTCACATTCATGTTCAATATAGATGAAAAAAGTTATCTCCTCAATTTATAACCTATATGCTCAACAAATAAATATTGACGAAACACCATTTCATTTACTAATTTATTTATTCAAAACCGGTTTGCCTATGTAGCTGAATTGAGTCAATTGACACCTCAAGGTGTAGGGGTAAAAAGGTTCGAATTGCAGACTTAGCAGTATATTGTAATTATCTATTAAAAAAAAGAGAATCAATTTATCATTTTTTATTTTTTGGCAACAACTCATCTAAACTCCATTACATTTACCTCATTTACAAAATATAAAAAATTAAATTAAAGTAACAAACTTTATTGTCATATCTTCAAGAAATCAAAATCTCAATGTTTTAGAGGATACTTACCTGATTGAAAATTTTCAACTTGAATAAAATAAATGCAAATAAAGATAAAAATATAACACATTAGATTAGTCCTATAATATCATATTGTTGACCCAGAAAGATCTTAGGTGAGTTTCCTGGACACTAACTTAATAATTATTTATTTTTATAAATTGGACTTGCATTATAAAGCCAAGCTATACCTCGTGCCCCATATATTCTTCAATTAGCTGTCATGTTCTAAATCGATTGGACAACATAAATTTTTAATATTTAAACGATATTGAAAAATAAAAAAAGACAGAAATTAAGTAAAATTTTGTTTTGTGTTTCTTTTAGAGACAAACCAAATAAATTTCACGCTAACTGAGACAGCAGCCCAACAAAGGTACGTATTATTAAAATCTTAAGTTTAAGGATTTAACATTAGATTGGTGCAAAACCATGTGCGAGTTGCGACATGTACGAAGTCCTCTTACGTACGGGTTGTCTTGCAACTTGTATAATAAAAGAATATCCAGGGAAAAAAAATTATATATATAACAGCAAAAAAACTAGACTAAAATTGAAAAAAAGAAAAAAAAAGTAACTAAAATGAAAAAAAAAAAAAAGTAAATGAAAATGGAATCATAATAATATGAGGGTCTTTTGGCGTTCAACGTTGTAGTGGCTCAATTTTCTTTTCATTTATTTAGTGGCAAAATCTTAAAAATTAAAATGTTACTTATCGAAAAAATAAAGCCCAACTTTAAAAAAGAAAAAGTTAGAGCGGAAGATTCGAATTCTAAACATTTCATTAGAAACACTAAGAAATGTCAATTGAAGTGTTGTACATTAACAAGATTGTTAACAAGTCCAACATACTTAAATGCCACAAAGAGACATCTATTAATTTTCTTTTGATACTTACTTTTCAGTCTAATTACTCTCATTAAACAACTTTTGGCGAATGACACATCTCCAATTGATGTAGAATAGATAACACAAGCCTTCTTGGAGTAGCAAGGGCACTGGAAGTCAAGGCACAAGATTAAGGGGGTTGTTAGTAGAGACCGTCGAGGTGACGATGTTGAAATTGCATGAAATTTGGCAAGTTGAAGGGAAACGAATTTTTGATCCAAACTTGAGACAGTTGCCTTGAGGGTTGCCCAAATTTAGGTGAATTTCTTTGTTAAAGCCCCGAAAACAATGTTTTTGCTATTTTTAATAATTTTTTTCCTTAATAACTTTTAATTTAAAGTCAGAATAAGGTCTCATCTGTTTTAAAACGTCTCTTAAAGACAATATTTTCAATTTCCACAATTATCTAAATTTTGCAATTTTTGGCAAAAATTACTATTTTGCCACCTAATTATGTGATTAGCATGAATTAAGGTTTCTGGACATTTTCCTAACCGCCTTAGGGTTTCTTTTTTACTATTTAAACATATTGTAGCCTTCAGAGCAATTTAGTTTTTAGATTTGTAAAAATACAAACTTTGTCTATTTTTCTCTATGAATTTCAGAACCTTATCACCTTCTAGATTTAAGGGACTCCTCATGGATTCGAGATTTTCATTCAGAAACTAACATGTTTTTTCAAAAAGTAACGTGTTTTTTTTTCCTTGTAACTTCCATGACATCACAAATTTATACATACTTTATTAAAAGAGATTTTATAAGTCAAAGAATTTTGTAGCTCATACACTAATCGGTCTTTTCCATAAGTCACGTGGATCCAAATATCTAGCCTTTCCCTCACTAAAACATTTTTTTTTATAAGAGTTAAATACATATTGGAAATTTGTTGGGCCTTGTACACCTCCCTAGCTATGATGTATCTTTGCAATTTGCATGCAATGTAATCTAATTTTCCAACTTCCAACCCAATTAGGTTGACAAAGTTTTCACCACAAGTCCACAATTTATAGTATCTGTATTCTCACTCTACTAGCTAGCTAGCTAGTTACTTCATTATTTATTTTTGTAGTTTTCATTTTTTGTCCTTGCAATATTTGTAGTTAATTATTTTCTTTGTCAACACATCTAATTAAGCGTCTACTTGTAGTTGTATGACACAAAAACAACATGACTGAAGTTGGATTACTGCAAAGGTTGTACATTCACCTATATTCCTACACAACAGTTTTCTTCTTGATAACTTGGGAGTTTTCATCCGAAGCAAGAATGCCTAACTACGTAAACTAGCTTTATGACTCAGGCCAAAAGCTAGTGTAGTTCGTATAGTACTAGTATTTCATTATTTATCATAATTGAGTGGTGTATGATTTTGTTTTTGGGGAGCTAAAATTATAAACTAAAAAATTCATTTCACAAATAGGAAACCCTCTATAAAAATAATTTACAGTAATATAGCATATCCAATTCCATCTTACCTTGTTTATTTTAGCACTAATATAGTCAGGCCTAAAAAATTTGGGACTAAGATTTGGTTGTTATTGTTGATGATGATGATAATAATGATCACTTGGGCGATCTGACTACACGAACGCCTTACTTGTCAGCTAGCCAAGATGCCATGTCAACAACACCATGCTTATCATCATTAGGCTTTTTGCAATTAGAAATGCCTAAGATAGAAGAAAACTATATTCTTTTTCCACATTCAATGATCCCCTCTAAAAAATACAGAATTTTATCAGAAACTTAGCTGGCTCAATGGCTTATTACAAGTCTGGTCTAGTTCTTGCCCCCCAACAAGGCAAACAGAGATCTAGATCGGATCAAGCTGCTTCCCTTACAAGGACATTGATAACAAAGAAACCCGATGTATAAATAGTCTGTCTTGTGGTCTCAAATCTCAATTGCATCATATAAGGTGCCCCATTTGTCTGATTTTGCTGGAGATATTATGCAATTTTGGAGGTAGTGGCCAACTTGGATATTTCTTGATCTTTCTTTAAAGTTTTTCATGAATTTACTTTCCTTTTCCTTGGTTGCGATTGGGATTCCAAGAATCTATAAGAAAATGCAGGGAATGTGAGGAAATTATGAGAAATGGGGGATTGTATAGACTATAGAATAAACAAAGTAGTGGGTATGGGTATAAAGATTCTGACTTGATAAGTTATGCATCCTGGGAGGGAAACATGTCTACATGGGCCTACATGCAAAAAATGCCTCGTAGCGCGGTACCTTATATTGTACAAGAACCTTGCTATATATATATATATATATATATATATATAATACTGAATAATGTTTCTAAAAACAATTACTTATTAATCTTTTGGATGATTTGTTTGTCACATACCTTGCATATATATATATATGCTTGGGCATGCATTTTCACGTGTGGAGATGTATATGCGTTGGCTAGAGGTGTTATTGGCTTATTGCACATGTTTATGAACTTCTTTTGTGATGGATTGCATTATGAAATAAGCAAATCTAGGTGTCTCAACTCATTGGCCATCCAAATTCGTTTTAAAGAAAGTCAGCTTGAGAGAACAAGTTGCAATTCTTCTTGTTTTGTAATTGGTTTTGTTAGAGAAGAGTTAGATTTCTTTTTTCAAAGGGAGAGCAAAGCTACACATGCATAAATGTATTGTAAGTTTTTTTAATATTGAGGGGGCAGGGAGACATTAGTAAAATGATGTATATATTATAAAAATTATAAAAGGGATACCCTCGTTACTCGTTAGTGCATGTTCTTGTAGAGCAAGTTGACAAACTATATAGATTTTGAAATTTGTGACTGTGCTAACTCTCTATATAATTGATGATTTATTATCATTAGTTCAGCACACCAATTAATTTCTTTTTTTGATGTAGGCAGGATTCCTAATAAGTTTAGTGGACTCATTTTTAGCAGTCTAGTACATTCAAACTAAACAAAGTATCATTAACTATTAGTAAACAAACGTACTAGCTAGAAATTAAGCTCATTAACAAACTGTATGCCTATTTTGTCAAATGTGCTGTTTGTATAATCATCAGAATGTTTCTTCTACAATCACCGGAATGTCAATGAGCGTACAAATGCACGCATTGTTAACAATATTTTTGTGTTAAGTATATTATCTGTATAATCAAAGTCTTAAAAAAACGTGTAATTAAGTGTACAAAATTCTTATTTTTACAAGATTTGAGAAAAGTAGATAGACAGTCTTATCTCCAAATTTTTTTTAAAAGAGGTTTAGCCTAAATTACAACTTCAATATATATGTGCTTCTATATGTTTATCGATGATAACAACATTCCAAATTTTGTACTACTCCATGAGAGGCTATTGAAAGTAACCCATTAAACCATCCAGGCCTTGGTTTAAGCCCTCATTCGTTTAAGCCCAAAACAAAATCAGGCAGGACTCATGAGACAAGAAGACTAAAAAGCCCAATACATGATGGATCCTGAACCTGAAGCAATTCTTGTAAGACATCTGGCCTCAGAAATTGAGCCAATCTGCTTGGGTGGAAAAAGGCTCATAACTTGGATCGTTCATAGCAAAAATGTCCACGAGCCACCTATCTACATTGGAACATTAGTGCATCACACATTTGCACCCACTCAGAGCCAGAGGCTTTCTTTCTTTTTTGGATGAAATTACAGGCTTCAGCCCAGAGGTTGCATTCTAAACTCTAAAAGCAATAAGTTACATATAGATGGGCATTACAAACTCTCCCATCAATGTGGTCCAGTCTAAAGCTCAGTAAATAAGTTTGGTTTGAGAAGCAGACCATCTGAATCCTGGGGTACAATCTTATGTATCTATCTTTCCTCTCACAGCGCGTGGCCATATGAGGTCCAAATACTGAGCTATCGAATGTAAATTTCTGATTTTTCCTGTTTTGAATTTCTTTTTCGTAAGTGTCTCTTTCCAAATATGGCAAGAGACACAGCCAACCTTGCGTGGCCATATGAGGTCCAAATACTGAGCTATCGAATGTAAATTTCTGATACTTGAGATTTTCTTTTTCTTTTTTTTAATAGTAGAAATGGAAAATCATTTTTTCCTGTTTTGAATTTCATTTTCGTAAGTGTCTCTTTCCAAATATGGCAAGAGACACAGCCAACCTTGCTACATTCAGCTCACTAATCTATCAAGTAATTGTTAGTATACATGTTGGTTCAAAGTTCTTTGAGTTAGAACTACATGCATTTTCCAAGAGTTTTGTTATTCATTGCCATTATCTCATCTCCTTTATGAAAATGATTATGGTTTGAATCCCCCACTCTCATTGTCGTAAGTTATAACTATTGAATTATTTGATTTTTTTTTTTCCATGCATACAATAAATCTAGGTTTCATCATGAAAACCAAACACCATTCATTTTCTTCTTGAATTTCATTGGATGAAAAGCCAAAATCAACCTTTTTAAAATAAGCTTTAGGAAGATCGGATACACCAAGTGTTTGTTTGAGAACAATTTATTTAGCTTTTTGCTAAAAGTGTGCTAAAATATATTTGTATCTTGAAAAATTTTGAAAAGTAAGTTTTTTATTTTTTTTTTATTTTTAAATGTACATAAAAACTAAAAAATGAAACTAATGTAAAAAAGGCTACATATATATATATAAGGGTTGAGTTTAAGTTATACATAGTGTAACTCTAAGTAATGTTATACCACTTAATATTTTTTAATTTAATGCAAATTTTGACAAATCTACCGTTAAATTACATTATCTTCGTATATTCTCTGTGCCTGCAAAATTTCAAGGTGATAAAAAATTAATAACCATGTCATCAATCAATTTTTTAAATTCAAATTTTTGTAGTTAAAATAATGTATAAAAGATGAGTTTATGGATCGAATTGTAAATAACATTCGATTGGTATAAAAATTGGTATACATATTTAGAACACATAGAATATGTAATCCAACAATAAAATTTTCAAAATATAAATTCATTAACAAGTTATTGGGTGGTGTAACGTTACTTAGAGTCACACCATGTGTAATTTGATCTCAACCTTACACACACACCATTCTCTTGGATATTCTTACCGCATGTCACACACATCATGAGATCTATAAAGTCATTAGTTGGAAATCTTTAGTCAACATCTCAAGGCCACTCCAAAAATATTTATCCGTGTTACAAACAAACAATAAATAAATCCCATTATTCATAAGATTGTCAAATGCTTAAATTTGAATAATATTTTTAAATAAAATTAAATAAACAACCTTGAAAAAAAAAATTAACTTGTTCAATGGTTTTACAAATCAAAGTTAGTAGTTGATCAAGCCTATATGACTATATTTTATAAGGCAGACCCGCAGACCAACGCTCCATGATCCGATTGGTCAAAACGGTTAAAATACAAAACAACGTAACGGACCCGATATCCCTACTTTAAACCCCACAGTGCAACCGCCCTTACCCTATCACCACCTTTACTGTACACACACTTCAAACGGAAATATCCAAATCAGACGGACGACAAAACCCCAGGAAAAAACGCGCTCTCTCTCTTTCTATCAGTACCCTCCCTAAAAATACCATTTTATTATTCGTTAAACGAAACAGAGACTCTCAGGTTGAGAAAGTTGGTTACTTGGTCTCAGTTTCAGAAAGAATTCAAACACAGAGAGAGAGAGAGAGAGAGAGATGGGAAATATATCGTGTGTGTTTTGTGGGTGCGTAGAGCAAGCGAGCGTAGGAGTGGTGGAGAGGTGGGGCCGGTTCGAGAGATTGGCTGAGCCTGGCCTTCATTTCTTCAACCCTCTCGCCGGTCAATGCTTCGCCGGTTATCTCTCCACCAGGATTTCCTCTCTCGATGTCAAAATCGAGACCAAAACCAAGGTCTCACTGAAATTTCGATTTTCTTTTTCTTTTTTTTGGAATTTTTTAGATTGCGAATCTTTGTTTATTGTGCGTTTTACGCCGAAAATGGCGTCGTTTTTGGTTGTTGAGAAAATTTGGAGAATTCGGATTTTGTTTTGAAATTAGGTCAGGTTTTGAATTTGTGGAGTCGATTGGAAATGAAAACAGAGTTTGTTTGTTTGTTTGTTTGTAGTGAATGTGATATAGTTGTTTTCGCGATTTGTTAAGGTTGATTGGAGCAGCATTGCTTCTACATAGGTCTACCACTGATATAATTTTCGTTATGCGCCAATAATTTGTGTGCTTAAAGTTATTGTAATTGGAACCATGAAATGGATTTGTTGAAATTTGTTTGGTGGTTCCTTTGTGGAAATTATGTAGCAGTTGAGAATTTCCGTTTTTTTTTTTTTGTAGGGGAAAACAGAGTTTGCACTGTGCCTTTTCAATTAGAGGGTCATAACTCATAAATGTAATGTAAAGTTTGTTTGTTTGTTTTAGTGCATAAGGAACTAATAGATTAGTGGGAGGATTGTGAGTATGAGGAGGCGAGAGCTCCTGTGCATAACGCATGAATGAAATGCGGACACTTCATTTGGGGTGGTGTGCCTGTATCATACTGGTGTCATATCCGCCATTTCATGTTATAATTTTTTAGAAATTGCTCGTGTCAATTTGTCATACCCGTACCTGTATTCATGTCTTCTTAGTGGAATTCTGAATAGGGGGGAACATAAGAATTTTTTTTACATAAGTGTTGAAAACATCGAGTGTGACACATTTTTTTTGTGCACATTTGAGGATGCTCTTCTAAGAAAGGTGAATGTAGAATATGGTTTAGGACAATGCTACTCCTTCAAGTCAAATAAAATTTGAACTTCGAGAAGCATTCTCTTTCTATCTGCTTGTTTGGGACAGCTTATGTTCATTGGTTTATTGGGATTAAAAAATAAGCTGGATAACTTGGTCTAAATATTATTACATCAACACGGAGCTTTACCTATTGTAAGGTATATTAAAATTTTGAGTTGTCAGTATGGTATAGCAGCTTTATTTATTTTATTTGTATGTATATTTCACAATATCTATTGTAAGGTGAGACATTTTGTTGTTCTATCAGAGTAATTAGTTATAACAACTGATTCTACAGGACAATGTTTTTGTGCAATTGATTTGCTCAATTCAATACCGAGTTATTAAAGAAAATGCTGATGATGCATTTTATGAGTTGCAAAATCCCAAAGAGCAGATTCAGGCTTATGTATTCGATGGTAACTTTCTTAGTTTCAGCTTGTTTCTTGCATAAACTCTCCCATTCTTTCTTGATTTTTGCCCTTTCTCATAGATGTTTTTCATTTGCATTTTAAGTTGTTCGAGCTCTAGTTCCGAGAATGAATTTGGATGATCTCTTTGAACAAAAGGGCGAGGTTGCTAAATCTGTCTTGGAGGAACTTGAGAAGGTATCTGGATGCTTTTTGTTAGATTTTCAATTACTTTTTAATGTCACATGTATATTATGTTAATTGTAGGTCTTGTTGCATCTGGGCCCTTTTTTCTTGCTTGTTTATTGTCTCCTGGAAATCTATGATTTCTTGTTTTGCTTCACTCAGTTTCCATAACTGGATGCTTTCTTCTTAATTGTGCACTACACATCTTTTCCTGCTTTAACATATGAAATTTTATGATGTGGAATCTTTCATTTCTTTATAAATGGTGTTAAATAAGTTTTGAAAATATCATGTTGATGAGATAGTCAATTGAAGGTAGGAATAATGTTAGAATACTAAGAACTTTGAAGGGAAACTAGTGCTCTATGTGCCTGCATACTTTTGTGACGGCAAATTGGCATCTTTTTTGTGGAAATTTTTACTCATTAAAAAGAAATTAAAAAGGAAAAATAAGAAAAGAGAAAGACTGCTCTCTCAGGCTCCTGTGCGCTGGCCTCTACATGTTTTCATAACTTATAAGTGAATTGTTCACCAAATCATCTGGTCTGGACTCTGGACTGCTACTCCTATAGGCTAATAGCAACTTATTGTGCCATTGCTTAAATTGTTTTATTTGACATGGTGAAATATCCATCAAAAGATAAAATTGTTTTCATCTGCTTTTATGCTTTTTTTCTCCATTATGAAATATGTTGCCACCTTGTGTAAATGCATAAGGATTTATACATCATAAGTTGAAATCATTGCTCAGGTGATGGGAGCATATGGATATAGCATAGAACACATGTTAATGGTTGACATAATACCTGATCCCTCTGTGCGCAGGGCAATGAATGAGATAAATGCAGGTAACCTTTTACATTTTCCTACTCTTTCTACCTTTTTAATTTTTATTTTTGCTGAATAGTATATCTGGACTTGATTTCTCATTTTAACATATTGTTGAAACATACATATTTTGAGACTCAACTGGATGTTGCTCCTGTTGTAAGTGGGGAGGGATGGTTGGTTGACTTAGGTCTTAGGTTTGGGGGTTCATGTATATAAAAAAAAAATAATAAAAAAATTAAAAAAATAAAAAAAACTTATGGAAAAAAGGGAAAAAAATTAGGTCTTAGGTTCAAGTGTTTTTGTACAAAGTATTTGAAGATCGACCATGTCTGACTGATTAGTGGTACATGACAAGCTACTTGCATGAATAAAAGCTTAATTTCGCTCCTGGTCTTGAGGGCCAAATTTAAAGAAATCTCCTATAGAAGATTTTGGACTATATATCATAAAGCAAAAAAAAAAGATTGTTATGTAATTCCTCCCAACCATGGTAAGCGGGGAAATGTATTTGGTATCTCTCTCTCTCAATTGGGAGCAATCTATCAAAAGGCTGGGCCCCATCATCAATTTGTAGATTCAAAGTATTTGCTCAATAATGAAAGAAAAATTAGGTTTCTCATGGTTTCCTGTTAGTTTCTTTAATTCAATGTCATTTCTCATTGTTTCCTTTGTTCTATAAGAAGTATATCATAAATCCTGGGCTAGTGTATGCCATAATATCTCCAATTATTCTGACAACAGACTTTTCAAATACTTGTACATGATTCATTAATACTGCAATTTTATAATTGAAAGTTTGTTACATCATCTTCATGAGTTCCAGAATGGGAACATATACTAGCTTCAGCCCCCTTCAGGCATTGTTTGTCACTTTATGCAATCCATTTTGGACGTTTTCTCAGTTTTTTTTTTTTTTTTTGGGTTCCAACTTTCAATGTATCTGTAGTGGTCAATTATTACCAACGTATACCCTAAAGTTTGGATGGAGGGAGATGAGGGAAGAGTAGAGAAGAGAAGAATGGAAGATGACTAAAATGTAAATTTTAGTATATTCCAGTCACTTTTCCCTCTACACTCTCCTCTCCTCTCCCTCTGTTCCAAACATATCATTATTCTTTTTTTCTTTTTCTTTTTTTATGTATACATTTATAGTTTGGGGATGGAGGGATTTGAACCCTGGATGTCTCATTCAGAAACACCAGGACATGCCAAACATACCATTATTCTTGCTACTGATGGAAGTTGAAGAAAGTCTGGTCCATTATCCTGAGTTTGTATGTAACTAACTAGTCTAATATTGTTTCACTTTTACAGCTCAAAGACTTCAGCTAGCTAGTGTATACAAGGGAGAATCAGAGAAGGTGCTCATAGTCAAAAAAGCAGAAGCTGAAGCTGAAGCCAAATACCTAGGTGGTGTTGGTGTGGCCAGGCAGAGGCAGGCAATCACAGATGGCTTGAGAGAGAACATTGTGAACTTCTCTCACAAGGTGGAGGGCACCTCGGCAAAGGAAGTGATGGATCTGATCATGGTCACTCAATACTTTGATACGATTAAAGACCTCGGCAACTCTTCAAAGAACACTACTGTGTTTATTCCTCATGGCCCTGGTCATGTTAGGGATATTGGTGATCAGATACGTAATGGTGTGATGGAGGCAGCCAGTGGTCAGGCAAGTGTTGAGTAATTTATGTACAGTCAAACCTCCGAACATATATCCCTCTATATGATATATTACGATGAAAAAATACCCTTTTTTTCCTGTTGAATTTTGAACAAAAGGATGGTGTTTATATTGGTATAGTAATAGAGTGTTGATATATGGTCAATGAGATTTCAGCTGGTTTTTCTTCTACTGTACAAGGATGCTAATTATAAGGATTTTGCTACTGAGCTTGCATATATACTGTTTATTTCTTAATTGGCACTGGCGCAAATTTCAAATAGAACTAGGTTTTTTGGAAACTCAAATAGAACTAGTTTTGGTTCACCATTTATTTAGTTCCTTTTTTTATACGAATGGGAATCACTATAAATTTTAGATTAAATTACTAATTTGGTCCACACGGCAATTACTATAATTTTCAGGTAAAATTATTAATTCTGTCCACAAAGTATTAGGCAAAGATTAATATGATCCCCTAATTATTAATCATATCAATTTGGTCATTTAACTTATAAAATGACCAAATTGATATATTAAATAGGCTTAATATATTATAAGCTTATTTAAAAATCTTTATATACTATTTTCGTGTTTATGTGTTCTAATAAGTATTACTGTTTTTTAAAAATAAAATAAAAAATAAAAAAATTGGGATGTTTATACCATATTGGTTGTGTGTGTTAGAGTTTCAATCCTTATAGCCCCAAGCTACTACTGTAAAGGTTAGGTCCTTTTGTAGTGGTATTTTGGTTATGTAATATATTATAAGCCCGTTTAGACTACTACTGCAAAGGTTAGGCCATTTTGTAATGGTACTCTGGTGTTTTAATAAGTATTACTGTTTCCTCAAAAAAAAAAAAAAAAAAAAAAAACCCTTATAAAATGAAGGCAATGTTATTTTTTGTTTGACAAACTATTTCTCACTCAAGGATATGTTAACTTGATTTGGAAGTGGAGAAACTAAATTAACACCATTAATAAATTAGAACCAAAATGAATTTTTCCAAGAGTAAGAATCAAATTATTAATTGCTGATGACACTGTTATAATTTCTTGGACCTATTAAAAACTTCAAAAAATATGGAGATGAAACCCAAACACATGGATCAAGTTCATGGGTAACTCTTTTTTTTTTTTTTTTTTTCAAAAAAAATGTTCATGGGTAACTATTTCTTTGCAAAGAAAAGATACACGCGAGCCTTTTTATTCTTATGAAACAAAAAAAGGGGTAGGAGGGGGCATTAGGGAAGTTCATGTGTAACTCCTATATCATTGCAAAGAAAAGATACACACGAACCTTCTTTTTTCTTTTTTCTTTTTTAATGAAACAAAAAAAGTGGTAGGAGGGGGCATTAGGGAAGTCAATCTATTCATGTGTATCTTTTCTTGGAAAAGATATAGGATTTGTGATATAGAGGGCATAAAAGGCATATTAGTAACTTACTCTAGGCTCCATGAGTTACCTTGCAAATAGGCTTGTGTAAGGACTCGGATCACGACTTCAGCCCACTAAGAACAATGTGGGTCAGCCCAATAAGCCCAAAAAAATAAATTTGTTAAAGAGTGGATTTCACAAGCAAACTACAAGGCCATGTAAATTCAGGCTCAAGAATGATTAAGCTTAAGTTAAAAGGGAAAAAGACATAAATTCAACATGAAATCCTTCCCCGGGCAAATTCGAGGATATATTGTTCATATATTAATCAAGTAAAACCCTTTTACAATGAGTTCTAGTATTTTCTTTTCTCTCTGCTTTCTTTCAATCTCGTATGCCCATTTTTGTGGGGTTTATTTCCTTATATAGTTCCCTCCAATACAACCCAGCCCTCCATTTTGATTCTTAGTGAACCCTTTGGATGCTTGTCCCATCAAGACCCTTCTGGAGGTGATAGGAGGGGTTGTGAGCTATGAAGACATTGTTCATGTGTCATTTCCTCATCAGTGCAGTCAGTTCAGTTGGTGCAGTGCATTAAATGTGGAGTTGGCAGTCACCTTCTCAGATATTTTTTCTTTCCATTGTATACATGGCTCTGTTACCTTCCTTGGAGCTCATCTTTCCAGTACGGTTGACTACTTAAAATATTCTTAAGATGCCTCTACTCCTCGGGATCCTCAATTCACGTGTTGATTTTCCTTTCTTTCTCGATCGTCCTATCTGCACAACATGGGTCTTTAATCATCCTTAGACAGGGCCCATAGCCCAAAAATGTGCTCGAATCACTTGCTCCCACAACTTGTAATGCTTATAAGTCCATGAGAGGTACGCAATGCATAAGCTGAGTTACACCAAGGATCTCACTAGTTTGTTCTCTCAAAGATCAACAAACTAGATAGACTTATATATGTGTTGAGTAAGTTCACACCTATTGGGCAAATAACTACATTCATTATTTTATATCTACTAAATTATCATAATTGAGGAAAAAGTTTTATTTTAAACTAGTTTTGAGAAATCTCATCCAACTTATTATGTAGCAATTCATAAGACTATTCACACGATTCATTAAATCATTTTTTTTTTTTTTTTATAAAAAGTTCAATTAACTATTAAGTAGGTCATGTGACTAAAAATATATGTGGATAGTTTTTTAAATTGACACATGTTGGGTTTGAGAAATTTTCCCCCAAATCAGTTTGAGGAAAACCATATCCCATAACTAATTCTTTATTTTCTTGAAGTCTCAAATTTAGTAGATCTAATCATCCAGAACCATCGTTTCCCTTAGAAAAACAAACCAACTCAAATTAGATGGACCAGATTGCTCAGGTGGGTGCAAAATCGTACAAGCCCAATCCACCATGAAATCTAAAAGCCATATGCAAAAGGCGTCAAAATTCACTACCTAAACCTAAAGGCCCAAAACAAGCTACCAAGCACTGCCCAAGACTGGAGTAGCGGTGGAAGCTATTCTTACTACAAGCCATTTACTTACTACTTTCGCAAATAATAGACTAAAATAGTACAAATGAAATTGGCCCTTTTCTTTTTTGGGGATAAAAAACAAAAGATCACAAAGAAAGAAGTAACTGGCATAAAAGGGAGCAAGGGACAAAGAGGAGCACAAGTCAGTAACTCCTCATAGCAATAATAAATAAATTTAGTTGTAACTTTATCATGAAGATTTTAAATTCCAATTCATCCATTTTGAAATTTTGAGATTGGTGGATTGAATTTTACAGTGTCATTAACATTTAAACAAATATTAATTATTACTATTTTTTTTTTATCTATTTAACTTATTGATGTATCAAATTCAAATCAACACCTTTAAAAAAAAGGTGAAAAATATTTTAAAATTACATGATGAAATTACCCTAAAAACTTTGAAATATCTTAATGAAACGAAAACTATAATTCTTTGAAGTCAATGGGGAATGTTTTTGGTGAATGTTAGTCTGTCTTGCTACTAACATACACCCGAGTCTCTGCCATACCGTCTTTCTTGAGGATCTCTATATGTCTCTTTCGTAGGTTTCTTATTTTTTCTAATCTAGAGTTCGAAATTGTGAGTCTCTTGCTACCCCATTTGGACCTTTCTTCTTGCTCCTTGTGAGTCACTGTCCCTTCCTACCTAGACGTTTTGGCTCCAAAAGCAATAATTTTTGCATTTTACTTGGCTCTTAAGCAAAAAGTTTTTGAGAAAATCTTCTATTCTTTATTCTCTATGATTAGTTTTTGCCTCTTTACGTTTTATTTTTTTGTAACTATGTATCCAAATTGTACTATTGTTGATAATATTTTGTTTGTAGTTTTCTTTGAGAGCCTATGTTTCCTCTCATCATATACTTTTAAATAATAACAGTTCTGCCGACTTATTTTTAAAAAGGAAAAAGAAAAAGACACAGGAGGGAATGTCTTTAACAATTCTTTGCCGTCCTCCTTTTTCAAAATTTTACTTTTCTGTTAATTCTTATCTTTTAGCACTATACACTCAGTGGCGGAGCCAGGATTTGACTCGAGGGGGGGCAAAATTTATATACACTATGCATGCATATTAAAAGACACACATATTACATATATGTTGGATAGTTGTAAAGGATTTTTTTTTTTTTTTTTTTGCATAAATAAGCCATCTTCTTTTATATATATATATATATATATATATATATATAGAGTAAAAATTCCATTTATAAATGAAAATATTTTTAGTAATTAAGTATGAACACCAAATACAACTAACGTAAGTTTGTGTTATTATATAATTATCTCAAAATTTTGGTTTATTATACAAAATTTTATGAAGTAGGATAATTATTACATAAAGAATTTTTTTTAGTAAGGATCCACATGGTGAAGTGGAGAATTGACACCAAGTCCCAGCCAAAGCTAGAGAAAGAGATGCAACTTTGAGATGGATATATTGTCAAACCAAATATAAACCTTCTTCTTACTAAAATTTAAAAGCCACCCAACTATTTTTTTTGCTGAGCCAGGGGGGGCAACTGCCCCCTCTCGACCCCCCCTGGCTCCGCCCCTGTATACACTATACAGTCTAGAACAAAGTTTCTCTCTAAACTAGTTTAGAAAAAAATCCTTCAAACTTATCATATATTTTTATATTGAGTATGAAATTTAAAAATCTAACAATTGGATTACATGTTCTTATTATATCCTTCATACTTGCAAAATTTCAAAAAGATCAATTGCTATGTCATCAAACAAATGTTAAAATTTCAAGTTTTTGTAATCTAAAATTGTGTATAAAGAATAAGTTCATTGATCGAATAGTAAATAACATCTGATTTGAATAAAATTTGACATGTATATTAAAAACATAAGGAGCATGAAATTCAACGGTTAGATTTTCAAAATTCAAACCCGAAAAAGAGATATATGATAAGTTTGAAAAGTTTCTTTCCAAACTAATTTGGAGAAAAACTTTGTTCTACAATTTATACTATACAACGTGCATAGCATGGAAGTAGCTTGTAAATGGGTTGGTAGAGACAAACAGACAATGATTAAGACTACTGGGCATGTCCAGACCGACCTTAGTTAACTCAATCTTTGGATTGGCAAATATTCTATTAAATGACAAATTTTCATGTTAGACTTAGTTGATCGATGAATCTGTCACAAATTGTCACCTCTAAATGACACAATCATTTCATCAAAGAAACTAAAAATGTCTGTATATTTCTTTTTTCTTTGGTTTTGGGTCTGAAAAGAAAGCTTGATTAGTTCCCCTGCAAGAGGAGATTACACCCACTAAGCTAGAGAAAAGCAACCCCTAATGAGTCCAAATCAAACTATTGAGTATTATAAGTATTACCCATAGCACAAGTCAACTTGGAATCACACTATTGGACCGTTAAAATGGACCCCAGAATATTTGTCCCAAAATCAAGTACAATTATATGTTTAGGTGAGAAGGGGCATCTTTGTGCCATACAAAATGCAATTATGGAATCGGAGGAATACTAGAAGAGTATAATTGCATTGGTAATGATCATTAATGATGGTTAACGGATGAGATAATTGGGGATTTGATGGGAGCACTAATTCCTTTTCCTTGATTTTCAGGGTTAATTTCCAACTGTAAGATGTAATTATAATGAGTGAATTTCTGGTGAAATGGAATAATATTATTCTTGCCTTTGAGGTTAAATGAGTACCTCTCATGTTTTTACTTTTCAGTAGAGGAAGAATTCATTTCAGTAAGATAAAGCAAGCACCAGTAATTCATACTATGATTTTGAAATGATAATCCAAGCTTAAGAGATTTCATTTAAATTATGTTTTTTATTCACACTTCGTTTGTTTCAATGAAAAACCCTGTGTATAGATAGTTTTTCGTGTTTTCTAGTATTTGGTAACGTCATGAAAAATAATTCAAGGAAAATTATCTTTGATAAAAAAAAAAAAATATATATATATATATATATGGCTTATTTTTAGAGACTTTTTTTACTAATTTTTTTTGGAAAATAATTCTATTTTACATAAAGCTAAATAAAGGAAGTCAAGAGATTTTTGATAAAGGCAAGACTTAGGTACAGTATTGATGTGCTATTTCTTTGGTTCTCCTTTTAAGATTTTGCTATGTAGATTTTTTTTTTTCATGGGATGGAAGTGTATTTTTTTAATTAAGTAGTCACATGGCCGAATCTTAAGAGGAAAACCTAATGAACAGCACTAAGGTATTGTACCTAAGTTTTGTCATTTTAATAAATACCTTTTGGAGAGCTGTATATGTGTATTTACTTCTACTCTATATAAATATATTGGTGAATACACAATGGTTAGGATCCTTAAAAATAACAAAAGAAAAGAAAAACTTATTTTATTATAATCTTGGGGTGAGAGAGAGAGAGTATGATTATTAAGGTAAAAATTGCAAACTAACACCAATCCTCAAACAATTTCGTTAGTTAGCACTATTTTCATACTATTTAGGAAAGTAACATTTCGAGCGTGTAAGACTCGATTTTGTTGTGCTAAATCGAGCCTTTAAAGCTCGAGTTCAATATTGCAAAAAGAAGAAAATCTGACTAAGTGAAGAAGAAGAAGAATGAAGAAGAAGAACTTCATCTGACGAACCGAAGAAGAACAAAGAACCCCACGATAGCTTGATTTCTGGGTTTGTTTCCGGCTTCTCTCTGTTTGATTTTTGGGTTGGGGCTTGATTTTTGGTTTTTCTCTCTGCTTGATTTTTGGGTTGGTGTCTTGTTTATCGAAGAAGAACTCTTTAGTGTTTATCGAAGAAGAACAAAGAACACCCATCGGTAGCTTGGAGAAATCGAGTTTTTAAGGCTCGAGTTCCACTTGAAATCGAGTTGTTTATACTCGATTTAGCACACCAAAATCGAGCCTTACAGAATCAAGATGTTAGTTTCCTAAATAATTTGGAAACGATGCTAACTAACAAAATTGTTTAGGGATTGATGTTAGTTTGCAATTTTTCCCGATTATTAAACTTTAATGCTGAAAGTTACTAACTGTAGTTCCCATGGTTTTTTCCAAATTTTCAATCATGTGTTACAAGGGAATGCCTAACATATTAAAATGTTTTTGCTAAGTTTGATTTTGGTTCGTCTTTGAATTTAAAATGTTTGGACTTGATCTTGAACCTTAAAAAACAAAACAATTTATGTCCATGAAATGTGGGGTAATTTCAATTTTGGTCTCTTAAATATGAGATTGGTCGATTTGGGTTCCTTAAATATGTAATTAGTTTAATTTGTTGCCTAAAAAACAGAGCATTCCTTTAATCACGTAAACAGAAAAATAATTGAATTGACCAAATTAGTATTCTTTGAAATTTCAAGGACCAAATTGAACTGTTTAAATTTGAGAAACCAAAATGAAATGATACATCAAAAGTTAGGGACCACAATTACCTAAAATATAAAGAGACAGGCAACAACATCACTATTGCTAATTAGAAAATTTTTACATCTACCATAATGGTAAGTCTTTATTTTGACATCAAATTTGGGTCATGTTTCTTTTAAAAGTTATCTAATGTGGAAAGACCACTTTATGTTTTTATTAAACAAGCTCAATCCCGTGAAAGATAAGGCAACTGAGTAAAACATTTTCCAGACATATAAATCCATTAAAAAGAAAAAAAATCTTTTGGTAAGTCAAGAATTATTAATTTTTTTAATCACATTGTAAGTGCATTATTTACAGAGGATAGTATGATAAACTTTTTTAGATTCAAATCTTTTTTTTTCTCATAGATTAGGGGCCACAAAAATACGCTTACCAATTATATATTGGGTTAGTGGGAAGAAATTGAGAGAGGGAGGACTTTTCTTTGACGTTGTATGTCGGAAAGGGGCCAAGGTGAATAGCAAAAGTAGTCTACCATGTGATGGAACTGGTATTTTATTCTCAGCTACCTAACCAGCTCACTTACTTTAGACGGTAAAATCTTCAACTCCTGTTTCAAATTTTGGGAGGGTATGCCTCGGGAAAAAGAATGAGTCAATTTAAGTCGAGTGAACGAAAATATATAATAATAATAATAATAATAAACCTGAAGGAACATTAATCGAACTTATAAAAAAGTAATTAAGAAGATAATAGAGAGTATGGCATTTGATAGAAATAAATGACAGAAAAGAATATATATGACCGACTCTGATTAGTTTGTCGACAATTTATAAACGACTTCAATATTTTGAGATTAAAGCTTGTTTTTTTTTTTTTTTGGTATACCGTCCTTGAGGTATTGTGTTTGTAGGCAGAGAAATGTGAAACTTACTTGCAGTTGTACATATTCTTTCTTTTGACTGCCGCGCACCTTTGACATGATAATCACTTCACAAATACAAAGTTTTTGTGAGGTGGAAAGGGTAAAGGTTGTGGTTCAAGTCTTCAAAAGAGAAATTCACATATATATACATTTAGATTTGGCAAGAATATAATTTTTATCTTGTAAAAAAAAAAAAAAAAAAAAATCTCTTATGCTCTTCTTCATTGTGCAACACTTGGAGGACACGAAAAAAAGAATCCTCACCCATCTTGTGGATTGTTAAAAAAAGATAGTTAGGTGATAAAAATCATATAATTTAGTCCTGTCTGTTTAAGTAAGTTAGATTTTAGTAATGCATTCAAAGTCGTTTAATCATGTGTTGATTTATAGCCCAAGTGACCATACCAAAATTATATATATATCAATATGAGACTCCAACCCATCTTGTTAATGTTGACACTTGAAGAAGGGCCACCACACATGTTTGATGCGGGGCTCAAAATATAAGATCACAGCTGTGAAAGGGTTTTTTTTTAAAAGTGTAGTCACTATCATCATAACACATCACATTCTCGAATTTGTCACAGTATAGTTGAAATTAAGGTACCAGAGAAATTGACATTGTACAAAAGGATGGAGAAAGATCAAAATGGAACCATGTGAATTTGGATGGGCTTATTTTCAATCAGCTTATTTAGCTTATTGCGTAAAAATAATTGTACCTTTAAAAATGAAAAAAAAAAATGAAACTTTAAAAAGTTGCACATTAATAAAATCATCCAAACTAATTAGAATCAACTACATTATATGTGTAAATCGAATCAAGATTGCTAATAATATTCCTTCTTTGCCTTTTTGTTGTTAAAAAGGCAAGGCCTCTACTCCATGCCTCTACCAGAATATACATGCATCACATACTTCTAATATAATATAAATAGGTTTTCTTACTAAATAATTTAGGATATCTTGAAAACTTTACAATCTTATTAAAAATAAAAATAAATAAATAAACCCAACACAAATTCGACAAATCAACCCCAAAAGACTGCTTAAACTAAAATACTATGTAATTTTAAAGTCACAATTATTTATCTTCATTGCAACTATTTCTGTAT
The DNA here is from genome assembly GCF_001633185.2 of Quercus lobata. Lineage (NCBI taxonomy): Eukaryota > Viridiplantae > Streptophyta > Magnoliopsida > Fagales > Fagaceae > Quercus > Quercus lobata. The sequence goes on along the minus strand of NC_044912.1, from coordinate 18,731,904 downwards.
CAAATTGACGAAAAACTATTTTCATATCATGTCTTATCTTATTTCACCATGATCAAATTTTTGGCAAAATAATATATAAATACGTGATGGACACAATGTGACATAAAGGAAAAAGAAGGATGTTTTTTTGTTCTCAATAGTGAGCCATTAAAAATACAGCACATAGAGAAGGCAAAGAAGGGTCACCAGCAATGAATACTACCAATCAATTTCAATATCATCTACTTTACATGGATGGCCTTCAAATTCAAAAACAATCAAGAGTGGTATAAGTGGAAAGGAAAAGAGAGAGATGATAAAAAAGAAAGTTAATTATGAGGGAACATTGAAAGGGTAAAGATTCTTGTAGAAAGAGAGTCTTGTCCTATACTAATCATTATATCTCCTTCCCTTTTTAACTAGAACATGAGTGGGCTGAACAATGAAGCCATACCATACAAGTGAAAAAAGCTTTTCTTCCAAGTTGGTGAGCAGTCAGCATTGCTCTATGTTGCCGACAGGATCCGGTGTCTGTTCACCAAATTTGAGTAGCAAATGCAAATACACTCATTGTACTGCTTCAACCAACCAAAAATTTAAAAAGAAAAATTAGAGAGAGAGAAAGATCATCATTTCACTTTTTAATCACATACCAAATTGGTATTCCTCAAACTTTTTTACTGCTCAAGGTGGGTGGATAAATTTAAAGCACATAACATGTGAGAGAGAGAGAGAGAGAGAGTATGTCAAACTGCTTTCCTATTGTAATAGGGTGTGATGGGGTAGTTTTTATTGAAAACTCTAATGAGATTACCATCCAAAGGTCTGAAATAGAGTGTAATAGTATTCCCAAAACAAGTTTATTGCTTCACTGCTATAGGAAATTAGAATAATGATTAATGACCAACCAAATACCTCATATACTATTTCAGCCTGCATTGTGTATTATTCATTTGTCAGAATATAACTATATGTTTTTCTTCATGGTTAGCAATAGCATAGGCGACCTGTCAGATCCAAAACCAGATTGAATGATTCCAGTTTCCAGATTTCTGCATGTAAAAAATAATTTGTAACAATTGTCAATCATATAAATGTATTTAAAATTAAAAGTCAATTTTTTAACAGAGTTTTCTTTACTAACTTTCTTCTTTTGTTAATTACTTTCAGTTGACAAAGGGGAGGGGGAAGGGTCACAAAACCTGGATGAATAGGCTAGGTCAGGCTATTAATTATGGAACAAACAGACACTACTTACCCACCATGTTTAGTGATATCAGGACCTATCTGTTCCACCAACCAGTTCCAAGCCTGGACAAAAAAGGATACTTATAAGTTGAAAGCCAGTATAAATACTATAGCAAACTCATATATATATATATATATATATATAGATTGTGATCCTCATCAAACAAGTCAAGGTCCCGTTATTTTCCGCAGTTATATTCTATAAAAAGTCATACTTTCTGTTACTTCCTTGATTGTGCCATTTTTTTTTTACTATTTCTATTAAAAATAAGTGGAAGAACATATTTAAGATTTCTAAAATTAATAGTTTCATGGTAGGCTTTTGGTCCTAATGTGTCATGTTGACAATGGCTTTGGGACTATACAAATGTATATGCAAACTGAAAGATCATGTAGAGCAAATAACATCAACACCACTAGAACCACCAACCTACTCTTTCTAGTCAACAATGCTGGCTAAAATTTACATGCAAATTTCAAGTTCGTTGCAATATCCCTTTCAGCCATCTTATGTGCCTCCTCAGACCGACAGTTTCCCTTGCTTCCACTTTGCTCAAGACTTTTTTTAGTAATCATGACAAGCCTTATCAGATTACTCTGCAAAACTTCAATTTTCAACGTTGAGATCAAAAGTTTACAAAAGGGCGCAAATCAAGAGTAATATGTCATGAAATTTGGAATGTTTAAAAGGTAAGTTACCTGAGATGATATAATAGAACTTAAATGAAAATATAAACAAAAAAACAAAAAATCAGAGAGAGAATTGATGGGAAAGAAGTCCCCTTGTTTCTCACTTTTCTTCGACTATGACGAAAGCACTGGGATTGACCTCCACTCCTCTTGTGGGGCTCTCCAATTTTAAAAAAAGACACTCCAGGAGATATGGTTGAGTAAAATCAATAGGAAGTGCTTCTTTTGGCTAGAACAATTCACTCTCAAATCCTTCTGAGGTTGACCAATGTGGTGACTCTAGTCTGCTTTGCCATTCACCCAACCAGTTCAATCAAACCCAGCCCTGCAGCAAAAAGATACTTTGAAAAATTCTAAACATGTACAACTTTTTGTGTCCTTTTGCAACTCCAATTTATAAGCTAACTCAACAAATTCTGTATTCAACCAAACATCTATAATGGCCATTGCAGTTCATACATATATCTTTGCCACGTGTTTCTATAATTAAAAAGTCAACAGGTTTCTCAATAGATCAATCTAAAAGATTATGATAATCCAGACAAAAATTCCCCCTAACATTCAAAAGTTCTTAGTTCCATTTTTTGTATAGTAATAACACAAACACATGGTCATTAATTTTGTTTACTATCATAATTTTGAAAAAATTTGTAGGCCCTATATAGGATAAATATGCATTTCCTTTTTCTCGATTCAAGATATAAAATATAGAAAGAATAGTTTTCAAACTGTTAAGAGAGAGATAAAGGAGACTAAAAACAAATTGGATTACAACTGAGAACATAAATGACTTTATATGGATTTGCCAATTTTCTAAGAGGAGAGCCAATCACAACAACAGCAGCATTCCATATCTATATAGTGAAGCCATGCAAGAACAAATTTTAGTCAGGTTTTAGACCATGAGCTTGGAGGTTAATGCCTGTTTGCAATGGTGTGATTGTAATTGGTGCATGAGTAGGTGTGAGATTCTAATCCTCAAATCTACAACGCAACAAAAATAGCTGAACGGACTCAATGTCAACTCTCTCCCGAATATAGAGTATCAAACATGGGTACTGGGAAAATTATGTATTTGTTCACTCCTTACACTGTTGGCATGCATTCAACTGCATGTCAAGCGCACACAATCCTTAGCCTCTTACCCATATCATGTCCATCAAATATTTTGCATTTTGTAGTGTCTGTTTAACATGGAAAAAGAAATTAAAATAAATGCCACCTTTCTGCCCAAAGCCATAAAGGAAATCAACTAAGGAGAAAATTGAAGTTTTATTTTGTAACCCTACGACTTAAGCCCCTATTCCTCAATGACGACAATACAAGAGGTCCAATACCAAGAGTATGGTCAAACGGAACACAAAAACCCAAATGATTTTCAAAAATAACCAAGCGATGTGTACACAAGGATTAATTCAATTCCTGCGTATGCAGTATCAAGACTGCTTACAAAAGGTTTTCTTGTGCGTACGCAATGTAATTGGTAGAGCTTCTTATGGATGCTTTTCCTGGAATTTGATGTACAACCCAAGATATCCACCTATAATAGGCTGTAATGACCCCCTTTATGGATTAACAACAAACACTCACAAAAATCACTACAGAAGTGAAGATTGAAGAATGAAGGGAGCTTCTTTAGTTGAAAGTTTATTTTGAATGAAATCACCCATAGGTTGTTGGTCCACCAGTCAATGACTTATATATTATTTTTACTAATTCTCTTTTGTGTTTCGTGTGGTAGTCCGGTAGATTCCACTGTCCAATCGATCAAGAGGAATGGTAAAACTCCAAGAATTTGAATCTCACAAGTCTTTCTTTCTTTCTATTTTCAATTTCTTTTTTGCTTCCATTTTTTTAAAAAGATTTCTGCCTTCAATTTTAAGTTGTAGTTTTAATTTAGTTGTTTATTCTTAGGGTAGAATGTAGTTAGAATAGAGTTTTCTGCCTTAGGATGCATACGCAACCCTCATGCACAGATAGGTTCTTCCAGAAACCTAAAGCTTGTTTGTATATCATCTCAAATGTTGAAAGACTATGTTTCCTTCTTCGAATATGTGTAGTAACTTGCCTAGGAGATAAAACATATCTTAAAAACATGCTTTTATGACCAGCCCTAGAAGCAGGATACCCACCCTCTTTTATGTATACATGTGCCCAATGTGTGTAATTCAAATACCTTTTTTGAAGTTTGTGTGAATAGAAAGTGACCCACATAAGGGAATCCTTACCAAAATATAGCTAGTAGGTACATTAGTGGAGGTCGATCCATATGACCGGGAAAATTTGGGTACCTACTACCTTACCAAGTCCGTACCTTAACTCCGAACCTAAAGTCTAGTTCATTAGACCTTTGCATAAGGGTCCAAATCAGTTTCCTGACCTAAACCAGGTGGTGACTCCCATTCTATGCCCAAACATCAAGTTAGTGGGGCATAGTTTCAGATCCATGTGTAGGATGGATCCATACGGGGCTCCAACGAAGCCAAGCTAGTCACATGGTGAGCATTAGTGGTGCTCATGGATGGTTCGGGCAAAATTGTATAACTTTTGTCCATGGCCAATAAACATTTTCCGATAAGTTCTATTCAGTTTAGCAGCACTTCAGTTAAGCAGCACTTAGATGGTTTAAACTTTAAATAACAAAAGAAAAATTAAATTAAAAACAAACACACACGTGCACTTAGAGTTGAGGATCAAAGAAGATTGGATGTGATGGGCAGCCCACATGGCCAAGCAATTGATTGACTCATTAACAAAAGTGATATAAGAAGCATAATTCAGATGATTTATTGTGCTTAATACAATCAGTAGAGGAGAAATATAAAGGGACATTAGCATTAGAAGTATGGTTATTATATCGGGACTCATGTTAATACAAATAACATTCAGAACATTCTTAGTTAGAATGGACCTACCCAGCCTTATTTCTGCACAATCTACTAAAATACAAGGGTGCTCAGTGCTCCTATTCTAGGTGTTTCTTTTCCAGTTTCATTCATTTGATTTTTGGTATCAAGCTGACATATAGCAGATTTGGTTATGTTAGGCAACCTTGAACCCACATTTAGTGCTGACACAGTATATGTTGATAATCATGGAGAATTGAAGGAAGAACTGTCAATCAAGTGTCTTAAATTACATGGTGCTCTACATCACAACTCCTAAAATTATAGTCACGGGTACTTGGTCATATTTCTTAAGCAGATCTATTTACATCTGCATTTGTGTTTGTTTGCATGCAACAGAACCATAGTAACAATGAAAGTACTAACTACTTTTTGGATATACAATTGACAAGGTTTGAAGCCAAGGCATAACCTTGCATATTTTTGTCTTGAAAAAATGAGTAGGACCCTCACCATGCTGTATGAATGACACTCACATAATTGTTACCTATAATGAAGGTTAAGTACTGCTGGACATAAGGGTGGTGCCCTCAAGTATTCTATAGACAATGTTATTTTGGATGTGTCCTACAAATTATCTATTAAATAAGAGAACTGGTTCACTTGTACAATCATAACAATGAAGACGAATTCTTCATACATGATAAAGAGAACAAAAGAGCTACTATTATATGTCGACAAGATTAGTAATCATTTGTCTATTTTCATTTCTTACAATTCAGAAGCGGGGAAAACCTAGTGACACAGTTTTTGAATTTGACAAACCAAAGTGTAAACAAAAATCATATCTACTATTCATCTCACATTACACTAGAAATTGTTAAAGCATTCTTCCTGTTATGAAACCTGATCATCTTTATGTTTATAAACAATAAAGGGTTTTTTCTTTACAAATCCAAGATCCCCAAATCAAGCCTGGACAGGAAATTTATGATTCTTTTGAATCACACAACCATGTGAGTTCAAGTAATACATTTTTCAATTTCTTCCTGTTATCCTTCTCTCCCAATGATACCTCTCCAAAAATCTTCTACTAGAAGTAAAGGACAAACATAAAGAGTTCTGCAAAGAATCCAAATAAATCCTACAGTTTCTATATTCTACAGGAGTTGAAAAGAAAAAACATTACACTGAGGAGGGTGCATCGGCAAAGACCTCATTGAGCATCTCATCATCACTGCCAGTCATGGCAAATAGCTCTGCGTCCTTTTCTTCCTCATTAGAAAACTCCCGTCTTTCAAGCTTGGCATGAGCTGCAATAAATATCATTTTCTGGGCCCTTTCCAGGCCCACCCTTGAGTGTCTATGAACACAAACCCATTTCATGGAAGACCAATTACACTTAAATGAACAAGCGGTTGCATGGAGGAATATGAGCCTCACTGCAACCTTACCCAGACACTTAAACTCACTTAGGCAAGTTTCCCATACAAGTCTGCTGCTCTGTGGGTTTGCAATTTTCATCTTTCCAGTAACCGGGTCTCGCTTTTTTACCTGAACAGCTTGAGCATAAAGAGGCTCTAGCCCTTCTGACCTCCACTTCATGAGCTCCATTAATGCAACATGAGCTTCTTCCATGGAAACCAACCTGGTAATGAGCTTATCAACATCCTTCTCTTGCTCATGTGTCAAGCATTTGAATGGTGGAAGATATTTTCCGCTTGTGTCTCTCAACAAGTAAAGAGGGTCCAGTATGAATGCAGCCGACCATGCTGGGTGGTAGTTCTTTCTGAATCGCTTTTCAACAATCTTTTCAACAGGTCCCTCAGCAATGCTGAACTTGGCACACCAGTCCTTCACTTTCCCCCTCAAATCCTCCCAAAGAGGTAGGCATTGTGCAATTAAAGGCCTCTCAACCTCAATCTCCTGAGCCATCTCTTTGATCAGCTTCACAAGCGAATATACAGCATCCAACTCATTCCAAAACCCTTCATTTTGAATCAGCCCCGCAACTTCCCTTGCAATTGGATCCTCCACACATGTCGCTTTATACGTATCATCCATCACAACCATTTGAAGTACCCGGGCACAGCTTAATACCTCTTCCAACATTACATAAACAGGTCCAAAGTTCTTAGAAGTATCACATTTCGGAGAAGGAACACGGAGCAGCCCAGCATACTCAAGCTCTTGCACCTTGCACCTGAGGAAAGCATTCCTAACTTGAGAATTAGTATTTACATAATTTGCAATCTTTACGCATGCCTCAGTAACAGTCCTAAAAAGTGGGAGCTCTTTATTAAAATCCTTGATCAAACTAACAAACCCTTGAAGCTGACAAGAGAGATTTACCATCCAATGATTCTGAACCTCCAAATTCCTCAATGCCTTGGCCTTATACTTATCTGCAACTATCCCTACACATCTCTGCTGCACAGAATTCCCACACACACCCTTCACCGCCTCGCACAAAACCTCCTCTGCATACTTCGACGACACCATCCCTCCTGTGAACACTGCCTTGTGAAAAACACTTATCCCATTTGGAAGATTCACTGTAAACTTAACCAAATTCTCTCCCTCACAAGCAAATCCACAGCAACTAGTCCCTTTCCACCCATCACTGGCAACCTGAAAAAACATTGCATCTCTAATCCTGGCATCAGACTCACTCTTAATCTCTTCAAACTTAGCATCAAGCCGAGCACCCGAGAGCTCGCGACGCAAGCTCAAGGGAGGCAATCCCACTTGGTTAAGAAAATTTTTGAACTTTGGGTGCTCTAAACTCGAAAATGACACAGACCCACATGACTCATAGAACCATTCTGCTAGTAACTCAAGCCCAGAATCAACTTGGTCCTTGTTTAAAACTGGTGGTGGACCAGTTGAACCTTTAGGACTCTTAAGCTTTTTCACACTATCTTCCAACAATGCTAAAGCACCCAAATCATCTTTCCCACCAGATAACACCAAAGGGTGTTGGTTTTGATTGTGGTGGTGGTGGTGCTGCTGCTGACTCAGCCCCCCCGAATTACTCGGCGAGTAATTCAAAAACTCGTTTTGGTTATGAAAAAAACGCGACGAAGGCGTTTCAACCAAAGCTAGAGAAGAAGAGCATGAATGCGAAAAATGATGGGAACCCATTTGAGAGCTTCGTTTTCTATGGTTGTTGCTGTTATTGTTGTTGTGTAAAGAGGGAATTGAAGAAATGGGTATTGGAGAGAGCGAAGAAGAGGAACTGGGTTTTGTGGAAGAGACAGTAACAGAGTTGAAATTGGGACAGGTACCACGTTTCAAGTGCTCAGAGGCGGTTCTGGAAGGATTAGAGGCTGAGAAAACGGCGTCGCATAGAGAGCACTTGAGCTTCACGGCTTTTGGAAGGTTGGTATCTGGGTTTTTGACAAGAATGGGTTCCAAGTGAGTCCAATACCAAGCTCCTTTGCCTTTGATGGCTTTGGTTCGAACAGTGACTAAGCCTTCGTAGCGTTTGCTCAAGGCTTTGGCAGCTATGTTTTCATCGCTTTGTAAAGGGAGAGTTGGAGGGTCGGTGTGGGGTGAGCACGTGGAAGCCATGGGAATTGAGTGTTAGAGAGTGAGGGAGTGAGTTGGGTTTTTGGTTTGTGATATGGGTTTTGAAAGTGTGGGAGTTGTTTACATGGTGATGGGGGGGTTTGAGAGTGAAGACAGTGAGAGAGAGAGTGTATGAGGTGTTTGTGGAATTGTCTAGCTGAAGTGCATGTTTATGGCTGACGAGAGAGTGAGAGATGAAAACTGAGACTGTGTGTGTGAGTTTTTGGAGTTGTGAGAGAGACAGAAACGGGAGTCCAAAACCACTACTATATCTGGGTGTCTTCTCGCTTTCTCTCTCTCTCTCTCTCTCTCTTTTTTTGAAAGAAACTTTTTCTTTTTATCTTTTTGTTGAAAGCAAGTCTTCTCTGAGGGCCTGAATTGAGCAAGTCTATACAACATGTTCAAAACACAACTGTAACTGTTACTAGTTCGTATTTTATAAATATTTCTAAATGAGTGACTGTGTACATGCTACATCCTACATCCATATACGAGGAAAAGCATCTATGGGGAAAACTGAAAAGCCTCCATCTCTCTCAGAGAGAGAGAGAGAGAGAGAGATAGAGAGGCACTCTCATGAAAGATGATCCCTTCCATTTATTTTTGAAATAAAGAAAGGTGTAGACGTGCACATGCAAGAAATATGAGTAAGTATTCAGTATTTTGAGAAGGATGATGCTAACTAGTGCCTTTAAGGCACTTATTAACAATCCATTTTAGAAAAGTTTTGACACCATTTTTATGAAAAATGAAAAAAAGTTATCGAAACATTAATTATTTTTTTTCTTTTCCAATAAAAACTTTGTTTAACTGGATTCTTAACCAGTGTTCTAAGGACACTCGTTAGCATTTCCCTTTTGAGAATAATGCAATGTACTATTAATTTCTTTTACATTATGCATAATAGTGAGTTTCATTAATTGAATTTAATGTGAAATTCACCCTTTTCATGGGAAAAATGAATACCACGTAACTGTTATACAATAATACCTATTAATTTTTTAAGGAAGGTGTTGCATATATTCAAATGTATATGATATTTTTATCAAGGGAGTCAATATCATACCGGAGGCTGTACCGGTTTGGCCAATGGTACAATATATTTCGAATACCGGTGTACCATTTTGAGTTTACCGTTATTTTATATATATATATATGTATGTATGTATGTGTCTGTGTATATATATATATATATATTATAATAAATATAAAAGTTTACCATAAAACATTTCCTCAATTCAAAACTAATTATTCATGATTTTAGACTTTAGTATCAATTAAAAAAAAAACACAAATATAAAAAATAGAAAGCTTAAAAGTTACCATTGCATACTAAGAAAACAAATAATACTAATAAGTTAATGCAAATAAGTTACCATTCTGCCCTAACAAAAATTCAAAAATTACAAAACTTAAAAATAAAAATAAAAACTTTTTCTTGTACCGGCCGATACGTCCGGTACTAGCCGGTATTGCCCGAAATTGGTCAGTACGGTCGGTATTTTTTTCGGTATGAAACAGGGAGGTTATATGTACCAGATTGCTTGCCAGTACGGTATATTCTAGCGGTACCAATCAGTACGATACGGAATTGACTCTCTTGATTTTTATGCTTTATGATTCACATTTCTAGTTTTCTCTTTTTTTCTTTTATTGGGTATTCTATTCACTTATAAACAGGACAAAATGCATGGAAAAAGAAAATCAATTTTATGTCTTTTACTCATATAAAAAAAAAAATAAAAATAAAAAGAGCTAACCCTCCATAGGGGGCAAAATGCCATTCAGTCAATTTGACTATTGGCTGGTCATGCATCAGTTGCTATTGAACCATAAATGTAAATTTTAAGACAAATGCAAATTCATGAGCTCCCAAACATAGGTAGCAATCATTTCTTGTTATGGGTTTTTTAAGACATCGACCCCGATCAAACCATTAAAGCATTAAATGCAACTTAGGATAGGCCTAGATAATAATAAAAATTCGCAACTTTTAGAATAGGTTTAAATTTCCATCCAAAAAGGCTATAAGGTTTGAGCTAGGCAAAGTTTAATTCATATTAGGTTTGGCTTTAAATTTGAGGGGTAGCTACTAGCTAACTATTTTAAATATGATCAGGTCATTTAGGAAAAACATGACTATTTTGGATAACTTTGTCTAATTGTACGGTGACTTACTGCTCCGACCAATATGGAATGATTTTTATTGAAAGTACTAAGTTGACAGCCTAGTAAAAAAAAAAAAAACCATACTTGGATGGTTGGAAAGCGATTTTAAGAGGATCTTGTACCAATCTAGAACTCATGCATTTATTTTTAGTCTTTCAAGTTCACAATATGTAAGGAAAGGGTTTGGTTTGAGTGTGCTTTTAGAATTTGAATTGTCATTTTTTTTTCTTATTTATTTATAGGTCATGTTAACCATATTTTTAGAATAATTGTTAATAAACCATTCTAAAAAAATCTTCTATAACATTTTTATAGAAAATTTAAAAAATTGTCAAAATATTAATTATTTTTTTCTTATAAAAACTTTCTTAAAGTGGTTTATTAACAAATATCTTTAGGGTATTCGTTAACTTTTTCTTTTCTTTTTTAATTTATTAAAAATAAATATAAATATTATTATATTGAGAAAATAAGACTTTAAAAAATCATATATAAATTATGAAGTTAAATAAAGTCTAAATAATAATAATAATAAGCGCATGTCTTGAAAACCTTAGTTCCTACTTCCTAATCAAACTTACCAAACTTTGTTATAATTTTGCAAAGAGCATTCTTCATATATTTTATACAAAGGCTTTTACATCATTGCTCAGTTGTTAGACAAACAAAGAGTGTCAAGTTAATTATAACATTAGATATGTAATGAACTCCAAAGTTTGTTTTGATATTCCAATAATTAACTAGTAATTCTTGAGCATAACCATGTATGGCTATAATAATGTGAAGTTAGACTTTCTATCATATGCTTTTAATGTGGCTAGGTATGTTCACAACTAAACTTTCAAACATTCTCCAATGTATACTTTTAGTATATGTTAATCGATTAGTTATGAAGGGATATGATGGACTTTTTGGCAAATAAGTGGAGCAAGTAATTAGCTAGTATTTGATAGTGATAGCCTGATAGGTGCTTAATGATTATTACATGTGTAAACCTTAACTATTTTATGATTAATTAATATTATACTCGAGTTCTGTTGATGTATATGGCCTTTTGTTAAAAAATATTTAGGATGTCATAAATTTGGTTCATTAATTGACAAATTACCTTGCTATTAAGTACTCACTTTATGCATATCAAACTTACCAAATCCTTATGAATTTGGGGATTAATGAAGCACATAGGCACGGGAAAACAGTAACCTATTGATACCACTCATTATATTTGGTATCATCACAAACAAACAAAAAACCATCTTAGTTTGTAATTATTATTATTATTTTTTTTTAAGATAGTTTCAACATATGGCGTCCGCTCCTGATAATAACTCTTTATCATCAGACCAAGATATCAATCGGTTTTTGGTGTAAGCGGAGATTGAACCTTATATCTCTTATTCAACTATCAAAGACTTTACTAATTGAACTAACTGGAACCCACATCTTAATTGTAACTTAAAAGTGGATTTGAATTAGTTTTTATAAATTTTTATTTATCTAAATACAAATATATACTTCTATCAATCTTTAGCAAATAAGCTTCTAATAAAAGTTATTCCAAACACCCACTAATAAAATTTACCATTCCCTTAAACGTTAGTTTTTTCCTTAATTTGAAAGGAAAACTATTTTAAAATAAACAAAACAAAACAAAAGAAGATGTGATATACAGCAGTAGGTATATATCCTAATAATCATATATGTGGATGCGAAAAAAGTCAAAATTAAAGTATCTTTATTCAGGTGGGAGGTGATTGCAAATTTACTTAAAGTATATGGTGCTGTCTAACACTAATAAGTTACACTAAATAGGGTCCTAAGGTCTTACTAACTTTTCAAAAAGAGACCGTTAGGAGGAATGAATGAAATTCACAAAAGCCTTTGAATTTGAAGTTTGGGCAGTGTGGACCCTATTTTACCATGTAGCGGCAAAGATTTCAAGTCTGTCCATCTAAATATCTTCTCTGTAATTATGTAAGTTTACCGTGTTTAGCTTTTGCATAGAGACAACACAGAGAGAAGCAGACAAAAACAATACTGTTAACATCATGCTTTGTAAATTATCATCATCAAGTGCAAATGGGTTATATTTTTTGTGTTACTTTTCATATGGCCTAGGATTTATTAAAATCAGTTGTAGTTGTTGAAAATTGAATGCAATTGGTGTTTTCTCCATTTGGGTAGAACAATATATAGATTATAGAAATGTCTCAAGATGGAAATAATGATATCCAATGATGCTGAGTGCAGATATTTGGTGACAATAATTTTTATTCTTTGATATTGTGATCATTGCAAAAGAGGGAAACCAGTATTTTTTTTTTTTTTTTTTAAATTATTAATACAATAAGATTTAATTCAATGGAATCATTTTATATAATTTTTTTTAATCATTAAACTAAAACATTAATTGATTTCTTTAAATATAAACACATATGGTCCGTTTGGATTGAAGGAATGAGGGAAAGTAGAATAGAGTAGAGTAGATTTGGCCTGAAATTAGTTTATTTTCAACCAATTCTACTCTCCTCCACTCCCCATCCTTCCCCCCTCAATCCAAACAGACCCTTAAGGAGAATTTGATATCCAAGTCCATTATTCAATGATTAAATACTTTATCAAATGAGCTAATTGAAACTCACAATAAATTGATGGTTAATAGTGGCAAGAGAGAGATGAGAGTCATGGGTGTTGAATATTTATCTTTCTTTTCTTTTTTCTTTTTTCTTTTTTCCTTATAATTGGGAACTTTTTTGTTTTGGGTCAACTATGGAGAGGTTTTTTATTTATTTTTTTAACAACAATGTAGAGCTATGTAGTGACATTATACTCCTCTAAAAAAAAAAGTAGTGAACATTTTACTCATTAGGCAACTTTCCTTTTTTAGGTTCCCAAATGTATTAGGTTATTTAGTAATGGACCACTTGGAGGAATGATGAAGAACATGATTTTAAGCATCCATGGTCTTTCCCATTTGCCAAGTACTCCTTAGCAAATGAAGAAGTAAAATAATAATAAAATAAATAAATAAAAAGTAAAAAAAAAAAAAAAAACTACATTTTTCTAATGTAAGATGGGGCTATGATAATTTGCAATTATGTAATTCATTGTATCTTACATATTTCAGCACCCATTTTAATAGTAGTCTAATAATTTCTATGTGGGTGTGGTGGAATACAACCACTAATTGTACTGTAGGATTTAATATAATTTAGCCTAACTATCTTTAGCTCTACGTTATTAACTAAATCTTTGACACATTATTATAAAAATGAAAAGCTTGGTTTAAAATTGATCAATATATAAAAGAAAGAGTGGTTACTTATTGGTCCCTCCTTAACATATGGACCAACCATTAATGTGGCAGATCCACCATCCAAACTACTGAATATTAAAGCAACAAAAAAGCAGTTTTGAAAGTGTTCTTAGTTGCTCAACTTCCACCTCTCTGTGATTAGTTTTTTTCTTCCTTTCCTTCTTCGTTGAAAGTGTGTATAAAAGCCAACAAAAACAACTTAGGTGGTCCTTTTTTTTTTCTTTTCTTTACTTTTTTTTCCTTTAACAAAATATGAGAATGTTTCTCATATTTTTTAAATGAATTAGTTTTTTTTTTTTTTGGAGGAAAAAATGGTTGCCTTTGAGTGTGACAATGTAGAATTGAAAAGCTGGTGTCTGTTGACATTGTTAGGATGATTCAATTTCAAGTTTTCCTATCATTATATATATGGACCTTGGCATTGACATAACCAATTCTTCTTTTTTCTTTTTGATTAAATGACATAAAAAATTCCTGTCCACAATTAGGTAAGTCAAAACAGTACCATAACATGATTGAAATTCACAAAACGCCTTTATTATTATTTTTTGGCTAATGTGGGCATCCAAGTGAATATAGTCTTCCCATCACACACATACTGGATAGTTATAGAAGAATTATTTTGAATTTGGATTTTGGCAATTGACCCATTTTAGCCCGGTCTTAATTTTTTAAGAAGTGGCAAAGATTTCAAATAAGATTATCTAAATTGATTTGTGTAAGTCATCTTTTTATGTTACTTTTCTTTAGGGACTAGGGCAAACTTAAATTTGGTAATAAACGATGGCAAGCAGTTGAAATTATTATTGGTTTTTCTTGGATAGAACAATTATAAAAATTGTGTTACGATCAACAAAATAAATAAATAACATATTATCAAAAGGTAAAGTTTTTGTTCAATGTTTCTATATATTAGATTTGATATGCAACGAAATACGTTATCTTAGGACATATTGTCACGTCTAGTGCAAAAGAACACTACATACAAACCAAACCCTATATTGAAAGGGACTAATGTTAGATGATTAGTCGCTGCAGGCAATTAGGTTTGGTAAGCTTGACCTGCAAAAGTAGGAAATTGGTATTTGTTGTACGAAGGGTTGGAGAATGGACCCAAGATTCATGGCAAAAGATTAAAGATAGAGAACGAGAGATATGGGAGGTTTTTTGTTGCTTTTTTTTTTCCTCTCTATTTTTGAGTACCAATATTTATGAACTCATCACTTCATTTGGGATGGACAAAGAGGTCCAAGACCACTATATGTCCATTGAAGGATTATAGTTTTTTTTTTTTTTTTTTTGAAGGATTATAGTTAAAACTTAACATCATTGGCATTCCACTCTTAAAAAAAAAACATCATAGGCATTTATACTTTCTTCTTTCGGGGAGAGGGGAGAGGAGTTGTTAATAATTGACCACTTAATTGAATGATGAAAAATATTATTATGAATAAATAACCATAGGTCATCCACAACATTCTTCCCTAGCTCATTTTCTTTTTTAGGGCCTATTTGGATACTGTTTATTTGTTGAAAACTGAAAACTTATTGCTGAAAATACTATAGAAAAATAATTTTTAAAGGTGTGAATAGTGCTGTGGGACCCAAAAATGCATAGGTATACGCATTTTGCTGAGTTTTGTGGTCCCATGAACAATGTCGTGGGACCCAAAAAAATGCCAAACGCAGCTAAAACGCTAGACAAATGCACACTTAATTGAAGTTTCATTTGGTATTCAACGTAGATCTATTAAAAATAATTATTCGTATGAGGGTTTGGTTTACCTCCAGTACATTTTTAACTGGATATGTCATTTTGTTTTAAATATACAATGACAAATGATAGTGAGTTTTAATCCTCACATTTTATTTAGTTAGTAGGTGATGTGGCAATCTCTTATTAAAATAAAAGGATATTCCTTTTTAAAAAGCACTAGGGCTAAGCTAAACTCTTCTTATGAAATAGCTATTTGATTAATTAGTAAAGTTTCTGATAGTTGAATAAGAGATCTAGAATTCAATCTACTCCTATAGTGGGTGTCGTAGATTGAAAACTCTCTTTTAAAAAAAAAAAAAAAAAAAAAAAAAAAAAAAAAAAAAAAAAAAAAAAAAAAAAAAAAAAAAAAAAAAAACTATTTGAGCCATTATTCATATATAGGAGTAGCTCATGTTGGCAAAATGAAAATTTTAATTTATAATATAATTTAATATTGATTCTTTGTAATGCTTACCCATATTGTATTCTATGTTGATTCCGCATATATACCAAATATATTATAAAGTATTATGGGGTTAATACAAGTATCAATTATTATGGGGTTAATACAAGTATCAATTATTACTCTTTTCTTTTCTTTTATAGAGTATAATTATTACAAATCAATGAATCATTATATTTCACGTATGGCATGTTATAATTGTGAGCTTCATTATATATCTTCGTGGGTCGGGTGGAATCCAACCACTGAATCTACTTTATAGATTTAAATAATACAATTGACTATCTTTAGCTCTACGTTATATTTAACCAAATCAAATCTTCAGCGTGTTATTAAAAGGAAAAGGTGTACACTGATCATAGCAAAAAAGAGAAGTGCTCATTCTTTAGTACATGGATGGACCAACCATTGAGTCCATCCTCGTGGATGTTTTACCCGTGACCTTCTATTATAATAAAGTTATAAAAATCTTTTATCTATTTAATAACTACTTCTTTTGAGAGGAAAAAAGAAAAGTAATCTATTTATTTTGAATGAGTGGATTTAATTATGTCATACTGTTAAAGTAAAATCTCATTTATTCATTTCAAAATTGATGAATAAGATTTTATTAACTAGTATATGATAGTGTTACCTCAATAATTATAAAAAATCTTAATCCATTTCAATGCTATAACAACCCTCAAAAGGTCTTTTAGTTGCTAATTTTAACTCATTTGCTTAGTGCACGTTGTTCTTAATTGTGATTTCTGAGTTCTTAAATGAAGATATGTGTAAATTTTGCTTGGCTTTGGCTTTAAATAGTAGCATCAATACTTTTCTAAACAAACGAGCCCATTTTGTGAAGAGGCAACAAAGTGGAAACGAGTTTTCCTTGTCTCATCCTGCTCCACCCTGAATGTGCATTAATATATATTTATTTAAATATTTTATATATAATTTTAGCTATTTGTTTACATATCTTTTTTTTTTTGTTGGGACATATTCTATTATCAATCCCCAAAACACACACGCTCTCTCTCTCTCTCTTTCCCCTTTTTTTCTTTCATTTCTACCTCATTAATGGTGAAACCACCTCATTGTGGATGAAAAATTCTTCCAACATTTTCTACCCCGACTTGCCCTGCAAGGATTTTCTTCATCTTGAAAAGATGACAAGATAGGGACAGGACACCCTTGATCCTACTCCAACCCACACCATCACCATCTCTAATTTTTAGACTGCACCCCACACCGTTACTATCTGTAATTTTTACTGGCTTGATTGAGTAAATAAGTAAGAAACGTTTGAAAAAAAGAAATTCTAATTATTACACCCTTTCTCTACCATAGCCACTCATATATAATGACAAATTACATTATGAGATTCTAGGAAAAAAAAAAAAAATGCTTGACAAATGAACATAGTTTTTTTTTTCCCCCGTCTTTGGGTTTGGTGAATGATGTACCAATTAGGTATACAGCACATGATACCAGTTTCTCAAAAAAAAAAAAAAAAAAAAAGCACATGATACCAATTAGGCAATTACCTAGCTACCAACTCTTTAACTTCATTGGAGTAGTGGCTTAAAGGGGCCTACTTAAAAGGCCTGTAAGGTTGGGCCAGCTTGGCCCAAATAGTGGATGTTTATATGAGTTATAATCCTTCCATAAACCTATTTCTATTTATGAAGATTTACTAGAAAAATGTGCCCCATGTATTATTTTTACAGACTCACAGTCAAGAACAAATTATATGGCACAAAAGAGGACTGATTGATATGAGTGTGGTAGCCTCAAAGTTTGTCAATTTAAGAAGTGACCTACAAACTTTTTGTTACAATAAAGGACTGGTTCACATGTACAATCATCACAACAGAGACGGATTCTTCATACACAACGAAGAGAATAAAAGGGCTACTAATTTATGTCTGTAATCATTAGACTGTGACTATGGTCGGTTTTTTAAAATTCTCAAGGAAAAGAAAAATCTAACAACACAGATTTTGAATTTAGTATAAATCTCAAATTACTCTGTTAACAATTTTTACTACACTTCTCTTGTTAACTTGTTATGAAACTTAGACGGTTAGACCATCTTAATATACATTTATAAACTAGAATGGGTTCTTTTCTTTACAAATCCAAGAACCCCAAAATGCATTTGTTACGAACACCTCGACCACGACCACCACCACGTTTACTGCGGGGAGCTATGGTGTTTTTGTTGTAACAAACTTAATAAAAAGGATAAATTTGGTTTTAGTTCGAGAAAAAACCAGACCTACCAATTAGCAAATTTGTTGAATAATATTCTGATTGATTTTTTATTGATATAACGTGAAGCTATGTAAATAGCTTTACAGACTTGGATAACCAATAAACAACTCCAATATTCCTAAACAACTGAGCAACTGAATAAGGACAAGCAAGACTCCTAAACCAACTCCCTAATACTTCAATCTGATAACTATTCAGATTGTTATTATTATCTCCCCTGACTCTACTAGCACAGAGAAGCTAAAAACAAAGACGAATAAAAGGTAACGGCTAATAATTCAAAACAAATGAATATCCAACAAAGCGTGTGAACTCAATTGCTCCAGCCACTTCCTTAACATTCCTTCCCCCTTAAATTTGACCCTTGTCCTCAAGGGTAATATTAGGAAAACGAAGCCTCATTGTGCAAGCATCCTCCCAAGTAGCATCTGCTGGTAATAGCCCTTGCCAATGGATCAAAACTTCTTCTCTGTTTCTCCAAGTTCGCCTATCCAAGACCGCTTGTGGAAGAGGACCCACAACACTACTGCTACCATGAATTTCTGGCAAGGTAGTACCCTGCTGGTCATTGTGGCCAAGTGACTATTTAAGGTTGGAAACATGAAACACAGGGTGAATCTTGGAATTTTCTGGCAATTTAAGCTTATAGGCAACAACACCAACTTTTTGTGTGATCTAGAAAGGTCCAAAAATCGGGGAGAAAGCTTCAAATTCCTATGCAAGGCCACAGATAAATGGCGGTAAGGTTGTAACCTCAAGTACACCCATTCCCCCACTTCAAAAGATCTCTCTCTACGTTTCTTATCTGCATAAAACTTCATCCTCAACTGTGACAACAAAATATTTTCACGAAACTCCTTCACAACCTCATCCCATGCTATCAATTCATTCTCCACTGCTTCAATTCTAGCTGTACTTGGGACATATGACAATAAATTTGTTGGGGGCCTACCATACACAATTTCAAATGGGGTCTTTTTGGTGGTCGTATGAATGCTTGTATTGTAACAATATTCAGCTCAAGAAATCCATATAACCCACTCCTTGGGTCGAGGACTTGAGAAACACCGCAAATACATCTCGAAAGTGCGATTAACCACCTCCGTTTGCCCATCGGTTTGTGAATGATAAGCAAAGCTGATATTGAAGCTAGTTCCATTAAGGCGAAATAATTCCTCCCAAAACTTACATGTGAAAGTAGGATCACGATCACACACTATCGATTCGGGTAGCCCATGCAATCAAAAAACATGATCAAAGAACTCTTTGGCCACACTCTGAGTTATGTACGGGTGAGAAATGGGAATGAAACGTGTGTATTTGGAAAGCCGATCCACAAACACAAAAATGGTTGATTTACCCATAAAAGTTGGCAAACCTTCTACAAAATCCATATATATATTAGACCATACCTTAGTTGGAATAGGTAGAGTGGAGAAGTTCGATTGGACTGGTGCATTCCTTTTTGTGTCTCTGGCACACATCGCAATGCCGGATATAGTCTTGTATCTGTCTCTTCATTCCCACCCAATAAAAAATTGATCGGATCCTTTGTAATGTTTTGTGTAGGCCTTCATGAGTACTAGAATGAAACTCCTGGATTATATCCTGAAGCAATGGAGAATCAGAACTAAGATAAATCCGATTCTTAAAAAATAATACTCCTTCCTTGAAGTCCCATGGTCCAACAGCCTCCCCTTCTTGAAAAAGATTGACAATGTGTTGTAGTTTTGGATTAGTTTCACCTCCTCCTTAATGGTATCAAGCCATCTAGGAACTAGAGTAGAGATTGTAGCAAATTCTGCATTTTCTTCCTTTCTAGAGAGTGCATTTGCCACTTGATTCTTTGTTCCCTTCTTGTATTCCACATGGAAATCATACCCCATTAACTTGGACAGCCCTTTTTGCTGTGCATATGTTGTGATTCGCTACTCCCATAGAAATTTTAGGCTTCGGTGATTGGTTCTCACTACAAAAGTTCGACCAAGGAGATAAGGCCGCCACTTTTGAATAGCCAACACCAAGGCTAGCATCTCTTTTTCATATGTAGAGAGCAATAAGTTCCTTCCCTGCAATGCTTGACTGAAAAAAGCAATGGATCGTCTTTCTTGCATTAAAACCCCACCTACACCACTCCCTGAAGCATCACATTCCACCACAAATATATTTGCAAAATTGGGAAGGGCCAATACTGGTGCTTAAGTCATTGCCTCCTTGAGATCTTGGAAGGTCTTTACGGATATTGGAGTCCATGTGAAAGAATATTTTTTTAATATGTTGGTGAGTGGCAACGCAATCCTTCCATATTCACGAATGAATTTTCTATAGTAACCTGTAAGCCCCAAATATCCTCGAATGGACCTTGGAGTCTTGGGTTTTGGCCAATCCATCATGGCAACTACCTTTTGAGGATCCACTGATACTCCCTCCAAACCTATCAAATGTCCCAAATACTTGATTTGTGTTTGACCAAATTGGCATTTTTCCCCTTTTAAGAAAATACTATAGGCTTGTAAGGTGTCTAAGACGATCTTGACATGTTGCATGTGATCTTTCCAAGAACGGCTATATATCAAAATATCATCAAAAAACACCAATACAAATTTCCGAAGGTACCTTTTAAAAATGTCATTCATCAAAAATTGGAAGGTGGATGGCGCATTAGTCAGTCCGAATGGCATCACAAGGAACTCATAATGTCCATGATGAGTACGAAAGGTAGTTTTTGAAATGTCAGGAGGATGGACCCTTATTTGATGATAACCCAAACGTAAATCCAGTTTAGAAAAATACCTTGCAACGTGTAACTCATCTAGGAGTTCATCAATGACCGAAATTGGGAACTTGTCCTTCACTGTAATTCGATTGAGTGCTTGGTAGTCGACACACATTCTCCATGAACCATCACCCTTTTTGACGAGCAAGACTGTCGATGAATAGGGACTATTGCTTGGCCTCACAATACCCGACTTGAACATCTCTTCCACTTGTCGCTTTATCTCTGCCTTTTGAAAATGAGGGTACTGATATGACCTTACACTAACCAATTCGCTTCCGGGTGCCAACAGAATACAGTGATCATGAACCTGTGATGGTGGTAATCCCTTTGAAAAGATCCTGGAATGATTTGATGAGATTAATGAGATTCTGTTTTGTAATGATGTTGTGGTCCTTCTCCTTCTCCCCCATAGCAATGGTGTGAAATTGTATAAAAGCTCCATGCTTGCTTCCCTTAAGAATTTTTTCCATCTTATTCCCATCAATCTGCAGGTGTGGGTTAGGCATTCCCTATAAAGAGATTTTTTTTCCCCATACTAAAATCTCATAAGCAATTTAGAGAAATCTCACTCAATCATTCCTAACGTTCTAAGCCATTGTGCTCCCAAAACCATGTCATACCCTTCTAATGGTAAGAGGTAGAAATCTACATCAAGAGTAATCCTTTGTAACCAGACTTGCACTCCAATATACCTTCCCTTATAAGAGATCCTTCCACCACATGCAACCTTAACATTAAATTGTCCTTCCATGTTACATGTTATTCTCAACTTCCCTGCCAACCTCTCCTTAATAAAGTTGTGGGTGCTCCCTGAGTCAATCAAGACAATTGGTGATTGTTGATTGATGACCCCGTGGACTTGCATGGTTTAAGGAGCTGGGGAACCAGCCATTGCATGCAAAGAAATCTCCAAATCTTCATTGGATTCCTTTTCTTCTACATTTCCAATTTCATCAAACCTATCCTCCTCTAGCCAATAACCTTCAATCAAAAAAAGTTTTTTACACTGATGGCCAAGAGCAAACTTCTCGTCACAACTGAAGCAAAGTCCCTTATCTCGCCATTCCTTCATCTCAGTTGGTGACAACCTTCAGATGGTAGGAGTGGATGGAGGTGGACGGCTCGTGATTGTTGGGCTAGTTAATGCGACCCTCTTTAGCTCAAAATTTGGATTGGATTGTTTCTGGTATTTAACCTTATAGAGCCAAGCCAAACCTATTGTTGCTGAAAGAGTTGTCGGCTTCATGGCTTGTATGTCTATTCTCATGCTTTCTTTTAGACCACCGACAAAACAAGTAACTTGTTGAGGTTGATTTAGTTTCCCCACTCGGCTGAGGAGTTTCTCGAATTGGATTTGGTACTCTTGTACTGAACCAATTTGTTTGAGCCTTGTAAGATCTCCAAAAAAATCATCAAATTCCGTTGGTCCATATTTCGAGTTCAACCCTTCCTTGAGTAAAGGCCATGTAACTTCCTTCTCTTCCTCCTTAATTATCTAATACCACAGTTGTGCCTCGCCTTGTAGATGATTCGTTGCTAAGGGAACCTTCTCTTCCTCAGCAATTTTTTGAAATTCGAAAAATCGCTCCACTCAGCAAATCCAACTCGTCGGATCTTCATTGCCATTAAAGCGAGGGAAATCAAGTTTGGTAACTTTTGGAATTACCGCACCATGAGACTCAATGGAATCATGAGATCCCCTATGGTTGAATCATTGAGATCCACCACCATCTTGTGAGCTCTCCCCTTGTTCGAGACTCTGGCCACCCAATATGTGATCTAATCAAGTGTTCATGGATGCAGTCGCCTTCATCAAGGTTCCTGTAACTCACAGAACTTCTTGTCTTGCCCCGCAACTACGGAGCCTATCTTTGCCTTTAAACAATCGATAAGTGAATCATCCATGACTTGCTTTGATACCAAGTTGTTACGACCACCTCAACCACGACTACCACCACGTTTACCGCAGAGAGCTATGGTGTCTTTGTTGTAACAAACTTAATAAAGAGGATAAATTTGGTTTTAGTTCGAGGAAAAACCAGACCTTCCAATTAGCAAATTTGTTGAATAATATTCTGATTGATTTTTTATTGATATAACGTGAAGCTATATAAATAGCTTTACAAACTTGGATAACCAATAAACAACTCCAATATTCCTAAACAACTCAACAACTGGATAAGGATAAGCAAGACTCCTAAACCAACTCCCTAATACTTCAATCTGATAACTATTTAGATTGTTATTATCATTATCTCCCCTAACTCTACTAACACAAAGAAGCTAAAAACAAATACTAATAAAAGGTAATGGCTAAATAATTCAAAACAAATGAATATCCAATAGAGCGTGTGAACTTAGACATAATAGCATTGGCACTGAATTTATGATTCCTATGAATCAGATGTCCAATTCTTTTTCTTTTTTTTGGTAATAGGAAATATTATAAAAACAGAAGCAGTAAACTACATAGCCAAGGGGCAGGTTTAGTGCATAATCTATTACATCCGAGACTGGTAAGGTTATATAGTAAAAGCAAATGCATCTCCACAAGAGGAGTGTCTAAAATTACAAAAAGTTTGTTGGAGGTGGACTGCCATTCTCGTGAGCTAATCTACGTAGACATTTGCTTCCCTATAATAGTGGTTTATCTTTCACTTGATAATTTGAGTTAGTAAGCTCCTGCAATCATTAACCATTGGTGCACAATCAACAAAAGAGTCAACATTGCTATTTAGTAAATCAACAACTGATTTCGCATCTAGTTCTAGATTTGGAGTTGTATGCAATGTCCTATTCATTACTTACTAGAACTCATATAAAGATGATTCTTATGGCACATTCATCTCTTGCTAATGAAGAGATGAACCTTTACACACACTCCCAAAAAAAAAAAAAAAAAAAAAAAAAAAAACCTGAAAAATCCCTCCTTTAAGGCTTGGCATTAGATGCAATGAGTGTTTTTTTTTTTTTTTAATAATTTTTTTTATGGACACACCTAATTCATCGAAGAACAATTACACTTAAAAAGTTCAAAAGTACAACTGTACATTGTACAAGCGGTTGTATGGAGTAAGATAAGCCTCACTGCAACCTCACTCATAGACTTAAAACTTATTTTCTAAAATAACAGTGTAAATGCATTCAAAAGTTCAAGCTTCAAATCACTAACTAGTAATTTTTTAGTGGATGATTAAACCATTCGAGACAATTTGATTGAAAAAAGCTTAAGATCCTATATTTTATTACAGTTCACTTCAAATGGAGCAGACTAGAGTGTACAATTTGTCTAGCCAAATGTTTTTTTCTCAGATTATGCAAGTTTACCCCTTTACTTGGCATTTTAAGAGCATTCACAATGGAAAATGTCATACTATCCTATTTTACCATCCCAAAAAGCTATTTTATCAATTATACCATACCATTTTACAATACACCCAACATCCCAACTTTTATTTTACAATACAGTACATTAAAATAATAAACAAATTATCTATCACTCCTCTCTTTCTCATTTCTGTCCCTGCCTCTATGTCTTTCTCTCAGCAACCAAACAACCCAATCACCACCACACCACCACACAAAACCCAAATATTAAAAAAACCCAGATCAACCCCAATCAAAACACAACACACAAAACCCAAATATTAAAAAAACACACTTGTTGAGCAAAACCCAAATCAATGCCGATCAAAACACACAAAACACAACACACATCGCACTGTCGCCACTAGATCAATGTTTCCTTCATCACACCACAACACACAAAACTCAGCCCATCTTCACTAAGCTTGAGCAACCCATCATCAGCGATAATCATAGCCCATCATCAGCGAGCTTGAGCAACCCACGCCGCCGTCAAACCCACGCCAGAATATGCCCGCCATGATAGAGAGATGTGATGAGAGAGAGGCTATTGTGGAGAAGGAGAGAGGAGATGAAAAAAAACAAAAAATAAAGAGAGAGAAAAAGTTAGATTCATTTATGGGTGAATAAAAAACTATTATTTAGTTTTACAATTGTGCTACAGTACCATCCTACATTTAGGATGGCATTGTAGCACAATTGCAAAAAAAATTGCAATTCTCAGATTTTACAAGTTCGGCTGCTGGGCTCTTTTTATGCCTTGATGCTAAATTTCCCTTATATTTCCCATTTACAATCCCTATTGTGAATGCTCTAACAAACACAAGAGAATGTTCCAACGAGAAAAATGTTATCAAGAGCAAGTATATTTTCTTTCCTTCCATATGATTGTGGTAGGTACAAAAGTATTACATTAATAATTAGTATGGCAAGAGTAAGATAGATACTTAAGGTGGTCCGTTTTGGCGGATTCCTCCTCTTATCTGAAGGGATCATTATGTGAAACTAATATGTGAGATCCATCTTTATATGAAAAGAAGAGAAGTTGTAGTTAGGGTGTGCATAAGTCTGGTCTAAGGGTTTTTTTTTTTTTTTTTTTTGGCGAAAAACACATTTTGGTCCCTACATTTTCGCATGATTCCTACTTTGGTCCCTAAATTTTATTTTTACCACTTTTAGTCCCTGTTTAGAAAAACGCCTTCTGTTTTAGTCCTTTCCGTCAGTGCCGTTAGGGCATTGACCTACGTGGCAAACGGAATTATTAAAATAATAATAAAAAATTTTATTTTGTCATTAAAAAATGCCAAGTCAGTATTTAAATTTTAAAAAATAATTTATTAAATTTAACTAAATAAAAAAATAAAAAACAGAAATAAAAATAAAAAATCACATTTATCAAGATTGAAGTGTGTCTTGAGCAAGAACAACAAGAATACTAACCCAGATTTAAGTACACAAACCCAGAACACAAGAACACAAAATTAAAATTCAAAAATCTCAAACCCAAAAAATAAGAACATCAAATTAAACCTAAACAAAAAATTAAACATAAAAACAAACACAAAACACATACCCAAAAAATTAAAATAAAACCAGCACAACACAACACTTACACGGTGTCCAGATCCATTATTTGTCTTTGTTTTTCTTCCAACACAACACAACATTTCCAGATCTTTCTTTTCAGATCCATGACTCTCTCTTTCTCTCTCAAATACCAACACCTTAATGTTCAGCATATGGTACAAGGGGATTTCGTGTCGCCGACGACTGCAACGGTGCCGGAATCTGAAGCTTCTCTTCAAGTCGCCTCGGTGAAACTTGGGTTTCTCAATGAGTTGGATGGGGACCACCCAAGGACCGATGGGTGTACTATGACTCACTTTTCTTCGGCGGGAAGCCAGTTTAGTGAAGGATCAGACCCCCACGGCTCATCCAAGAAGTCTTTGATGGTGTTTCCGAGCACCGACGAGATGGGTGGTGTCCTTACAAGGTTTGATGGGTGCGGTGGTCAGGGTGGGGCTGTCGATGGTCTTTCAGTGGACCCTAAATCAAGCGAGGCTGAGGTGGGTTGTATGGGTTTTAGTGTGACGGTCGCTGATGATCCAGCGGAGGACTTCCCAAACTCCTGGGATGTCTTTTCCTCCGGTGGGCAACCTGTTAATGGCAAACCCTCTTCTTCCCCATCTTTATTGGTTTCTGGATTTTCCAATATGTTCCGATACCACCAGTTGCTGGGTAAAAATTGTGTTCTTGTGTTCTGGGTTTGTGTACTTAAATCTGGGTTAGTGTTCTTGTTCTTCTTGCTCAAGACACACTTCAATCTTGATAAATGTGATTTTTTATTTTTATTTCTGTTTTTTTATTTTTTTATTTAGTTAAATTTAATAAATTATTTTTTAAAATTTAAATGCTAACTTGGCATTTTTTAATGACAAAATAAAATTTTTTATTATTATTTTAATAATTCCGTTTGCCACGTAGGTCAGTGCCCTAACGGTACTGACGGAAAGAACTAAAACAGAATGCGTTTTTCTAAACATGGACTAAAAGCGGTAAAAATAAAATTTAGGGACCAAAGTAGGAATCGTGCAAAAATGTAGGGACCAAAATGTGTTTTTCGCCTTTTTTTTTTTAACCCAACCCAACCCACATGAGCTAGGTAGGATCTCTGGGTTGTGTATATATGTTTACTGCCTTGCAAACGATTAGACATTCATCAATTATTTAAGTACTTGATTTCAATAAATTGTTACATTTGATCAAATGTGTCTTCATTATATTTCAAATTAATCAAAACTAATTCTCAAAATATTGAAATCAATCAAACGAAAAATAAATAAAATAAGGATAATGATACATACATACATATATATATATATATATATATAGATTGAAGAAATTATCAACTTGAATCCGATCCAACCCAACCCACCAACACATGAAAAACAACTAGAGGCATTGAATTGGGTTTGGTCAATTTTATTGGATTGGCAGGTTGAATGCAGACCTAAATTTTCAACATGAACATAATAATCTTCTTTAAAAAGAGAGAGATAGTAGTGTCAATAATAGAGGTTGGACTCAAGAGAGCAATTGGGTTCCATAAAGAAGTAATTTAGTACTCTAAAAGTACAACAACTTGGTACTCCCTTCTCTTACACGATAATAGATTCTACTAATTAAGTTTATGGTAGAATTTACTTTTATATAAGAGAAAAGAATATCACGTAACTATATTCCAAGAATATATAGTAATCTTCTTCAGAAAAGAGGTTGAGGTTTGGAAATGATGGTACTGTTTTTGGGTGAACTTTTCATTTGTTTATGGTCCAATCTTTAGAATTATAGTAAATAACATTAATACATTATGGACAACTCTCTTTTTGGTGGTTCCAAAATAATTGTAGCTCATATGGCAATGGACCACTTGAGTGAATGATGAAGAACATGATTTACATAGTCAAGCAACGATGGTCCTGCCCATCTTCCATCTCCTTAGGGAAGGGGAGGAGGACAAATGAATAGTACCCTTTCTCTAAATTAGGATGTGGCTATGATACTTTTGAAGTATTATAAGTCATTATATATATTATATATCTTACATATTCTCGCACGTGTTTTACTAGTGCGAGTATTATAATTCTTTTGTGGCCTTGTGGGTATGGTGGAGGGGTCCAACCACTTAATCTACTTTATAATATATAACATAATAATAAAATTTTGATTATCTTTAGCTCTACGTTATCAACTAAATCTGTGGCTATGCCTTCTTTTACCAAAAAAATAAAAAAGAGAGGAATAGATGTAAACAACTCATAGCTAAATAGAGTGGTTATGACCATTCCCTAGCACTTGGGCCAACTATTCTATCTCCCATTGTAACTGCATGCTATATTTGTTAGTTCTCAACTTCAAATATGGTCTTCTCTTTTTCATTTCTTTTTTCTTTCTTTTAGATATAGTCAGTACTTTGTAGTAACATTTTGAAAGCATTCACATGGAAAAGGATGAAAAGAAAAAAGGGTTTGAGTTAGCGATAAATCTTTTCCCATTGAAATAAAGAGCTTGGATCCAAATCCTGCATAAAAAAAAAAAAAACTATTTGTGTTTTTGTATTAGGCTGCAATTAGAATGGAATTGTAGGCCAAATCAAATTTGAGACAAGAATTCAGAAAATATTTCTCTTTTGATTAAAAAAAAAAAAAAATCTAAATTAACAAGTTCAGACTCTTCTAACAAGAAGAAATATTTATATTGTACATTTAAAAATTCTTATGCTTATTTCTGGCGACATTTACAGCTAATCAAATAGGTGCTTTGAGCCAAGCAGATTATAAGATTTCTTGGTTCGTTTAACACCATTAAATGGCCCTCCAATTTGTTTTTGAGGACTACACAAATGTTTGGTACTTACTTTTTTTCTAAATTATTCCACATGGATGATAGTAGTTTCATTGCAAGTCATACATGTTCCATGACCAAAAATTTTTCTTTAGGCTTAAATTGATGTCTGTACATAGAAGTTAAAGAATCTCTTATGGTTGTGGTTCAGGCTTAGATTTTACATGCACATGCAAACTCAGTAGTCCAACACAGAGACTCGATCTAGTGCTGTTACTTTGAAGAGATAATATTTCCTATTACCATTTTTTCTGAAAACCCTGTTGGACAAAGAAAGCATTCCCATACCATAAATTTTAAACAAGAATGCATCAGTTTTCAATTGAAATAAAAGAAAAGGTCATGTGGTTTACAAAATGTGATCAAAAGGACACAACTCCAATTATTCAACCTCCAATAAAAGAAAAATGTCAAATTACAGCAAATTTTGCTATAAAAAGTTTACAAACTTTAATGACAATGAAATTTATTGATAAATTTTCAACAATATAATAAATGAATTTTTGAATTATTATTATTGTTATCCTAATTGATGACACATTAGTTTGTAAACTTTATATTATATAATAATGTGAAGTATCTTTTTAAAAAAACACAGAGATTATAATACATTCATAAAATTCATAATCTAGATACGTGTCATCATTGTAACCAAGTCAACATGAATATAGAATCCAATTTCGTACCCTTGTTCATGCCAATTTTAATGAATTCCTTCTATAATTTTGGTTCAATTGCTTTGAATGTAGAGCAATGCAAAGTTATAGGCCCAAATTAGAGCAAAAAACCTTGGGCTCATTTCATGTACTTGGGCTACCAGGTTTACAATGAGGTGAAGTCCCAAGTGTCTTAGGAGTGTGTTTAAGACATTGAAACGCACCGTATTGGCGGTGGACTAAGAGTTTCCCAAACGGCATGTCGTTGCAAAGATTCAAACATTAATGCCAGTAGTTTTATACAGAGTGGGCAAAGTGGGCTTCGATGTGGAGAAAGCTTAATGCAAAATAAGCAGTCCTGTCTACGTGTTGGGCCTATTGGCAGTGGGCTTGAACATGGTGCCTCTTTAGCTTTGCTTATTAATTAGGCAATCAAGCTTGAATTTTAAGCTTTACAACTTATGCATCTTCTCTCACTCTAAAGTCCGTTTAGATATAACTTATTTTTACTAAAAACTGAATATTAAAAATTGAAAATTGAAAACTGAAAATACTGTAACAAAATAATTTTTAAATGTGTGAATAGTACCGTGAAACTCATTTTTAATGAAAAAGTGAGATTTGTGGATCCCGTGAATAGTGCATGGGACCCACTGGTGTGCACTCCTCCGCTTATTTTGCTATGAACAGTGCACGGGTTGATGAAAAGTGAACAGTGAATGGGTTGAAAAGTCAAAAACAACGGCAAGCAAAAAAATAAAAAAAGGCAAAAACGCAAACACAAGAATTATAAGTTGTATCCAAACACTCATTAACTCAATTTGAGATCATATATGCCCTTAAAGACCAAGGTCACCAAAAGGGCCTGTGAATAATTAGCATAGCTTTAATTGGTGAGTTAAAGTTATTCAGCTCTATTCAATTAAGGGCCTATAACAAAAAATGAATTAGATTTTTTTTTTTAATATCTTAAGTTTGTTTGAAAATCACAAATATTTGATGATATATTTGTCAAACTAATAATTAAATAATTCAAGTCATATTTTTTTAACAGCTTAAACTTTTTAAGACAAGTGATAATTTGTCACAATATCAAAGCAATTATTATGAATTCGAAGATTATAAAAATCTTACATGTCCCCTTCAAAAAGAAAATGAAAACGAAAATCTCACGTCTAGCATCTTACATTAAGGAGAGAGTGTTAGAATATGGTAATGTTAAATGATATACCATAAATGACTTTGATACAATGTTAAAATTGATAGGAGATGATAAGATGATATTGAAAGAGAAAGTAGAAATAAGAGAACTAACATTGTTCGACCTAACGACACATGTTCATAGCTAAAAGTCTTTAGCGGATTATGTCTTTGCAATCTTGAATTGTGTATTATATAATGAACTCAATGTATGACTCCCGCAATTCATGGTTTTCAGCTTCAATGATTAGATTCACAATTTCTTTCAATCGCATAACCATATAAGCCATACCATAGGCCCTAAGATTAGGTACTTTGGATTTACCAAATTAAGTATGTCTCACACAATTCATGATTTAACATGCATGAGCTTTTTTTGTACATACCAACTTCTGCACGTCTATGACATCATTGGCAATCGACAAAGCAAAGAAACCAAGAAAAAAGTTGAAAGTAAGAATCTTCTCTAGTCTCTAGTTCAAGGCTTTAAGCAAGCCATGCCTTACACTCTTTTATGCCGTAAAAACTTTCATGATCCTTGTCATGTCCCAACAAGAAATGGACAGACAAGATTTTCTATCATTGGCAAAAGATAGAGTTTAATACTATCATTATTAGTATTTATATATCTTTGAGGAATTCAATTATTCCTCATAAGCCAAATAGAAATTTTTGTGCGACAGAAAAAGCAATAAGGGGCTCACCATGTCTCAAGGGGTAATATTGCATATTGAGGACAGTCATGTAAGTTGTTCTCTTTTATGTAATACATAACATGATTAAGAGTAGGTCTTGATCTAAATACAGTTTAAACCATTTTATGCACAAGAACTTTTTGAATTTGGGTCCTATCTTTCATTAACTTGCTTGTTTTAAAATTGCTTATTAAGAAATACATCTTAATTTAGATGAGACATGTGTGCAGGTTGTGATGGATAATGGCATACTACAAGTAAAATTATCAAATCCAGATGGAATTGTTACTGAGATAAAATATAATGGCATCGACAATTTGCTTGATGGTCTTGATGAGGAGGTTAATAGAGGGTAAGTGGCCCTAGAATTGCTCTGTTTTTGGGTCAGAATGTTGATTTTTCAATGAAAACCTTAAATTTAGGTAGTTATGTAATTAGCTATTAACTATTTTGACTGAAATATAAATGCAGGTATTGGGACCTTGTCTGGAGTGAAGCAGGAAGCACAGGAACAACGGGTACATTTGATGTGTATGTTTAATGCCTCTACGTTCTTACATTAGCTTGTCCAAAAATTTATATCTATTTTAGTATAAGAATTTACTTTTAAAAAAAAAAAATTTACATACTCATTTTTCAAAACAACTCACATCAAATTATCTATTTTACACTATTTTTCATTAAAATATCAATTTTTCTTATTTTAAATTTTTTTTTCTTCACATACAATAACCATCATTCACTCTTTTATTTCGTTACCAGGATATGTAAAGAAAGAATAAAAAATTAAATGCAAAATAAATAATGTCAGTATAAATTTACATAGTTACGATAGCAAATTTGTAAACTTTTACAATTATATACTTATTAATTGTATAATCCACTTCTTTTGCTTTATAATCCTCTTCTTCTTCTTCTCTCTCTCTCTCTCTCTCTCTCTCTCTCTCTCTCTCTCTCTCTCTCTCTCTCTCTCTCTCTCTCTCTCTCTCTCTCTCTCTTATTTTCATCATAATTGCCAAATAAAGGTTGAATTCCATATATTTTTTAGATCATATATTTATGCAATTTAGTGAAATGTAATCATAAAAAATGGAGAGAAAACATCACACAAAGAGTTTATATAATTTGACAGTGTGTCAACATCAACAGAAGCTATAACTAATATATTTTTGGGTTTTACTAACGTATGCCCTTAGGACATATGTTAGTAAACTATTTTAGGAAATTGTTTATGGAAAAGTGAAAAAATAATTAACTTTTTTGACAATTTTTTCAATTTTTCATAAAATATTACTTAAAATAGATAATTAACACATATATATATATGTCCTAAGAACATACATTAACTAGACTTTATATTTTTCATCATAAAGTAACAAAAAGAATAAGATTTAGTGCGTATATATTGCCCCTAGCCATAAAACACCTCTATGGTAGATTACGCTCACGCTCTATCCATAAAACACCTCCATACTCCATAGTAGAGACCAACATTTCTTTTTCATTTTGAATATGAGTCACCATCTCTAACTGTATACATCAAATATTGTCAACTAACTCGGTGAGTTCTTTCTATGACTACTTTCATAGTTTCATGTCTTGGTTTACTACATCTCTGTTATCAAAAAAAGGCAATAAATATCATGCAGGATTAAAGGAACAAGTTTTAAGGTTATTGTGGAAAGTGAGGAACAGATAGAGATCTCATTCACAAGGTTGTGGGATCCCTCACTTCAAGGCAAGCAAGTCTCCTTAAATATAGACAAAAGGTAATTAATCAATCAACTTCTAGAGTATTAGTTTGTGCTTCACGCTGATAATGATAAAGTAATTTTATTGACACAAGTGTTTTCTTAATTTTTTTTTTCTTTTTTAAATTTATTAAGTTGATAAATTGTGATTACAACAATATTATTGATGACACCATCTTTTTAATCTATCAGTCCAAAAGGTTGTGATAGTATTTGTGAAAATTTTTATAATGATGGTGACAAAAATTCTTGACATTTTAGGTTTATAATGCTACGTAATTCTTCGGGCTTCTACACCTATGCCATTTACGAGCACTTAAAGGAATGGCCTCCTTTCAACCTCCCACAAACCAGGATTGTATTCAAACTCAGAAAAGACAAGTACACAATATTATTGCTTTTTCTAGTTTAGTCAAATAAGCAATTTCTAAGTCTGCATTTTTAGTAATTCCTTATTCTGGGTATATTAACATACATATAGGTTTCACTATATGGCAGTAGCGGATAACAGGCAAAGATACATGCCACTTCCAGATGACCGGTTACCAGAAAGAGGTGAACCTCTGGCTACCCCAGAAGCAGTCTTGCTTGTTAATCCTG
Organism: Quercus lobata; assembly: GCF_001633185.2. Taxonomy (NCBI): domain Eukaryota; kingdom Viridiplantae; phylum Streptophyta; class Magnoliopsida; order Fagales; family Fagaceae; genus Quercus; species Quercus lobata. The sequence goes on along the minus strand of NC_044912.1, from coordinate 18,698,157 downwards.
TGGAGCCAGAGTTTAAAGGGGAGGTACTCTTATCTTCTTCTTCTTTTCACTCATTTTCTCTATTTTTTTTTTTTTTTTAATTCTTGTATATTACGAAGTAGACTATAACTTATTCTCCAAACAAGAAAATAATTTAAGATAACTTTAAGCATATATAGTTTGTAAGGGATATTATTGAAACTAATTTATCGTATATTGGACTAATTTCCTTGCATGTGTAGGTGGATGACAAGTACCAATACTCATGTGAAAACAAAGATCTTCGGGTCCATGGATGGATATGCAAGGACCCGACCGTGGGGTTTTGGCAAATTACACCTAGCAATGAGTTTCGATCAGGTGGACTCAGTAAACAGAACTTGACTTCCCATGTGGGGCCTTACAACCTCGCAGTAAGTGACTTCCCACATCAAATTTCAACTTTTTCAAACTTTTTTTTTTATTTTTTTTTTTTATTTGAACCATTCAAAAGGTATTATACGGTATAATAACCCTAGCTATTGGACTATCTCAATCCCACTAAAATTATAACAATGCTAACTTCACAATTCATTTTTCATAATCTTTTTTTCACAATTTATTAAGGTGTTAATTAATGTCTAAAGTAGTGGGTTCCAATTAGTTTAATTGATAAAGTTTATTATCTTTGAATAAGAGATTTAGGGTTCAAACTTTGCCTGCACCAAAATAAATCCAAATAAGTAATAATTGAGATAATTTTACAAATAATTGTGCAAAATTTTATGAAAATTTTTGTATCATTAGACTTATTGCTACAATTAAGCTCAAAGTATTGTATACATCTCTCAAGAGTTTTGTAGCTCAATAATAATATATGACTTATAAATAGAACTTGGATTTAAATCCCACTTCCCAATGTGTTATTGAAAAAAGTGATGTGTCCATAAAGTTACATGCACACGATATAAATATTTAGTGAATTATACCCACCAGGAATTAATATATAATTCCAATTGCTGTTATCATTTACCATTTCCATTCATGTTAACCTGATCTAAATGTTTCATACAGATGTTTCTCAGTGCTCACTATGCAGGAGAGGATCTTGTGCTTAAACTCAAACCCGACGAACCATGGAAGAAAGTTTTTGGCCCTATCTTTATGTACCTTAATTCTGTCTCAGATGAAAATGACCCACTTCATCTTTGGGAGGATGCTAAAAATCAAGTCAGTAATTTACAATAGAGAGTTTCCAAAAACAACGTTTTGATTGAGATTTTTTTTTTTTTCTTTTTTTTGAAGTATTTGATTGAAAAGTACTACGTTAACCCTAAATCGATCTCCAGATGATGATTGAAGTTGAAAGCTGGCCATACAATTTTCCAGCTTCTGAGGATTTTCCACCTGCTGATCAAAGGGGCAGAGTTAGTGGTAGATTACAAATCAGAGACAGGTACTTAAATCACTTCGGTTTTGTGTTTTTACTTAAAACCCTTGTTATGTACCTTCGAAAGGGGCAATATTCATACTTTTAATTGCATGACATACTTAATAATCATATTCATATTACTTAATTAAATGATTTAATTAATCATGTAATTTAATACATATGAATGGTCTCTAAATGGCCACATAACCCAATTTGGGAGAAAACTTTGTTCATAATTTAATTTCTAATATAAGAAAAAGATATTGATATGGATATTTCTTGAAAACATTTAAGGAATTTCCCATAGAACATTAGTCACATCGGCAATATACCTAAAAAGACTAGTCAAATTAATGAAAACTACTTATAATCGATTTAATAAAAACTTGATGTGAGACGTAAAAACACACCCATTCAATCCAATTTACATAATTTGAGGTATCTATCACCACATCAATTGATTGTCTTTACTCTATATACTTGCTCCTGAGCTAAAAGTTTCATCTCTAATAATCTGGCTATAGGGGGTTAAAATATTTTATTACAATGGCCCTTACTAGGTATTTAAGTGATCGGTCCATTTCTGCAAGCTATGCTTATGTGGGACTGGCACCACCTGGAGACGTTGGATCCTGGCAAAGAGAATGCAAGGTGATATTAATTCACCATATTTCTAAGCATGGTTTTTTACATATAATTAACAAGAATATCAGTATATTCTATTATTTTATTAAAAAAGAAAATGCTAATAGTACCATGAATGTTATTATAAAATACTTACAAAATTGGCATGCTAATTAATTTGATTGATATCACATCGTTAATATAATGAATAATTTTCTTAACTACTATTTTCTGTATTTTGTTTTGGGTTTCAAAGCTGCTCCCCTTGTATCTATAAAACCAGTAACTCTTGAAGAATAAGTTCATTTTTTTTTCTTGACAATAATTACATTGTAAATTTTCATTTGACAAAATAATCTTGAACAATAATATTGTTGGTTCAATATCATCAGGGTTACCAATTTTGGGCCACAGCAGATGCAGATGGCTACTTCTCCATCAATAATATAAGATGTGGCAGCTATAATCTTTATGCATGGGTTCCTGGTGTCATTGGTGATTATCAACATGATGTCTTCATTACCATAACCGCAGGTCCTATTCTTTACCTCTAATGAAACTTTTTTAAGTTCTCATTTTGTTCATACATTGTATGAATAATAACATGTGCAAAAACAGGTTGTGATATTGATTTGGGTGGTCTTGTATTTGAACCACCAAGAGATGGCCCAACACTGTGGGAAATAGGCATCCCAGATCGCTCTGCTGCTGAATTTTACATTCCTGATCCTGACCCAAAGTATATTAACAAACTTTATGTCAATCATCCTGACAGGTTAGCAATTCCAGCTGCAAATTTAGAGAGTATACACTAATCATATAGACTTAGAACATAGAAGTAGTACTGCATTTGTTAGCTTTTTATACCAAATTCTTGCTTGTTTTCTTGGTTGGTATAATAATTTTTAAGCCTCATATGATTCAAGAGATTTTGTATTCAAGTCTTTTACCTACTATCTTGGGACCATTTTCAAAGGGATTTCTAATTGTAATTATCAGATATATGGAAGACGGGAAGCCTATACAAAATGGAGAGATTAATTAGTTCTAATAGACCTTGACACTATTAGCAAAAACAAAAAACAAAAAGCACATTTAGGGAGTAGGGAATTGTAAATCATTGTTTTATACTGGCAGGTTTAGGCAGTATGGACTTTGGGAAAGATATGCAGATTTATATCCTGACAATGATTTAGTTTACACAGTGGGTGTTAGTGACTATCGGAAAGATTGGTTCTTTGCTCAGGTTACCAGGTAAACTCCTTTCCAAACATCAACTTATCTTTTATATAATGATTGCAATTATAATCAAACAACAATTCAAATTGGAGTTATGATTTCTTGTAAATCATAAAATTGAATTAATGATATCTAGACATTATTGTGTGGCAGAAAATTAAGCGATGACACATATCAAGGAACTACATGGCAAATCAAATTCAAACTTGACTTGGTAGATCCAAGTGGATCCTACACACTGCGATTGGCACTTGCGACAGCCCATATATCTGAATTACAGGTATGGACTTTCAAGATTATTGCTCATTAAATATTTGCACTGAGTAATTGATTTTATAGAAATGTTAATGCATTATCATGATGGTGATGGATGATCTTCCTTCCCTTTGGTTGGGATATTATGTTTAAGGGAAGTTTCAAATTAAGTAATAGTGTTAACTGTTAAGTACATGATTAGTAAACACAAATTGGACACATCTTAAGCTTCAGTTTTTGAGTTTAAATAATGGTGTTTCAAACATAACATTCAAATATCTCACACCTAATTCAACAGCCAATGATCTTTAGATCAAATGATTTTTCTTGATGATTCTAATGGAGATGTTTAGAATTCGACTCTCCCTTTCCAATTAAAAGTATCAAAAATCTGCATCAAACATATAACCCATGTAATACATGTATCAAATGCATGTAATACCACCTCCTAGTATTTTGGGAGGTTCCAGTCAAAGGATATTTTTTCTTCTTCCCCAGTTTGTACCAAACTTAATTTTTATGCAAGCCATTATTACCAAATCTGACATATACCTCCTCATACATGTGGATCACATAAGACGTGAAAACCATATTATATATGCCAGAAGCATGAAATAATTATTACATCTAAAAGACTTTCCAAAAGTGTTCTTTGGGCACATTTCCTGTAACTCCATAAATGCATGTTGATATTGATTTTGTTTGTTTCTGAAAGGTTCGAGTAAACGATCCAAAAACAAGTTCCCCCTTGTTCTCAACTGGAGTAATTGGTCATGACAACACAATTGCTAGACATGGAATTCATGGACTCTACCGGCTGTACAACGTAGAAGTACCATTCACTCAGCTTGTGGATGGGAATAATACCATTTTCTTGACACAAACAATGGCCTCCGGCGATGCTTCGGCTTTGCAAGGGATTATGTATGACTATATTCGTTTTGAAGGCCCATCGTCCTCTAATTCCAAGAAACAAACTGGGTTTGTATAGGTGGATATATATAAATCTACATTGTTGCATACTGTATAGAAGGAATGTCTTTTATCTCCAATAATTAATTAATTAGCATGTAGAACAAATTGCATTCCAACAATGGGCGAAACGATATTTCCCATAATAAATTAATTTTTGAATAATTATTATTGTAATTTATGATAAATTTGTTTGTAAACTTTATATATTATAACATATATTATCATTTAAAAAAAAAAACACACAAAATGTATTAGATTTCGTTAATCCATAATTTGGATACATATCATCACTGTAACTAAAGTCAACATGAACCTAATATTCGAATTTTGTACCCTAGTTCATACCAACATAGATGAATTCCTTCTATATTACTGGTTTAATTGCCATGAAATCGGCTTAATTTGTAAAGAACAACACATAAGAAGTTAAGAACAAGATTTTTTTTTTTTTTTAATTTGGAAAAATGCATGGAATTCATAATAAAATAAAGTTTTCTTTTTTTAGATAAAAGATAGCATAATAATATAAAGTCGGAGCAATGCAAATTGGTATAGCCCCAAATTAGAGAAAAAAACCTTGGGCACCATTTCACGTTTTTGGGCTGCCGGGTTTACAATGAAGTGAAGTCCAAATGTCTCTAGGAGTTAGAAGTGTGTTTAAGATAAACTTATAACCTTAAGGCTCCGTTTGGTGAGACGTTTTCTAAATGAAAACTCGCATTTTTTATAATAAAAAACGCTGGAAGCTATGCGTTTGGCATTATGTTTTTTGAAAAATTACTAGGCCGTTTGGTAACGTTGTTCTAATAATGTTGTTTGTATTTTTTAGAAATACGTATGGGTGAAAAAATGTGTGAAAAAATGTATAATGTTATTTAAAAACTGAAAACTATTGCTTAAAATGCCATACCAAACTCTAAAAATTCACGTTTGTGAAACACAACCGTGGATAGCTTTTTAAAAAACCAGGTAAAAAACGCAACTATCATAGTCGGTTGAAGTTTGAAATTCCTAAAATAACCTCACAAATGGTAATGTCTTGCCTGCTACCTATGGGCGCAACCTTACCATCATCTATCTCTTCTAGGCCTTGCCACCAGGGGCGGCTTGATGCATTTGGGGGCCTAAGGCGAAAATTGATTATCTTATTTAGATGCAAAATTACTACTAATTAACATGAACTACATAGAATTTTTTTTTTTTTTTTTTTGAATTTTTAAGTCAAAAAAAAATTTGATAAAATTTTTCATACTTGTTGATGTGGTAGATTGATAGTGGTGTTAGTGGTAGATTTAGATAAAAACTAGTAAAAATTTGCTAATTAAACTCTTATTATTATTCTTTTTTTTTAGAAGTGCAACATTCACAATATTTTTTACAACAAATCCTAGATTTTAAACTGCTTTTTGTTTTTTACTTGAAAATATCACTATAATTATTTTTTTGCCATCAACAATAAGCTGTAATAACTTGCTACTTAGCATTAGTTGTAAAAGTGTTGTGAAAAATATTGTGGACGACGTTGCATTTTTCTCTATTTTTTTATTTGTTTTTCATCTAATCAAAAAAATTATTTTATTTATTGATTATAAATAATTCTATTGGTTAAAATTTAGGGGCCTTTTTTTTTACTTGGGGCCTTAGGCGGTTGCATTTTTTGCTCCACCATAGAGCCGGCCCTGCTTGCCACTATGTAATTCTACTCGGCTTTGATGAAATTTCTTCTCTCTAGCTTTTTTCATTAATTGAATATCCTGGGCATGCAAAAATTGGAGTGCAAACAAAAATTACTTTGGTATGGGATGAGGTTGTGGGTGACGCAAAGAAGATGAGTCTGGAGAAACTTGGATGCAATTGAATGAATTTTTTTGGAAATTACTAAGTTTAGATGCGGACCATGTGATTAGCAGTAGAGGATTTTTGTCCAACTACCCAGCAAGTGAAGGAGAAGAAGCTTGAGGTAGTAGGAGATAGACATTGGTAAAGATAAAAATTAGGTGTCCTTCTTGTGTAATTTTTTATTATTATAATAACAAAAGTAAAATACACTATTAAATGGAACCATATTATTATTATTATTATTATTATTATTATCTATACTATTATTTAAGGGGCTTCTCCTGTTTGGATTCCTCATTTTTTAGTTAAAAAATGTCCCTACACCCTTATATTTAAGTAGAGACAAAACTAAAGGATAATTTGGTAAAAACATAACTTTAACTTCCACTAAAACATTGCCTAAAAAATAAGGTCACTTTCCTGTTGATTTTCAAATTAATTTATCTACTTATAAATTAAATTTTCAAAATAAAAATTATATATATAAAATAAAAACATGTTTTTTTTTTTTTTTGCTACAAAATAGGACCACTAAAAAAAAGCCTCACTTATAAATTAAAATTTCAAAATAAAAACACATTTTTTTGCTACAAAATAAGACCACTAAAAAAAAAAAAAAGCCTCATCACACGCTAAATTATTTAAGGGGCTTCTCCTGTTTGGGATTCTCATTTTTTTTTTGTTCAAAAATACCCCTACACCTCTATGTTTATGCAGAGATAAAAATAAATGACAATTCAGTAAAAATACAACTCTAACTCCCACTAAAACATTGCCTAAAGAGTAGGGTCCTCTTGTTAATTTTCAAATCACTTTATCTATTTATAAATTAGATTCTTAGAATAAAAAATAAAAACAGTTTTTTTTTTTTTTTTGGGGCTATAAAATAGGAGCACGAAGCCCAACGTTTTCACTAAACCCAAAAAAAAAAAAGCCACATTACACATGCAAAGCGCGTGTGACGAGACTAGTTATTCTTCTTCTTCTTCTTATTATTGTAGGGATATTAGGTCCAGTAGAATGTATCGGGTCGGGGGCCCAATCCAAGGACACTTCATAAGTCCGAGGATAGATAGACATGTGATTGAGGTCAGCACTGATAAATAAAGGAAGGGATTTAGGGGTTATGTTCCAAGGAAGTGATCCGAGAATAAATGCTTCCTCGGCTGGACAAAGCCAAGGTTAGAAGATACGGTCTGACATTAAGAGCAACGTTCTGGATGGTTCCACTAATGAGGATAAGTATCCAGAAGGAACAAGACAAAGAGAGGCCATGAAATATCTAAAGGGAAAGCTGCTACCACCGCATTAAATGTTCTGTAGCTAACTCTCTGGCCGCATTAATGAAGAAGTGGTACCTGAAAAGTATCTTTCAGCCTTACAACTATTCCTCAAAGATTTCAAGAAAGTGCTGATAGGACAAGAATCAACACCAGTAATCTAGTCTACACATAGAGGGTAAAGATGAAGGAGGAAGATAGTATAAAATAGAAAGGGGACCTTGAGGGGAGGGGATCGAGAAGTTGAGAGAAAAACACTGTAGCAATCAAGAACTGTATTTGTAACCAACTTCAAGTAATATATACAAGAACTAATCTCCTCGAATTGTGTCAAGGACGATTTTCTTTAGATAAATCCAGTCTATTTTTGCCTTATTGTCTACTGGATCCATTGTAACGGGGACCTAACTCATTAGAACCTAGTTTTCCAACCCACTATCTACAAATTCATTGTACTGGACTCTTTGGGTCTAAATCCTTTTATCATTTAGGCTTAGGACTCAAATCTCGTCCTTACAATTATTATTATTATTATTATTATTACTACTTTCTTTATTAAATTTTTTATGGGATGTTTTCTTATTATTAAATTATTAAATAAAAATATATATACTATTACTCTTATTATTATTATTATTATAGCATAGCCGGTCGTGTCCTTTTTTGTAATTTTCTCAAAACAACAATTTTAGAACAACATGTTTTACCAAATGCTCAAATGTAGCTTTAAAAACTGAGTTTTCAAAATGCTCATTTTAAAACGCTATTTTTTGAAAATGTACCTTTTAAAACAGCTTATCCAAACAAGCCCTAAAAGCTACAATGTGTCACCCATTAAACTCTAGCTTGAGAAGAAATAGGAAACCCTGTCCATTTCGAACATGATTTCAAATTATAATAGGAATAGTTACGTAAATAATTGCTGTGTTGTGTGCAAGCAATAGTGTATAAACAAAAGGGAAGCCATAGATTTTGTGTACTTTGTAACATCGTTCTAGTGGGTTCGACGAGAATGAGTAGTGAGATGAGTAAGAAGAAGTTGTCACTGTTGGAAGATGAAGTTATGAAGGATCATAGTGGTGTTGAAGATTTGTGTCCGCTTGATATTTTGTTTATGGCTACACGCGCTGCGAAGATGAAGCATGACATTGACAAGCTCAAACATCCAGAGAATAATAGTGTTATGCCAAAAGAAGAACCAAAAGTTGTGCCAGAAAAGTTCATGAATGATGCTATCCTAGCACAAAGAAAAAGGCCTTACTCAATGTGCAAAGTTCTTACTTTCATGAGATCTGAGAGAAGTCATGATAAGCAGTCTCATTCCTAAAACTCGAATCCACGACTTTTGACCACTTTTGAGGAAAAGCACTTGCAATTGCATCAAGTCTTGACTTCTAAGCACAAAGAAAGAATGAACAAAAGCTAAGAAGTTGTGAAGAAGAGGAGAATAAAGATTGGGGTTCAAAAGCCAAGATAAAGAGGTCCGGTTGTAAAGGAAACCTAACAAATCAAAATCTGACACCCAAATTTCCTAAAGAGTTTATTGATAAGATTGAAGCAATGGGTGGGACTAATATAATGTTGGTGATACAAAAAAAGCTATTTCCGAGTGACTTAGACAAAGGTTTAACCCGGTTGTCGATGCCTTTGAAGCAATTAAGGTCGGATTTCTTAACTGAGGAAGAGAAATCAATGCTTAATGCACAAGAAGAAATCCCAACAATGTTGATTGATCCTAGACATGAGGAGCTTAAGATTATTTTGAGGTAGTGGGACATGCCAAAGAATACGGGCAAAGTGAGTTAGATGTACGCTCTGAGGACTGATTGGAATGAGGTTTGGTTGTCAAATGAAGTCGAGGAACATGATGTAGTGCAAGTTTGGTCATTCCGGCTTGGCCAACAATCTAGTGACAATGCTTCTTCTTCTTCTAGTCAAGAGAGAGGATCACTCCGTTTTGCTCTTATGTTGGTTGAGAAAGCAAAAGATAGTAAAAAAGATGCATAATCAAGGGATCAAGATCTGGTACTGCACGCAGTGGAATTACTCTCGTTTTTTTCACGAAAACTTTTTACTTCTTTACTTTTAAACTTTATTTTCATTCTTATTTTAATTCATTTAAGGATTAAGATTGAAAGTTGTTTTCTTAATTCCGAATTTTAGCCATTGAAAGCAATTGCATGGTAGTAATTAGTATTGCTTCCAATATGAAACTAGTTTTTTTTTTCTTTTTAATCATGTTCATAATTTGTTGGAGCATATGTATGTGGTACTTAATTAGTATATTGATTGTTTCTTATGGGATATTGTGTTTATATATTTTTAATTTTATTTTTGAAGTTTCTTGATGTTAGTATGGGCTTAAATACTTAATATTTGTGAGCAAACATATATATTACCTAGATTGAAGTTGACTTCCTGAACATTAAAAAAAAAAAAATTCAGGTTAGAGCATATTGGTGATATGTTTTAACATATGCATATTTTTTTATTAGCCAAAAAAAGAGCATATTGGTGTGTTGTGTTGTATTTGGAGAATTTCTTATACACAACTTGAAAATTAGTAACATGGTTTAGCTTAGTTGAAGGGTTGTGATGCAATGTGTAACACACAATTACTATAACTCTTCCATAAATTTTAAGTTCTACAAGAACACTATGCTAGTAGGCAAAAGAATTAGATAATATTTCTTAATAGAAACTTTCTAATAACAACTTAATAATCACCACCTCCTTAGAAAGAGTATTTATAGGAAGAGATTCTAATTATCTCCTAATCCTTTCAAAAAAAGAAATAACAAAGTTCTACTTCTACTAGAGAAAAGAACTCAACTTAATTAGAAAAGAAAAACCAATAAAATCTTAATTCAACAAGGAAAGGAAAAGGGAAAGAACATAAAATAAAATCCTAATTCGACTACGCAAGAGAAGGAAAAAAAAAAAAAAAAAACCTAATTAAAGTTTTGTCAGCCAAGCTTGCTACTTGAACTATTGATTTCTGCAATTTGTGCGTGAGCTAGTTAATTTAGATTAGATGGGGGATGTTGTGTGTTTAGGAATATACATTACATAAACCCCTACCTCTACTTAACAAAACTTCTTAGGGTATATACATGCGAACGAATTCTCATATCAATAAGAGTGAGAGTGGTCATTACACTTCTATATATTTGTTGATTCATCAACTGCTAATGGACTTGATCCCATTAAAGTTACATTAACTCTCAAATGCAAAGATTCAAACATTAATACCAATAGATATATACAAAGGTCTCGTTATGCTTTGCTTCAAATTAAATTTAAGAGAGAGGAATGCAATCGCTTTGTATTTCTTCAAAAAGAGGACAATTTGTAGTGCTTGCCTTTGGATGCAAATTTAAATTAGGGTCCAATTACGGTGATTATGGGCTTTTTATAGCCACAAGCCTGGGAAAAGTGGGCTTCAATATGGTGCTACTTTAACGCATAAGTGAGCAGTCCTGTCAATGTATTTGGGCCTATTAGCGGTGAGCTTTAACATGGCGCTTCTTTAGCTCAGCTTATTGGGGAATCAAGCCTAAATTTAAGCTTTACAACATCGCATCTTCTCTCCCTCTATCAATCCTTGACATAATTTGAGATCATATATGCCCTTAAAAGACCAAGTTCACCAAAAGGACCTGTGAACAATTAGCATAGCTTCAATTGGTGAGCTAAAGTTCTCCAACTCTATTCAACTTAAGGGGCCTATAACAAAAATGAATTAGATTTTTTTTAATATCTTAAGTTTTTACAAAACATCACAAATATTTGATTATATATTTGTTAGTTAAATTCATAATTTCTTAACGGCTTAAACTTTTAAGACAAGTGATAATTTGTCACGATATCACCCTTCATAAAAAAGTCTCACATGTCTAGTAGACCCATATGTGAGAGAATGGGTGTTAGAATTTGGTGACGTTAGATGATACATGGGTTTGATACTATGTTAAAATTGACAAAAAGGTATAAGATGATATTAAAAGAGAAAGTGGAAATAAGAAATTCAACATGCTTTGATACCATGGCTTGTGTTAAAACCCATTTCCCTCTACCTTTTGTGTGTGTGTGTGTGTTTGTTTCTTAAATATATATATATATGGTTAGAGAGAGAGAGAGAGAGAGAGAGGTCTTTAACGGACTATATCTTTGCTATCTTGAATTGTGTATTATAATCAACCCAATGTACCATCATATTATAAAACCACAGTAATTCATAGTGTTCTACAAAACCATGGTATACACATTTTTTGTAATATCTTAATATATTCTTACAGCTTTCATATATATATGGCAAGAAGTCTTTAGCGGACAATATCTTTGCTATCTTGAATTGTGTATTATAATGAACCCAATATACCATTATATTATAAAACCACAGTAGTTTATGGTATTCTACAAAACCATGGTCTACACATTTATTATAATATCTTAATATATTCTTACAGTTTTCAATGATTACATTCACAGTTTCCTTCAATCACCTAACCATATCAGCCATACCAAACATGAGGTTCTTTGGTAATAATTACCAAAGTATGTCACACATAATTCATGATTAACGTGCATGTGCTTGTGTTTCATACCACTTCTGCACGTCTATGACATCATTGGCGATCGACAAAGCAAAGAAACCAAGAAAATGTTTAAAAAATAAGAATCTTCGTCTCTAGTTCAAGCAATAGCAAACCAAGCCTAACACTCTTTAAGCCGTAAAAAGTTGTATGACCCATGTCATTTTCTCAAACACATAATTATCAGAATCTAACATTTAATATTAGTACATTTATCTTTTGAGGAATTCCATTCTTCCTTATTGGCCAAATCGATTTTTTTTTTGTGCTGCAAAAAAAACCAAGAAGGGCCTCATCACCATGTCTCAAGGGGTACAATTGCATATTGAGAAAAGTCATGTAAGTTGTTCTCTTTTATGTAATACATAACATGATTAAGTGTAGGTCTTGATCTAAATAGAATTATTAAACCATTTTATGCACAAGAAATTGTTAAATTTGGGTCCTATCTTTCATTAACTTCCTAATTTTATAATTTCTTATTAAGAAATACATTTTAATTTTATATGAGACATATGTTTGTGCAGGTGGTGATGGATAATGGCATACTAAAAGTAAAATTATCAAAGCCAGGTGGAATTGTTACAGGGATAAAATATAATGGCATAGACAATTTGCTTGAAGTTCTTAATGAGGAGGTCAATAGAGGGTACAATATGGCTCTACAATTGTTCTCTTTGTTTTCTAAGTGGGGTCTTAAATTTTGTTGATTTTCTTTTAAGGGTCAATGAAAGCAAGCAATTTAAGGTAGTTTATGCACAATTTAGTTATTAACTATTTTGAATGCAATATATATGTAGGTACTGGGACCTTGTATGGAGCGAAGCAGGAAGTACAGGAACAACGGGTACATCTGATGTGTATGTTAAATACCTCTACAGTTTTACATATGCTCAGCAATGAAGAAAAATGACCTCTATTGCTTCTTCTCATTCTAACTTTGCTTTATAATCCAATTGATCTTTTGTTCTTCTTCATCCTCTTTTTTTTTTCCTCCTCCAACCTTGGTTAGCAGTTTGGTTATTTTCGTCATAATTTCTAAACAAAGGTTGAATTCCATATGGTTTTTTCTTTTTTCTTTTTTTTGGTGTATTAAGGATCATCGATCTATGCAATTTAGAGAAACTTAGAGAGAAAAAAAGGCTAAGAAAACATTGCAATGATAATTTATGTGATTTGACCATGTGTCTGCATCAACAAAAGCTACAACTAATATATTTTTCACTATAAAAAAGAATAGGCTTTACAACACACACATATATACCTATATTGTCCCTAGTTATATATAACCATAATTTGGTGCAATAAAATTGCCAACACTTAACTTGGTTCTTTTTTCTTTTTCAAATTCGATTGTTACAATGGAGGAATAAAGGTTTGAATCTTGAACGTTTCTATCAAAAGCACTAGAAAATGCTAGTTGAATTATAAAATCTTTTTTTATTGACAATTTTTTTTTTTTTTTTTTGGGAGAATTTTCAATATCCTTAATGAACCATGGAGACAACAACTATCATTCGACCCTAACATAGCAAACTTAAATCAAAGTGCAGTACCAGTGGGCCTCATGGGCTCCACTCCGTTGCATTTAGTTCTTGCTTTGTCCATAACAGCTCTATTATAGAGATCACATTAATCAACATTACTTTTTCATTATTAATATGAGTCACCGTTTTTAACGTTATGCATCAAATATTGTCAACAAATTAAGTTGGTGAGTTCTTTGTATGACTTTTTTTCTTTTTCTTTTTTTGAGAAGCAACTACTTTCATATTTTGGTTTCTTCATCTCTATTATTAAGAAAAGCAATAAATATCATGCAGGATTAAAGGAACAAGTTTTAGGGTTATAATGGAAAGTGAGATGCAAGTAGAGATCTCATTCACAAGGTTGTGGGATCCCTCGCTTCAAGGCAAGTCCGTCCCCTTAAATATAGACAAAAGGTACTCAATCAACTCTTAAAGTATTATACTGTTATCTATCAATATATATATATATATATATATATATTAAAAATGAACTCTTTAGAGTATTAGTTTATGCTTAATGATGGAGTAATTTTATTGGCGCAACTTTTTTTTAATAATTATTAAGGTGATAAGTTATAATTACAGTAATATTACTTTTATATAAATTTATTATTGGCATCATCTTTTATTATGTATCAATCCAATATGTCATGATAATATTTGTGAAAAAAATTTAAATTAATGATGGTGACATATACACATGATGTTTCAGGTTTATAATGCTAAGTAATTCCCCGGGCTTCTACACCTATGCCATCTATGAGCACTTAAAGGAATGGCCTCCTTTCAACCTCCCACAAACTAGGATTGTATTCAAACTCAGAAAAGACAAGTACACAATAATATTGCCCTTCTACTTTAGTCAAATTAATTATTTCTTACCTTTTTTTTTTAATAAACAAATGTATCTTGCCTGTTGATGGAAAACCAAACTTAATTCGGACATCTCTAGAATAAGGGGGTGTTTTTTTTTTTTTTTTTTTTTAATAAATAATTTGATAATTGAGAGAAGGGATTTAAATCCTAAATGTCTCAATTAGAAATACAAGGAAGTATTAATTGAACTATTAGGCTCTTGGTTAAAGATTATTTTCACTTGATGATAATTGTAAGTCTGTATTCACTATTCACATTAGTTTCTTGTCTTGGTGAATGACATATAGGTTTCACTACATGGCAATGGCGGATAACAGGCAAAGGTACATGCCACTTCCAGATGATCGGTTACCAGGAAGAGGCAAGCCTCTAGCTACCCCAGAAGCAGTTTTGCTTGTTAATCCTGTGGAGCCAGAGTTCAAAGGGGAGGTACCTTTTTTTGCACACATTTTCTCTAAGACTTTGAATCCTTGTATGGTAAGAATTATTGTAAGAAAATTAATTGAAACCAATTTATTATAGACTAATCTCCTTGCATATGTAGGTGGATGACAAATACCAGTACTCTTGTGAGAACAAAGATCTTCGGGTCCATGGATGGATTTGCATGGACCCACCCGTGGGGTTCTGGCAAATCACACCTAGCAGTGAGTTTCGATCGGGTGGACCCATCAAACAGAACTTGACTTCCCATGTGGGGCCTGTCAACCTTGCTGTAAGTGATAAAAATTAGAGTAATATTAAGGATACAATTTTTTCATGAATTTTTTTTAATATAACATGGTCAATTGCGATTGAAAGAAGATCATTTTTCATATAAATACATTACAAAGTCATTAACATCACTTTATTATGCACTAATTATAACTTGCCATTTTAAATAGTTATAAAAAAAATATTTTTGTACTACTGGACTTATTGCTAAAATTGATCGAGTTTGTTTCTCATCGTAAAGAGAATTTAGGTTCAAATTTGCTCAACAAGTAAAAAAAAAATACCGTGCATGCATATGAGAGACTAGCCATGAATTAGTATTTAGTACCAATTGTTGTGATTTATAATAATCTCTAATCGTATTAACCTGATCTAAATGTTTCAACCAGATGTTTCTCAGTGCTCACTATGCAGGAGAGGATCTTGTTCTGAAACTCAATCCCGATGAGCCATGGAAGAAAGTATTCGGCCCTATCTTTATGTATCTTAATTCTGTTACAGATGGTGGTGACCCACTTCAGCTTTGGGAGGATGCTAAAAATCAAGTCAGTAATTTAAAATAGAGAGTTACCAAAATACAACCTTTGTAATTGAGAAGTATTAATTTAAACTTAAATTGATCTTCAGATGATGATTGAAGTTGAAAGTTGGCCATACGATTTCCCTGCTTCTGATGATTTTCCAACTGCTGATCAAAGGGGCAGTGTTAGTGGTAGATTACAAATCCAAGACCGGTAATTAAATCACTTCGGTTTTGTTTTTTTTTTTAACTTAAAACTCTTATATTGAACCTTCGAAAGAAATGATGTCTATTCTTTTCATCTGACATATTTAATAATCGTATCATTTATTTAATTACATAATTTAATACATATAGATAGTCTTTAAATTGTCACATAATGGGTTGGAGGATATTCATCCAACCCAATTTGGAAGAAAATATTATTCAATCACAATTTAATTTCAAATTTAAGAAAATGAGATTGATAGAGATACACTCAAGAAATATTAGTGTGAGGACACAATTTGTAACGACTCGTAACAGTGTTGGGTTCGTACGTAAAAAGACCCAAACAATATCATTTATAGAGCGTGGGTTTGAAAGGCTAGGTCTTGGTCACCAGACGGTAGTTTTTTGTGGTGTTCATACATAATTAAAGTGTGTGCGCCCTAGGAGTCTTTCTCCAAGAGGCGGGTTGGGAGGCTCTGGTTTTTGGCCATTTTTCCCAGCCCCCGCTCTGGATTGCTTCATTTTCCTTTTATACTAGCAAATGTCCCTTATCCTTCGTCCACGTGTAGGGTTCGATTTTCCAGGACTGATACTTGTCCCATCAGCCCATACCCAGAGTGGTTGGGGGTGGTTGTGAAAAGCTGAAGAGTATGGCTCTGTCAGGTGCAGAGTATTGAATGGCAGTAAGGGCAGCTTTCCCTTTGTCCTTGGTCGTTATACTATCCAGCGCACCTGTCTTTATTAACCTAGATATTTTAGATTTTTTCACAAACTGTTCCTATACCATTTTTGCCCTTCCTTCCAGGGAGACCTCGGATATGCCGAGGACAGAATCGTCCTCGGCTACATCTTAAGACTTATTTGGACTTTTATTTCCTATCCTCGGCTATAACCTTCCTCGGCTCGGGCTTTAGGCCCCAACGTAAAAATGGGTCAGGGCCACAAATTATTGGACCCCATAATAGCCCCTCAAAATCCTGCTGTCCGACCTCTTGGTCGGAGAGGAGGGTTTTGATGATGCCACGCCTTTATTGCGGTCTGTTTAGATCTGCCCTTCATCAATGTGGGTGTCTCTTCATCTATCCAGGAAACATACCGAACTACTAGACATTCTTTTGAATTCATTCATGGCACGTTCTTGCCGCTTCATTATCCGAAACGTGCCTTTAATGATTTCCCTTTACGAGACCATTTAAATTCGACGGTTATTGACGGTGTGGGGAAGTGGAATGGGTATATTCTCGTTTACCGATTTTCTTGGAAATTTGGGTAGAGTAAATGCCTCCCGTTCTGCCCTTCATATAAGAAGGAAAGCAAGAGGTTATCTCTCTTACACAGAGCCCTTTCAATCCTTTTGAAGTCTGAAAATCCTTAGCCTCCCCCAGAGTTTCCCTTATCCGCTTGCTTACACCTTGAATCGTGATAAGTCCAAGATGGGAGTGGGAATGAAAAGACCATACCCTTCCCAGAAATGCTACATTCTTGCGAAACTCAGAATGGCTCGGTCAGGGCAGGGATGGGAAAGACTCAAGATACTTCTCATCCTCCTTTCAGTCAAAATCCGAAGCAGGGGCTCGTCGCTTCAAAATTTTGGTACGGCTGAGCTGGGATCACCCATTATCAGTACCAGCCGCTCTCTTATGAGCATAGCGAACATGGCACCAGCGTGTTAGGAGTCAGGACTAACGCGGGGACAAAGTATCCCTACTTCTTCCTCTCTTCCTTCACTGGTGCCTCCTTTTGCCTCTCTTTCTTCTTCTTTCCACCACCAGATCCATCCTGGTGCTTTTCCTTCTTCCTCTTCTTCTCCTCTCCCACCAAGGAAGGTCCTCCTCTCAATATGGGTACCACTGGAGCAGAGTTTGGAAAGACTTGGGAGCAGAGCTTAACAAGATTTCTGTTTGTTTTTTTTTTTTTTAATTGTTTTTGTAACTTATTTTCTATATAGGCTTTGTTTAAGCCCTTCATTGTACGCTGTAACACCTCTTTACATTAATAAAGGTCGTCATTTTCTTGATTTCGTACATTCCATCTCTTCTTTCGAAATAGTTATGCCGTGAATAGACGTACTATCCTGTAACTTTTTTAATTTTATTTTTATACTATGAACGATGCTTGGGGCCGAAATCCCAGTTAATAAAAAGATCTTGCTCTGTGCTTATTGGAACTATCTGGTATAATAATGCCGACTTGAATAAATGGCACTTAGGGCAGAAACCTTTACTGAGAAAATGATGTTTATAATGAACTTAATAAAATTGTTCGGCACCATAATGCCGACCTGAGAAAGCGATACATAGGGCCAAAATCCCTTACTCAGATAAAAGATACTATTATGAACTTATGAAAGTTGTTCGGCACAATAATGCCAACCTGAACAAACGACACTTAGGGTCGAAACCCTTGCTAAAGAAAACATATTATTATGAACTTAACAGAGTTGTTTGGCACAATAATGCCGACCTGAGAAAACAATACTTATCCCAAAATAGCCAAGATGACAGCTGAATGCTCGGTGCGGTGTAGGAGGTAATCATCCGAGGACATATAACCCAAAAATGAACAGCCCCTACAGGTTGCCGAGTAATAAGGCGTTTCACCATCTTCCTAATAACATTCATAGCTTTAACCTCTTTTGGTACTTGATCCGAGGATTGAGCAACTTAGAATTCTTATTAAGTAGCTGACATTTCCATAAGTTTGAAAACTTGATTTTTCCTCTAAGTAGTTGGTTTCTCCATAGGTTTGAGTCCGAGGACCATGCAATACCTTGATTCTGTCCAAAACTCAATTTTTCCTCTAAGTAGTTGGTTTCCCCATAGGTTTGAGTCCAAGGACCATGCAATACCTTGGTTCTGTCCAAAACTCAGTTTTTCTAAGTAGTTGGTTTCCCCATAGGTTTGAGTCTGAGGACCATGCAATACCTTAATTCTGTCCAAAACTCAGTTTTTCTAAGTAGTTGGTTTCCCCATAGGTTTGAGTCCGAGTACCATGCAATACCTTGGTTCTGTTCAAAACTCAGTTTTTCCTCTAAGTAGTTGGTTTCCCCATAAGTTTGAGTCCGAGGACCATGCAATACCTTAGTTCTGTCCAAAACTTGATTTTTCCTCTAAGTAGTTGGTTTCCCCATAGATTTGAGTCCGAGGACCATGCAATACCTTGGTTCTGTCTAAAACTTGATTTTTCCTCTAAATAGTTGGTTTCCCTATAGGTTTGAGTCCAAGGACCATGCAATACCTTGGTTCTGTCCAAAACTCAGTTTTTCTAAGTAGTTGGTTTCCCCATAGGTTTGAGTCTGAGGACCATGCAATACCTTGGTTCTGTCCAAAACTCAGTTTTTCTAAGTAGTTGGTTTCCCCATAAGTTTGAGTCCGAGGACCATGCAATACC
Organism: Quercus lobata; assembly: GCF_001633185.2. Lineage (NCBI taxonomy): Eukaryota > Viridiplantae > Streptophyta > Magnoliopsida > Fagales > Fagaceae > Quercus > Quercus lobata. The sequence goes on along the minus strand of NC_044912.1, from coordinate 18,678,721 downwards.
TTGGTTCTGTCCAAAACTTGATTTTTCCTCTAAGTAGTTGGTTTCCCCATAAGTTTGAGTCCGAGGACCATGCAATACCTTAGTTCTGTCCAAAACTCAGTTTTTCCTCTAAGTAGTTGGTTTCCCCATAGGTTTGAGTCCGAGGACCATGCAATACCTTGGTTCTGTCCAAAACTCAGTTTTTCTACAAGTTACTGGGGGAATTAACCCCCCGGTTATGGCATGAGACCTTGGTTTTAGGGGAATTAGCTCCTCGGCCAAGCCCCTAGAACCATCCGTGATGCTGACGCTACAAAGCGCAGCCCTTAGTAAAGAAACATAGCCCCTAGTGGAACTTTACGCTAGAACACTACAACCGGCTGTTAGAAATGACAAGAGAACTGTCTCGACCTACCGTCTATGCCAACACACAAGCCTTCCCACAGACGGCGCCAATTGTGAGGACACGATTTGTAACGACCCGTAACAGTGTTGGGTTCGTACGTAAAAAGGCTCAAACAATATCATTTATAGAGCGTGGGTTTGAAAGGTTAGGTCTTGGTCACCAGACGGTAGTTTTTTGTGGTGTTCATACATAATTAAAGTGTGTACGTCCTAGGAGTCTTTCTCCAGGAGGCGGGCTGGGAGGCTCTGGTTTTTGGCCATTTTTCCCAGCCTCCGCTCTGGATTGCTTCCTTTTCCTTTTATACTAGCAAGTGTCCCTTATCCTTCGTCCACGTGTGGGGTTCGATTTTTCAGGACTGATACTTGTCCCATCAGTCCATACCCAAAGTAGTTGGGGATGGTTGTGAAAAGCTGAAGAGTATGGCTCTGTCAGGTGCAGAGTATTGAATGGCAGTAAGGGCAGCTTTCCCTTTGTCCTTGGTCGTTATACTGTCCAGCGCACCTGTCTTTATTGACCTAGATATTTTAGATTTTTTCTCAAACTGTTCCTATACCATTTTTGCCCTTCCTTCCAGGGAGACCTCGGATATGCCGAGGACAGAATCGTCCTCGGCTACATCTCAAGACTTATTTGGACTTTTATTTCCTATCCCCGACTATAACCTTCCTCGACTCGGGCTTTAGGCCCCAACGTAAAAATGGGCCAGGGCCACAAATTATTGGACCCCAAAAGATTTTTTCTCAAACTATTCCTATACCATTTTTGCCTTTCCTTCCAGGGAGACCTCGGATATGCCAAGGACAGAATCGTCCTCAGCTACATCTCAAGACTTATTTGGACTTTTATTTCCTATCCCCGGCTATAACCTTCCTCGGCTCGGACTTTAGGCCCTAACGTAAAAATGGGCCAGGACCACAAATTATTGGACCCCACAATTAGTAATTAAACACTTGATATTACAAGATTGCACAACTAATTTACTTCATTTGAGATATCACACATCTATTGATTGTCTTTACTCTTTATATTTGATCCTGAACTAAAATTTTCGTCTCTTATCTGGCTATAGGGGATTATTTATTTATTTATTTATTTATTTATTTATGGTTTATTTCATCTCTTATGGCCCTTGCCCAGGTTTTTAAGTGATGAGTACATTTCTGCAAACAGTGCTTATGTGGGACTGGCACCACCTGGAGATGTTGGATCCTGGCAAAGAGAATGCAAGGTGATATTAGTTCATCACACGGTTTATTACTTATAACAAGAATATCAACATATTCTATTCTTTTATTAAAAAAGAAAAATGCTAATAGTACTAAAAAAATTGACATGCTAATATTGTGTTGTGTTTAAAAGTTAATTCCCTTCATTTCTACTATGCCATCTGTTTAATAGTTAGTCCTGGAGTAGATGAATAGCAATCTTTCCCTTACCCTTTTTTTTTTGTTGTTGATTTGATTCACTTAAAAAAAATTAAAATGAATATTGTACACATCTTGAACAATAACTTCATTTTTTTTTTTTAAATTTTGTCTTGACAATAATTACATTTAAAATTTTCGAAGTAATCTTGAAGTATAATAATTTTATTGATTCAACATCATCAGGGTTATCAATTTTGGACCACAGCAGATGCAGATGGCTACTTCTCCATCAAAAATATAAGACTTGGCAGCTATAATCTTTATGCATGGGTTCCTGGTGTCATTGGTGATTATAAACATGATGATTTCATTACCATAAACGCAGGTCCTATTCTTTACCTCTGAACCTTTATAAGGGCCAAAATGGCCAAGTATCATTATTTGCTAAAATATGTATGGATTTACCACTGTTTACAAAATGATTAGAGATCTACAACTTTTTTAAAACTCGAGTTAAAATATGTATGGATTTACCACTGTTTGCAAAATGATTAGAGATCTACAACTTTTTTAAAACTTGAGTTTGTCATGAGTTTTAAAAAAATAGCACGGCAAACTTAAAAGCTATTTTTTCAAAGAAATTGAGTTATACAACAAACTCGAGTTTCAAAAATGTGATAAATTGCTAAATATTTCACAAATAGTGATATATTGTTAAATAGTGGTATGTGGCCATTTTGCCCTTTATAAGTTCTCATTTTGTTCATACATTGTCTTATATGAATAACTTGTGCAAAAACAGGCTTTGATATTGATTTGGGTAATCTTGTATTTGAGCCACCAAGAGATGGCCCAACACTGTGGGAAATAGGCATCCCAGATCGCACTGCTGCTGAATTTTACATTCCTGATCCTGATCCAAAGTATATTAACAAACTTTATGTCAATCATCCTGACAGGTCAGCAATTCCTATTGTAAATTGAGTAATGCTATAATTATAAACTATTTTAAAGCATTTTTATAAACTGTTGATTTGACAAATTTTTATAATGAGTCTCATCTAAACTAACCATTAACATCATTTTTTTAAATACTAATATATAACCATTTACTACATCAGCAGTTTATAAAATAATTTGTGTTTATAGTATTTTCCTTGTAAATTTAAAGAGTATAAAATCAATTTTGTATTTGCATTTTTTTTTTTTGCATTAGGGTGATAAAGTCATAAAATCATAGACTTTGCATTAGGAGAGATTAATTTGTTGTTCTAAGAGACCTTGACACTATAAGAAAAAAACAAATAAAGCACATTAAGAGAGTAGGGAATTGTAAATCATTGTTTTATATTGGCAGGTATAGGCAGTATGGACTTTGGGAAAGATATGCAGATTTATATCCTGATGAAGATTTGGTTTACACAGTGGGTGTTAGTGACTATAAAAAAGATTGGTTCTTTGCTCAGGTTACCAGGTGCATTTCTTTCCAATCATCAGCTTATCTTTTATCTCATGATTGCATTAATCAAATAATAATTCAAATTGAAGTTATTATTTCTTGTAAATGATAAAATAGAATTCATGATATCTAGACATTATTGTGTGGCAGAAAATTAAGCGATAACACATACCAAGGAACTACATGGCAAATCAAGTTCGAACTTGACCTGGTGGATACAAATGGATCCTATACACTGCGATTGGCACTTGCAACAGCCCAAATATCTGAATTACAGGTATGGAACTTCAAGATTACTTTTCATTAAATATTAACACGTAATAACTAATTATAGCATGTTAATGAATTGTCATGATGGTTGATTTTTTTTTTTTTTTCTTTTTTGAGAAGGATCATGATGGTCGATCTTTCTTTCATTCGTTGGGATATTATGTTAAAGGGAAGTTTCAAATTAAGTAGTGGTATTAAGTAAATGATTAATAAACACAAATTGGACACATCTTAACTTGAGCTTCAGTTTTTGAGTTGAAAAAAATAATGTTTCCAACATAATATTCACATACCCCATCAGCAGACAATGATCTTTAGATCAAAATGACATGTTTTGATGATTCTAACGAAGACATCTAGAGTACAACTTTCACTCTCCACTTAAAAGTGTCAAAATTTTGAACCAGACATATAACCCATAATTTTGTGTCTAACTTGTATCTTACTTAATTTTAACCAAATCCGACATATACCTTATATATGCCGGAAACACGAGATAATTATTTTACCTAAGCAACTTCCCAAAACTGTTCTTCTAACACATTTCCTATAACTCTAGCTATGCATGTGGACTTACACCCTATTGATTTTGTTTGACTGATTTTTGAAAGGTTCGAGTAAACGATCCAAAAACAAGTCCTCCCCTATTTTCAACTGGAGTAATTGGTCATGACAACACAATTGCTAGACATGGAATTCATGGACTCTACCGGCTGTACAATGTCGAAGTACCACCCACTCAGCTTGTGGATGGGCATAATACCATTTTCTTGACACAAACAATGGCCTCCGGCGAATTTCCAGCTTTGCAAGGGATTATGTATGACTATATTCGTTTTGAAGGCCCATCAACCTCTAATTCCAAGAAAAAAACAAACTAGGTTTGTATAGGTATATATATAAATCTAGGTTTGTATAAGTATATATATATATATATATAAATCTACATTGTTGCATATACTTTATAGAAGAAATATCTTTTATCTCCAATAATTAATTAATTAGCATATAGAACAAATTGCCTTCCAACAATGGGCATAAAGATGATTGTATTTTATTTTGAAGATTTTATAATTCTATAATTAATAGCTTTAATAATTGCAAAATGAAAAATATTTTTTGTATGCTATTTCATCAAAATTGGAAATGGGCTATTGGGTAACTTTACCAAGAGCCCACTGGCCCAAAATGACATCAAAAATTAAAAAGCTGTAATTCCTACAACATATTTGTTATTTGTTATTAGATTGGCCTCAAACTAATTAACATAACAAAGTATCTCATATATGATGTATCACATCGGATCATGCATATATGAAAGTCCCCCTAGCTACACGCTAGTGTTTAGGAACACTGTATTGTTGTAACTGGAAAACGTGAGTTAAAGTTTTCAGTTATAAAAACACACACATGCGTATAAGTACAATTGTACAAATACAAATACAAACTTTACCTCGAACTAGACCACAACCACCCAATTTGAACCAGTTTTGCACGTGTTAGTATGCACTCGCCAATAACGTACTTTAAAAAAAAATAACAGTAACTTTCTTTTTTAACTTTTTAGTTTATATATATATATATATATATGTTTATATATAGTTTTTAAACCTATTTTTAGTTTATTTGTTTATATATAGTTTTTAAAACCTCTTTTTATTTTTGGTAGAATTATCCTTTAACTAATTTTTAATACTAAATAAAATTATTATTTTTTCTTTATAAAAGTATTCAAATGAACACTAGCCACATTTGAAGAGTTAAGTCCTCTATAATCATCGGCCTGATTCACCATCACTTTCATGACAAAATCATCCTAAATAAATTAAGATTTGCAACACCATATCATCCTTCCTCATTGGTAATGAGCCTCCATATTTCCCCTTTTTTTATGAAAGCCAAAAACATACTTTCATTAATTTGTCATTTCTAATAATACAAATGTCGTGTACAACAATTAGTCAATTACATAGATTTGTCAAGTCTCTTCTTGGTTTCCTCGGCAGCATCAGTAGCTTCAACCTGCATCTTAGCAGCCTTTAGATCAGCTTCAGTCGCTTCCCTCTCCTTCTTTGCCGTCATTTTTTTCGCCTGCTTCCAATTTTCCCATATCAACAAAAGGAATCGATCATTCGGTCCCCAAAAAGTGTGTGTAAAAGTGTATATATTTAAATAGGGAATTAAGTTGAAAATAGGTGCATAACTACTTAGGGTCCGTCTGAAAACAGTTTATGTTTATTTAGCTGAAACTGAAAACTCTTTACTAAAAGTACTATAGATAAAACTAAAAGGTAGCTAAAATAATATCGTGGAACTCATAAATAAGTGTAATGAAACCCATAAATAGTAACCAAAATAGGCTAAATAGTAAAAAGAAAGCTGGTTTTTAAAGCAATGCTAAACGCACACTTAATCTTATCCCATCTTGTCCATGGGACAATCCTTAATTCTTTATTGAATGTGTCATTTGAATAAATCTATAACATTAATAAAGTATACCTCCATTTTGTGGGGGTAAGGCATCTAATTAGTGAAATTATGAACAGATAAGATACTAAAATATAAGGGTAGGAAAATTGTCAATACACACTTCTTGTTATGCACACAGTACACAAGTTATTTTTTAAATTAAAATCCTGACTTGAAGTGTGTGTAATGGCATAAATGTATACTCCATATTATACCATCATCCAACATTTGTTTTTTCTATGAAATATTTAAACTTTAATATAAAGTTAAGGAACATTTTCTTTTTATGGGGTAAGTAGTAAGTAGTAAGTACATAATAGTAATAGCGAACATGGTAAGAGAGAAGAATCTAATAAAAGAAGAGAGTGAAATACGTACCAGGCCAAAGAAGAAGGCTTTGACATAGCTAAAACCCTCTTGCACTGAAACTGCGAACCAACTACAATCCTTCTTCAACCGTGACGTCGCTGAAATTTCTTGTTCTCTCTTCGTGGTACTTGCGGCTGTTGGCGGTGGCGACGACCTGATCTCTTCCATTACTCTCTCTCTCTCTCTCTCTCTAACAAAGCTGTGGTGGTATGTGAGAACTGAGAAGAGAAGAGAATGGTGCTGAATTTTCCTCCTTTAAGGCCACGACGCTTACACGTTTGTGCAGCTCGCTCTACGTGGCAGCTTTAGAGCTCACCCACAACTACATTCTCACGCCAGCGAAACAAAAGACTATATGACTCGTGCTTGAAAATTGAAATATTATCTTGTGACTAGTGGGACTTTATGGGATACTCTTCATGTGCCTCGAAATCGAATCAAGCTCAATGAACAATGATCTTTTTCTTTTCTTTTCTTTTCTTTTTATTGGGCTTAGGCCCAGTTAGCAGTAAATTATGGAATGGAAACAAAATTAAAGAGAAATCACATTAGAAGGTCAAACAGCATGCTTGTGTTGTCGTGATGTAAATGAATGTCCTAGTCTCCTAGTACTTAGAGATAATCTTCTTGCATCCTTAGGAATAGGCACATTTGAATGAATAGGTATATCCACCCAACAGTTACAAGCTTATCCAAATATCATTTATTCACTATAAAAACAAATATTGCTTTCGTGAAACAATATTGTCCATCAAGTGGGATTATTGTCTATGTGAAGGTACATCATATTATGGTGTAATCACTCATCACAACCACATACCAACAAAAAGCATGAATTTCATTTCATTTCATTCGAAATAGTCAAAATTTTTCATTCTAATTAATTAACCAGTACGAATCACCTATTTATTCTCTATCGTTCTAAATTTTGGCCCATTCTAATCCATTCCACTAAATTTTATCTGATATGGTGATTTCGGTTGATAAGCCCAAGACGGTACGCCAAAATAAACTAGTATCGAAATATTCTATTTTAATGCACAAACCAAAATAATGTCAAAAAAATACTAATATAACACATGGAAAATTATCTTAATTGTTTGGTTAAACATTCCTCTTCCAACATATGGGACCTACAGTTGTGTGTTCTTAGAAATGATGATTTATGCTATGGCTCCATGAGATTTAAAAAAAAAATCTTAGATAAGCCCACCCATCTATGAGAGAGAGAGAGAGAGAACCATGAGATAAGTTTGGGCCGTATTTTTCCTTAAGTCCTGTTCTTTCCAATCCAGTCTTGGCCCAAAAATATTATCGTTATTAGTTTTCTTTGTGGCAGGAAACTAATAACGATAATATATTTTTTTCCTATAAAAAAAAAAAAAAACGATAATATGTTTTTTACAGAAAAAAGCAAAAGCGGAAGGGCAAATGGGTCATTTCGTATATTTCTAGATCTGTCGCGTCTATATATACCCCTAAGCTACAAAAACTAGGGTATAAAAAGCCCCAAATCTCTCCGCCCAAAGTTTCTTCGAAGACTAAACGTACAAACGAGACGAAGAAGAAGAAGAAGAAGAATCACAAGCTCAACACCAAAAACCAAAACCAAAACCATCTGTAACCTCTCAAATCTCATTCAATTTCTTCTCTCTTCCTTCAAATCATTCACATCTTTTACTCTTTTTCGGTTTTTCATTTTCAATTTTCAATTTTCAATTCCAATTTTTATTTTTTTTCATTTTTCATGATGAGTGTGTGTGTAATTGGTTCAGATCGTGTGCGGTGACGGAGAATGGCGACGTTTGAACTGTACCGTAGATCGACGATCGGGATGTGCTTGACGGAGACTTTGGATGAGATGGTGAATAGCGGTACGCTCAGTCCTGAGCTCGCCATTCAGGTTCTCGTTCAGTTCGATAAGGTACAGTTTTAGGTCATTCATGGTTTTGCGCTTTGCTGGTTGTGTATGAGTCACTGTTTTTTCGCACTTTGGAATCTTTGTTTTAATATTATTTTTTAACTTTTTTTTTTTTTTAATTTTTTTAAATATTATTTTTAGTCTATGACTGAAGCTTTGGAAAGTCAGGTGAAAAGCAAGGTCACCATTAAGGTAAACTTTTTATTTTATTTTTTCCTTTTTCAAATTGAGTTTATGTTATTGTTGAATTTTGATTATGGATCAGGTAGTGTCGTAGTTTTTTTTTTTTTTTTTTTTTTTTTAATGAGATAAATTTAATGCAATATTCACCTATTTATAGTAACATTTTTCATGTTATTGATGAGAATATAGAAAACTATAATTATTTGAGATTCTTTTCTCAAAAAAAAATGAGATTCTGAGAATAATTGGTTTTTTTTTTTTTTTTTTTTAAAGCGTCTTGTTTGGGTTGCGTAGCATGCTGGTTGTTTCTGTTTTCAAGTTGAAAATGACAATGGTGAACTTTGTTGGGGGAATATGCCGTATGTAGAGGGGAGCAGTTAATGCACCAGAGAAGAAGAGTGAGCTGATTTTGATGAATAAGAAAATTTAATTAGAAAAGAAGCTCAGTATGCAAGAAATATACTAGAGGAAGAGTGAGCTAATTTAAGATGAGAATGAAAAAAGATAGAGGAAGACGTAAAAAGTCCATTTGGTTAAGCGATTTGGGAGTTTAAAAGCACGTTTTTAAAACCCAAAATGATGTTTCACAAGAGCAACTCCTTATAGCTTTTTTTACAAATACTCATTTTAAACCCAAAATGTTATTTTGCAGCAGCTTATACAAACGCACCCAAAATAATATCAATAGTAGTTAAAAAGAACTTCTTACAGAAGGAGGTGACATATATTATGATTTTGGATATGATAGAACACATAGAAGGGCTAAAAAGAAAACATTAATATATATATATATATATATATATATACATGTGGCCAACTCAGATTATCACAGATCTCTAGCTCACTCCCAAAGTTTTGGGATTAAGACATGGTTATTATTGTTTTTGTATATTATACTTTGATTATTTATTTTTCCCTAATTCCCCCAAGGGAAAAAGGAAATTAAATTTATTTTGGAAATGGATTTTCAAGTGCTATCAATTTCCTATACTCTATTATAAGACATGGGTTCCTTATTATTATTTTATTAGTACAATTCTTAAGTACAATTCTTCAAATAATAAACAGACTAAAGAGGTGCACCTTTGAATTCTTGAGTAATATTTTCTTCTTTGAAAAACACTAAATCAGGAGATGTGTTATGTCCCATCACATTTCAAATGACAGAATCATGAATTGGTAATATTATTAAGGTTTTTTATTTTCTGCTGAAGAACTATAATTGGAGACAGAAAATTGATTAAATCAGTTGGTATGAGTTTGTCCTGCCTTGCTATTATTCTGTCAAATTTAGGGTGGACCTATTTTAGTGGGTGCTTTCCATATTTCTCTTGCAAGTCACCAGTACTTCTAAAGTTGCTTGCAGATGTTCCTAGGTTCCTGGCTTAAAGAAGCATTAAAATAAAAAATAGAATAAAAATTACACTCTACCTGTGGATTACATTTTGGTTTTGCGCTTGTTGACTTGAATGACTCAGATTTTCATAGCATCAGAATGAGATACAATTATTTTTCTTAAATTTTGGATTAATTGTCTGCTGTTAATGTTAGTGGTGACAAATTGCACTTGCAAGGAGTAATTGCTTATAGCTTATAATCGTCTCCACTTTACAACAAAGGTGCTTATTAATTGTTAATCTATAACTTGCCTTCATGTATATATGTTCAGAAATACCTATCCAAAAAAATTTATATATGTTCAGAAATAATTATATTGTGATATCTAGAGTTGATTTCTACAAGCTCTTTTGAGAGAGATTTAAACAAAATGATATTAAAATGAGTGTATGGCTATCAGATGCAGATATAGATAAAATAAAAGTAATCAATTTCAATTAACAAAAAAATGTACCCAATTGGCAAGCCTTCTAAAAGAAAAGCATACATCAGGACACCTCAAAGTCCTTATCCACTACCAACTTGTAAGGGGAGGACAAGTGGTAATGGCAGATGCTTTCATGAGACCAAAAAAAAATTGTTCTTTCCTCTTCAAAGTGCCAAAAATAGCACAGAAATGTAATGATTGATTCAGGAAACACCCACTTCGTCACCAATTGAACAAAGGAAAAGCTTTAAAGAGCCAAAGTGAAGTAACATAGAGTGGAGGTATTTGATGTCTGCCAATAAGCTCTTGTTCAAATGGCACCTCTTCCCTTGTAAGAGTAAGGTGTTGAGTAAGGTTGTGGGTTCAATAGTCATTGGGTGTGTATAACTTGCCAATAATAAATGAAATAAATGAGTGAGATGCTGTTGAAGTTCTCTGCAGTAAGCTGAGCATGGTGAACTACCTCCAATACTGTTTTCATACATGAGTAATGTAGACGAGAGAACATTCCAGTTTTCTGTCAATGGTTCTCATGTAAATGGCTTCGCTTATTTGATCCTTTGTATTCCTTTAAGGCTTTAACTATAGGATTATTGGCTATCGTTTTTGTTAGATAGATATATGGATATAAGTCATGAAAGTGACATTGTACAGTTATGGCAGAGATAATTTTTAAATTTCTAGGACAAAAAAAAAAAAAAAATATTGTTAAATTTTCTATGGTCATAAATTAAAACAATTTGACCATCCAAGCATCCCTAAACAATAGTGTTACGCTATAAAACCTTGTTATGCATTTTAATAGGGTTGTGTACATATTTCACGCTCAGATGGTTGTAGTCTAACACTTGAGTGTACCCCATGGTACAGTTTAATAAGTGTCTATTACTTTTTTGGAATTTGAAGTTTTTATTTTTAATTTGCATGCATTTAATGACTATTGTATATATCAATATATGTATGTATGTCTGTCTAGTTAGGAGTATCTTAGAAGTATTGTATTTGCTTATGCTTTGCTATAACCCCTTCTAGAAGTTTCCATGCTACTTATTCTTTAAAAGGAAAGTCGAAGCATTTTGACTCTTTAACTTATACAATATACTGTCAAAATTTCATATAGGTGTCATAAACGTCTATAAATCTCTTCTCTACTAAATTGCTTGTTTGTGTGTGTTTCCTTTAAGGATCCTATTACATGGCTGCTGAAGTGGAAAAATCTTTTAAGAGTTGTTTATGAGCAAAAGAGTAAAGAAATTCCATTTGTAGTCTGTTATGCTTAATATGGAAGAGATATCCACACGTTATCAAAGTAGAATGTTGGAGCAGAACACACTGATTGCCTTAATTGCTACAATTGCTATCTTTTTGCCCTTCTTGTAGTTATGATTTTGGGTCAAAGTAGAATATAATGAATAAAATTTTGCATCTCACTTGAGTCAACATTAATGTGGTGGTTGATTCTTACCCGCTGCTTTGATTAGGAAGACTAGTATTTGAAATGTTAGGCATGCCAGTTTATGAAATGCATCATGTGATATGGGTATCTGAAATTTTGTAAATTCCTGCTGTTATTGGCTATTTATTCTTGAGTTTTGAATACATTATCTTTTCATAACACTTGATTATATTTCTGCTTAAGTTTACGTCTTAACAAGAAACATAGGGTTGAGTTTCTCAGAGATTCAGGTACCATATATTTTGTTCTTTAGCTGACAAATCGCTACTAATGTCAGTCTGGCAATTTCCCTTTCAATTTTATTCCTAGTTAATATATTGTTATGATGGACTGTGCTAGCATTGCAATGTGATATCGGAGCCGTTTCTGATACTTTATTCCTTATTTATCTTACAGGGACATCTGCACACTTACAGATTTTGCGACAATGTATGGACCTTCATCTTACAGGATGCTATATTTAAGAGTGAGGAGAACCAAGAAAATGTTGGCAGGGTGAAAATAGTGGCATGTGATTCAAAGTTGCTCACGCAATGAAATGTCTGAGGACAGTGGTCTGTTTAATAACAAAAATTTTATTGCCCCCCTATTGGTAGTAATGGGCATATGGTGGCAAGGAAGAAAAGTTGGAGTTTGTATTATTACCTGCAGGAACTGGTAACAGTGGGAGATTGAATATAAATTGTAAAGCCATCACACCCTTGAGATTTATAGTTATTTGATGTTACATGGATTATGTTGCAAATTTATTGAATGAATCTTTGTATTTTTATTTTTTTTTGTTGTAAAGTAAATTAGTTTATTACTTGGAAAACAAAACAAAACAAAAAAAACCATGAAGGCTACAGCAAACTTGGGAGTTGGGAGATACTATGGCACTCAAGAGTCAAGACAGCACAAACCAACTAGCTGACTCTTGAGTCTTGACAGTCCAACCAAAAGAAGATACTATTAAAACTTCTTGTAAATGTTTTTTCCCGCACACTTCTATTCGTTTAATTAAAATTAAATTCTTGGGGGAATTGCATTTCAGGTTTTTTAAGTTCTTCTAATGGGATATAGAATTGTTGTCGTTTCATCAGAGAATTGTGGGATACACAAACTGTGGCTTTTAGTATCCTCTTTCTAATTGGAGCATAATCAACAAACAAACAAAAAGCGTCCCGAATTTTGACTAATTTTCTGCAAAGAAGTAAGGAAGTTTGGTCTTGTAAGAAAATCGAACACTCACGATTGACTGTTGAGACTTGAGATTGGTTCCCAAAATCTGTTAATTTGTGGCGCATGGCCAGTGCTTGGCAGATTTGTAAGTCCAAATTTATACCCTATATGTGATTGGAGCCAAATCAAGCCACAGACTCATCAAACCTAGTTTGAAAATTAACTAGCTATGAAATAAGATTGAGTTTAGTGCTTTTTAAGTGAATCTTGAAGCAGCCTCTTAACTGTTAATCTTCGAGCAATTCAAATAATATTTACACAAGGGAAAGAAAAAGTTTAAATAGAGTAGCATTTGGCAGATTTATAAGTCCAAATTTATACCCTATATGTGATTGGAGCCAAATCAAGCCACGGACTCATCAAACCTAGTTTGAAAATTAACGAGCTATGAAATAAGATTGAGTTTGGTGTTTTTTTTAAGTGAATCTTGAAGCAGCCTCTTAACTGTTAATCTTCGAGCAATTCAAATAATATTTACACGAGGGAAAGAAAAATTTTAAATAGAGTAGCATTTTGCTTATATTGGCTCGAAAGTTGAAACAGTTACAAATCTCAAAAATAAAAAAATAAAAATTGACTTAGCTATCCATTTTGAGGAAACCCATGTTTTCTGAAAGTTAGTTCATATTCAACATATTATGAGAGAAATTAGTTCTCAATTATGGACATGGTTTTTTTTTTTTTTTTTTTCTAAAATAAACCTATCATATCTTTTGTCAATTGCCATCATGTTATTACAATTTAAACCACATGAAATATGCTGCTTAATTTATGGCCTGTTTGAAAGTTTAGAGAGGGAGGAGAGTAGAGAAGAGGAGAGTAGTGGAGAGGAGAGTAGAGGGAAATGGTTCCCCTCCACCTTGTTTGGATATTTTTAAAATTAGTAAGGGGGAAGGGAGTAATTAGCCCTTCCCCTTGTTTGGATGTTTTAAAAATTAGGATGGAGAGGAGAGGAAATGATTAAAATAGACAAATTTACTCCTATTTGAAAATGGACTTGCAACATTGGTCTATTATTAATTTAGAAAGGGTAAATTGAGAAATTTATCTAGTCAATAATTTATCTACTCTACTCTCCCTCCAAATCTCTTCAATTTGGGGGAATTAAAAATGAGGGGTTAGAGGTGGTTGAAACCCTTCCAAACCTCTCCAAACTCCTCCCCCTCCTTCCTTAAAAAACTTCCAAACAAGGTAATCGAATTACTCTCTCTCCCTCTACTCTACTCCCCCTCCTTTTTTAAACTTCCATATAGGCCATTAGTCAAACCAATGTAAGGTTAACTGAAGGATTATTGAGTCCCAATAGGAGCTAGTAATCGACGATCTGCTCATATTGGTGACATTATTGTTGCTGTAATCAAGGAAGCAATACCAAATACACCTCTAGAAAAATCCAAAGTGATCAGAGCTGTAATTGTACATACTTCTAATAAGAGATGCAAGAGACTACTAGAAAATCAAAATTTTATTAATTGTAGAATTATTTTTGAAAGCAACACGAATTATTCTTGAAAGTAGTAGCATTCTTCATTTTGATTGCACTCAGAGTACATCTTGCCTCCTGCCACATTCAAGAAAAGCAAAAGGTTCAGTTTATGAAAGAATAAAAAATAAAACCAAAATATAAGTAGAATTAGAATGAACATTTCTACTAAATGAATTCAAAATTATTCTTACAAACAACTAACATTGAAAACATGAATGGTTTACCTGTTGCTTAGAAGAGATCCAAGTTAGAGAGAAAACTCTTGATACTCTAACAAGAACAACGATCTTCGTTTTGGCTTTTGATCGGCTTTGACACAGAACTCTTTATAACCAAAAATGTTCCCAATAAGTTGAGCATTCATCCTGAAGAAGAAAATTTTCAAAACAGAAAGGTATTCCATCAGCTACACTCTCTAACTAAATCTTTTTCTATAACTCACTAGACCAATGATCAGAATAGGTGCTGCACTTGGATTTATATAGGCCTAAAGGCATATTTTCATATGCTTCATATGCAACATTTTTAGTTGTAAAATGTTATCCATCAGGACATGGTATACCCAAAATTTCAAGACTAACAACTAATAAATTTATTGTTCCTATTAACCCTTCATATTTGCAAAAATATCCCAAGATAGCCTACCAAAATTGGCTAGAACTCATAATCCTGCATGATTTATTTTTCAATTGTACACCAAGGTTTCCTTCTTAATCTTACGCAAGAGACAAGTAATTACACTTGTAAGATAAGGAAGAAATTTTATCGTGTATGTATTCATTAAAAACTTAAAAAGGGTGTGAGGTTCATTGGATCAAAACTCGAAAGCAGATTTTGCACCTCATTCATGTAGCATCATCATCTAAGAGTTCTCTAATAATAAAATGGAGAGAGAGAGAGAGAGAGAGCATAATATTGGAGATATGGTATATTTTGATAGCATTTTTTTTTTTTTGGGGGAAAATTGATAGCAAATATTTATTTCAAATTTTTAGCCCCCAAAGTAAAGACATATTTCAAAATATGGTCATGTTAACTGGTGTCCCTAGGGTAATTGTTAATAAATTATATTAGGAAAGTTTTAACATCACTTTCATGGGAAATATAAAAAACTGTCAGAAAAATTAATTGTTTTATCATTTTTCCATAAAATATTTCAAAAACTAGTTCCTAAACCAATGCCCTTCAAAATATTATATATTTATATAATAGAATTTGAATCACTTGCATCCATTTCTACATATTATTAGGCATTGCATTTCTGACCTTATAGTTTATAGAGAATTGCTGTCCTTCATGCAAAATATAGATGGTACGTCGTTAATGTCTTATTGAAAGTCGAAACGGTGTCACCGGAGGAAAATGTAGAAAACGACCCAAAGTTTAGCTCAAAAATGGGGTCATTTGGTGAAAAAAAAAAAACCATTAAAACACATATCAAAACTAAGGGTATGTTTGGATACCACTTATTTACTGAAAATTGAAAACTTAATGCTGATAACATTATAGCAAAATAATTTTTAAATGTGTGAATAGTGCTATGGGACCTAGATTTATATTAAAATCTATGTTTTGATGACTTTTGTGGGTTTGTGAACAGTACTGTAAGACCCACATTTTTTCAACAAAACGCACAAACGCAACTCTTCTGTCGCTATCCAAACACAGCTTAAAAGTGGTTGAAAATGTTGTTTTAAGATGAGTATTTTTTTTTTAAAACAATATGTTTTCAGAGAAAATATGTAAATATTTGAAATTATTTTTGTTTATTTAAAAAAATCAGTAAGAATAATATTTATAAGTTCCATGCCAATCTAATTCCAGTTCATGTCTTCCATATTTTAACAAAAATTTACACCACATTAGACTAAATAGTAAATTACACCTTTTAAATTTGGATGAGTTCGGTGATATTGCCTATTAGGATTACATCTCCCCTTTATTGTTGTAATTGTTAAAATATAAAAAATTGGATCATTTTAATTTTATTTTGTAATGTTTAAACTTTTAGAGTGATTAACACGCTATATTTCATCATTCCATTTATAATTGATTTGATATAAAAAAATTGATGGACAAAATTGAGACAATTAAATATATAACAACATACAAAAAATGATCTTGTAGCTTAATTGACACTTTTTGATATTTCCAATTAAGACATTTAAGGTTCAAAACCCCCCACCTTAAACTATGGAATTATCAAATAGATATACACACAAGAAGGAAATCAAAAGGGCAAAGTTTGGCTAAAAATTTTGTTGTAGTCTAAGGTTACAACTTTATTCAATATCTTTTTATTTGATGTGAAATTTAACAAATCCACCATTAGATTACATTTTCTTTTTATATCCTCCATGCATGCAAAATTTCTCAAAGACCAATAATTAATTGCTATATCATCAATTAATTGTTTAAATTGCAAGTTTTTATAGTCTAAAATTATGCATAAAAAAAATTTTATGAATCATATAATAAATAATATTCGATTGACACAGAATTTGACATGTGCGTAAAAGTATAAAGAACATGCAATCCAACAATAATTTTCAAAATATGTAGCAATTTAAAAAAAAATAAAAAAAAGTTGAACTACGACCAAGTTTGTAGTAAAATTTTTTCCAAATTAAAATACCGTCATTCATCTTTGGAGGATCAAAAATGTAATTTAGCCTTAAAAAAATGTAGTTGTTTAGCATCAGCTTATAAGCTTAACTTTTAGTTTTTAGCTTTTCTGTACAGCTTTTTAAAATCTCACTTTATCCCGCATTTTCTCAAACTTTCAAATTTTTTCAAGGTACACACTTTCATCAAAAAACTAAATAAATTGTCCTCAAACAAACATATATAGTAGTGTGCAATGTGATATCAGTGCCAATTCTGATACTTTATTCCTTATTTATCTTACAGGGACATCTGCACACTTACAGATTTTGCGACAATGTATGGACCTTCATCTTACAGGATGCTGCATTTAAGAGTGAGGAGAACCAAGAGAATGTTGGCAGGGTGAAAATAGTGGCATGTGATTCAAAGTTGCTCACGCAATGAAATGTCTGAGGACAGTGGTCTGTTTAATAACAAAAATTTTATTGCCCCCTTATTGTGAGTAGATGGGCATATGGTGGCAAGGAAGAAAAGTTGAAGTTTGTATTATTACCTGCAGGAACTGGTAAACAGTGGGAGATTGAATATAAATTGTAAAGCCATCACCCTTGAGATTTATAGTTATTTGATGTTACATGGATTATGTTGCAAATTTATTGAATGAATCTTTGTATTTTTACTTTTTTTTGTTGTAAAGTAAATTAGTTTATTACTTGGAAAACAAAACCAAAAAAAAAAAAAAACATGAAGGCTACAGCAAACTTGGGAGTTGGGAGATACTATAGCACAAACCAAGTAGCTGACTCTTGAGTCTTGACAGTCCAACCAAAAGAAGACACTATTAAAACTTCTTGTAAATGTTTTTTCCGCACACTTCTATTCGTTTAATTAAAATTAAATTCTTGGGGGAATTGCATTTCGGGTTTTTTAAGTTCTAATGGGATATAGAGTTGTCGTTTCATCAGAGAATTCTGAGTTGAGTCCAAATTTTTAGACTCTATATATGAGTGGAGCCAAATCAAGTCACGGACTCCTCAAACCCAATTTGAATTAACGAGCTGCGAAATTAGATCGAGTTTGGTTTTTCTTTGTGAATCTTGAAGGAGTTTCTTACTGTCAAAAACTTTGAGCAATTTTAAGTTCTATAAACAAGAGCGAAAGAAAATTTTTAAATAGAATAGCGTTGTGCTTATATCGGCTCGTAGCAGTTACAAATCTCAAAAATGAAATTGACATAACTATTCATTTCGGGGGGACCATATGTTTTCTGAAAATTGGTTTATATTCAACATATTATGTGACTCACATAATGTGAGTAATTAGTTCTCAATATATGGATATATTATATCTTTTTGTCAATTGCGATAATGTCTGCAGTCTGCACAATTTGAACCACATGAAATATGCCACTTAATTTAGTTAAACCCATGCACAGTTAACAATATAATTATTATGTCCCAAAATGAAAGTCACAACAGATTACAAGAAAGTCTCAAACTTTTATTAATATTTCAATTATTTTTCCAAGCAAAGGGAATTTCTCTTGTAATGAATATATTTCTCCATGTTGCTTGCACTCACAGTACATCTTACCTCCTGCCACATTCAAGAAAAGCACAACCTTCAGTTGATGAAAGAATAAAAAATAAAACCAATATCTAAGTAGAATTATAACTAACATTTTTACCAGATGAATTGAAAACTATTCTTGAGAAAAATTAACATTAAAAACTTGATTGGTTACCTGTTGCTTAGGAGAGATCCAAATTAGAAAAAACTCTCTTGATATTCTAACAAGAACAACGACCTTCGTTTTGGCTTTTGATCAGCTTTGGTACAGAACTCTTTATAACCAAAAATGTTTCCAATAAATTGAGCATCATCATGAAGAAGAAAATTTTCAAAACAGAAAGGAACTCCATCAGCTACACTCTCTAATTAACTCTTTTTCTTTAACTCACTAGACCAATGATCAGAATAGGTGCTGCACTTGGATTTATATAGGCCTCGAGGTATATTTTCATATGCTTCTTATGCAACATTTATAGTTGTAAAATGTTATCCATCAAGACATGGTATACTCAAATTTCAAGACTAACAACTAATAAATTTGTTGTTCCTATTAACTCTTCATATTTGCACAAATATTCTAAGATTGCCTACCAAAATTAGCTAGAACTTATAATCCTGCATGATTTATTTTCAATTGTACACCAAGGTTTCCATCTTAAGCTTACGCAAGAGACAAGTAATTACACTTGTAAGTGTAACTTGTAAGATAAGGAAGAGATTTTATCGTGCATGTATTCATTAAAAATTAAAAAAAAGGTGTGAGGTTCATTGGATCAAAACTCAAAAGCAGATTTTGCACCTCATTCATATAGCACCATCATCAAAGAGTTCTCTAATAATAAAATGGGTCATGTCCAAAAAAAAAAAAGCAAAATTATAGATAACATAATATTGGACATATGGTATATTTTGATAGCATTTTTTTTTTAAATAAAAAATTGATAGCAAGTAGTTATTTCAAATTTTAAGCCCTCAAAGTAAAAACATATTTCAAAATATTATATATTTATATAATAGAATTTGAATCGCTTGAATCCATTTCTACATATTGGGCATTGCATTTTTGGCCTTATAGTTTATAAAGAATTGTTGTCCTTCTTGGTCAAGCAAAATCTAGATGGTATGTCGATCTTCTTCTCTCTCTTTTTTTCTTTTTTTCTTTTTTTTGTGGGGAGAATGACGTTAATGTTTTGTTGAAAGTTGAAAAGTGTCATGGAAGGAAAATGTAGAAAATAACGCATAGTTTAACTCAAAATGGAGTCATTTGGTGGAAAAAAAAAAAAAAAAAAAAAACATTGAAATACATATCAAAACTCAAAAGTGGTTGAAAATGTAGCTTTAATATTTTTTGAGAGAACATATGTAAATATTTGAAATTATTTGTGTTCATCTTTAAAAAAGTCTCAAAAAATAAATGTCAATATTTATAAGTTCCGTGCCAATCTAATTCCATTTGATGTCTTCCATGTTTTAACAAAAGTTTTACACCATGTTGATTAGACTAAATTGTAAATTACATTTTTTATTTTAATTTGGATATGTTCAGTGATACTACCTATTAAAATTCACATTTTCCTCCCTTATTGTTGTAATTACCAAATTATAAATAGAAATAAATTTGATCATTTAAATTTTATTATGTAATGTTTAATATTTTAGATTGATCAATATATTATATTTCATCCTTCCATCCATACTTGATTTGATATTAAAAATTGATGTACAAAATTGAGACAATTAAATATATAATAACAAACTAAAAAATTTATAACTCAATTGACACTTTTTAATATTTTGAATTAAGACATTTAAGGTTCAAAACCCCCAACTTGAACTATTGAATTATCAAATAGACATATACACAAGAAGAAAATTGAAATGACAAAGTTTGGTTACAACCTTGGTTGCAGCCTAAGGTTACAACTTCACTCAATATATTTTTAATTAATGTGAATTTTGAAAATCCACCATAAAATTACATTTTCTTCTTATATCCTTAATGCTAGCAAAATTTCCTGAAAATCAAAGATTAATAGGTATGTCATCAATTAATTGTTTAAATTATAAGTTTTTGTAATCTAAAATTACACATAAAAAGGGTTTATGGATCATATAATAAATAATATCTGAATGATACAAAATTTAACATATGTGTTAAAAACGTAAAGAACATACAATCCAACAGTTAAATTTTCAAAATATGTAACAATCTTTTCTTTTCTTTTTTAAGAAATTTGAACTACAAAAAATTTTGTTCAAATTGAAATATAGCCATTCATCGTTGGAGGATCAAAAATGTAATTGTTTGACATTAGTTTATAAGCTCAGCTTTTAGTTGTTAGCTTTTTTGTATAGCTTTTTAAAGCCTCATTTTTTTAGCATTTTTTTTTTTTTAAAGTACAAGTATACTTTAGCACATTTCAACAAAAAGCTAAAGAAGTTGTTCCCAAATAGTTTAGCCTTAAAAAACGTCATGTCGTTTATACACACTGGCTTGACTTTTTTATAAACGACACACCGTCCTGTCTCACTCTTCCTTTAAAAAGCGCTGATATATTGAAGAAACGACCGTTGCTGGGTTTTCAATTCTAAAATCTAAAATATCTCTCTCTGTGTGATTATTCGAGTATCGATGGTGATTCCTGTAACCACAATGGGAATCGATCCTCACTTTGAGAAATGGAAACGTGGAACCCTTCATAAAGCTCTCAAAGCATCGGAATCGGATTCTTTCCCATCTTTTCCACAAGTAATCATAATTTGAATTTCCTTCCATATCCTTTTCTGTGAGAAAAAAAAAAACCCTAGCTTTTTTTTTAACTTCCACTGATGACAAAAACAAAAGAAAATTCCCTTTCATATAATCATCTTCTTTTCTAGGCTTTTTATGCCTAGAGATTCTTAATCACATCACAATCATATGAATTTGCTTTTGCTAAGTGGAGATTTGATTAAATATAAAACAATCTTATGGCATATGTTATATTATATTTATATCAATTTGATTTTATAGTAATTAGTATGTGTTTCCAATTTTGGTAAATTTGACTTCTTTGTAATGCAACCTTCTGGTTGGGTGTGCTAATTATTAAGGTAACACATGAAGATTCACTACCAATAAGTCTAGTCATACAATTTTTGAGTGATGTTTTGTTTACTACAATCTTTCAAACTGATGCAAAAAAAGTAAGTCAGAGATTCATTTATTATGTTGTTAAAGTGGCAACAATAAGCTAATTGCCTTGAAACTCTGGCACCTATTGGTGTTTCCAACTGAGACGTTCAAGGTTCAAATTCACCCTCCATCAACTATTGAATTATAAAAATAACATTAGCATTTTATTGTAAGCTTTTTATAGTAACTTTAGCATTTTCCAAAAAAATATAAGGCGTGGTGCAAGTGGTGGGCCAATGTGAAACTGATGTTACACCAATCACAATTGCCAGTTTAGAAAGTTTTTAAATTTTTTTGGTGTGTCTCTAGCATTGCTTAATCACTACTGATTGTAAAGTAAAAGAAAATCGTGATGAACATGAACTTTCAGGTTCTACCTTTCAAGAATCTGCTACAGCTCACACAATGAAATGTCTGAGGACAGTGGGGTCTGTTTAATAATGAAAATTTTATTGCCCCCCTATAGGTGGTAGATGGGCACATGGTGGCAAGGAAAAAAAGTTGGAGTTTGTATTATTACCTGCAGGAACTGGTAACAGTGGGAGATTGAATATAAATTGTAAATCCATCACCCTTGAGATTTATAGTTATTTGATGTTACATGGATTATGTTGCAAGTTTAATGAATGAATCTTTTTTATTTTATTTTTTTTCGAGGTAAGTAAATTCGTTTATTACTTGTGAAGAAAAAAATAACGAAGGCTACTGCAAATTTGGGAGTTGGGAGATACCACAAACCAACTGGCTGACTCTTTCGAGTCTTGACAGTAAAAAACTATTACAACTTCCTGTAATTATTTTTTCCTCACACTTCTATTCATTTAATAAAATTAAATTCTTGGGGGATTTGCATTTTGGATCTTCTAGTGGGATATAGAATTGTTGTCGTTTCATCAGAGAATTGTGAGATATACAAATTGTAGCTTTTAAATATAGTCTTTCCAAATTGTAGCATAATCCAACAAGCAAACAAAGCTCTCAGCTAGGATGAATGGACTAGAGTACAATATGGTGATACAAATAAATAACATTTGAAAAATTATAACATGATACGACAAATAAAACATTATTAATAAAATATTTTTTACGACACATATACAATACTTCAAATATAGGATAACTTTCCGCAAAGAATTAGAGAATTTGGTCTTTTAAAGAAAATTGAACACTGATGATTGACTGTTGAGACTGGTTCACAAAATCTGTTAATTTGTGCCACACGTCCAATGCTTGGCAATTTTATGTCCAAATTTAAACACGATATTTGAATGGAGCCAATTGAAGCCACAGACTCCTCAACCCCAGTTTGTAAAATTAACGAGCTACGAAATAAGATTGAGTTTAGATTTTTCTCAGTGAATCTTGAAGGAGCCTCTAACTGTTAGTCTTTGAGCAATTTAATTAGAAAATTAAATTGGTAAAGAAATTTTTAAACACACACACATAGGGAGAGGAGAGAAGCTCTTAAAGAAACTGACCGTAGTGTATATCTAAAAAGACCTAACTCTTTAGTAGCATTTTGCGTATATTGGCTTGAAACAGTTACAAATCTCAAAAATAATATTGATTTAGCTATTCATTGTGAGGGAACCTTATGTTTTCTGAAAATTGGTTCATATTCAACATATTGTATGAAAAATTATTACTGAATATGTGGACCTTGATTAGATCATATCTTTGGTCAATTTCACAATTAAACGACATGAAATATTCCTCTAAAGATGCAAGGTTAACTGAAATTTTATTGAGTCCCAAAATAAGAGATGCAAGAGGTTACAGGAAAGTCAAAATTTTTATTAATCGATGAATTTTTAAAGTCAGCAACACAAATTATTCTTGCAATTAACAGCATTCTTCATATTGATTGCACTCACAGTATATCTTACCTCCTGTAACATTCAAGAAAAGAATAAACTTCAGTTGATGAAAGAATTAAAAAAAAAAAAAAAAAAAAAAAAAAAAAAACCAAAATCTAAGTAGAATTATAACTAACATTTTTACCAGATGAATTGAAAACTATTCTTGAAAACAATGAACATTAAAAACTTGATTGGTTACCTGTTGCTTAGGAGAGATCCAAATTAGAAAAAACTCTCTTGATATTCTAACAAGAACAACGACCTTCGTTTTGGCTTTTGATCAGCTTTGGTACAGAACTCTTTATAACCAAAAATGTTCCCAATAAGTTGAGCATTCATCACGAAGAAGAAAATTTTCAAAACAGAAAGGTACTCCATCATCTAGACTCTCTAATTAACTCTTTTTCTATAAGTCACTAGACCAATGATTAGAATAGGTGCTGCAGTTGGATTTATATAGGCTTGAAGGTATATTTTCATATGCTTCCTATGCGATATTTAAGTTGTAAAATGTTATCCATGAAGACTAACAACTAATAAATATATTGTTCCTATTGACTCTCCATATTTGCAAAGATATTCTAAGATCGCCTGCTAAAATTAGCTAGAACTCATAATCCTACATGATTTATTTTTCAATTGTACACCAAGGTTTCCATCTTAAGTTTACGCAAGAGACAAGTAATAAGTAATTACACATGTAACTTGTGAGATAAGGAAGAAATTTTATCGTGCATGTATCATTAAAAACTAAACAAAGCATGAGGTTCATTGGATCAAAACTCGAAAGCAGATTTTGCACCACATTCATATAGCACCATCATCAAAGAGTTCTCTAATAATAAAATGGGTTATGTCCAAAAAAAAAAAGCGAAATTATAGATAACACAATATTGGACATATGGTATATTTTGATAACATCTTTTTTAGAAAATTGATAGCAAGTGTTTATTTCAAATTTTAAGCCCCCAAAGTAAAAACATATTTCAAAATATTACATATTTATATAATAGAATTTGAATCCATTTCTACACATTGGGCATTGCATTTTTGACCTTATAGTTTATAAAGAATTGTTGTCCTTCTTGGTCAAGCAAAATCTAGATGGTACTTTTTTTTTTTTTTTTGGTTGAAAGGCGTTATTGTTTTGTTGAAAGTTGAAAAGTGTCATGGGAGGAAAATGTAGAAAATAATGCATAGTTTAACTAAAAATGGAGTCATTTGGTGAAAGAAAAAAACACCATTGAAATACGTATCAAAACTCAAAAGTGGTTGAAAGTGTAGCTTTAAGATGAGTATTTTTTAAAAACAATATTTTTTCAGAGAACATATGTAAATATTTGAAATTATTTGTGTTCATTTTTAAAAAAAGTCTCTAAAAATAAATGTCAATATTTATAAGTTCAATGCCAATTTAATTCCCTTTCATGTCTTCCATGTTTTAACAAAAGTTTTACAACACGTTGATTAGACTAAATAGTAAATTACATTTTTTTAATTTGGATATATTCGGTGATATTACCTATTAAGATTCACATTTCCCTTTCTTATTGTTGTAATTATCAAATTATAAATATAAATAAATTAGATTATTTAAATTTTATTTTGTAAGGTTTAAAATTTTAGATTGATCAACATATTATATTTCATCATTCCATCCATAATTGATTTGATATTAAAAATTGACGGACAAAATTGAGACAATTAAATATATAATAACAAACTAAAAGTCTTATAACTCAATTGATACTTTTTAATATTTCCAATTAAAACATTTAAGGTTCAAAACCCCCAACTTGAACTATTGAATTGTCAAATAGACACATACACAAGAAGAAAATTGAAATGACAAAGTTTGGTTACAACCTTGGTTGTAGCCTAAGGTTACAACTTCATTCAACATATTTTTATTTGATGTGAATTTTGAAAATCCACCATTAAATTACATTTTCTTCTTATATCTTCAATACTTATAAATTTTCCGAAAATCAAAGTTTAATAGCTATGTCATCAATCAATTATTTAAATTACAAATTTTTGCAGTCTAAAATTACGCATAAAAAAAGGTTTATGGAGCATATATATATTAATAGGTAAAGTTGAGAGAAAATCCAATTTGATTTTAAATTGAAATTCAATTAGAGTCTAATTTTGCACCACATGTCCCATCTAATTTAAGTTTTTAAATTTTTGTGTCAAGTGAGTTGATTCGGTGTAAAAATTGGATTTCAATTAGAATTTAATTTTGCTTTACATGTTCCATCTAATCTAAGTTTTTTTTTTTAATTTTATTACTAAATGAGTTAATTTAGTATAGGAAACGATGAATTTAATATAAATAAATAAATAAAAAAACATAATTTTTGAATGATTTTATATTTATGAACTTTTTTTTTTATAACTAAAAACAATTTAAGTTTATAAGTCATTTATGTAATATACCATGACTATGTACAGTCCATCATCAACTAGAATTGGATTTTGCTTTTGTTAACTTTCCATGCAAATTAAATTGTTTAGATTTTTAATGTTATTTTTTTTTCCTAAACTAATGAGCATATTTTTTATACTATTTCTATTCAAATATTTTGTATGCGAAGATATTGAACATAACAAAATATAATTGAACTGAACGATCTCATGCATCTATTCTCATTCAATTTAGGAGATATTATTTGACCAATTTATTATTTTAGTTTGTACTATATTTAGTAAAATTTCACAGACAATAATTGTGAATTGATATTGTATATATAGTATACAGTGATTTTCAAAATTATGTACGTAATAATAATGTAATGAGAAATTTGGCGTAATCAATATCATGAAAATTGCAAGAAAAAACTATTTTAGTATTTCCAAATGTCGTAGTTGAACTATGCCCTATATGTTTAATAACCCAAACTAACATTAATAACACCACAACAATTCATCATTTTCATGCGTAAGCACAAGTTACATACTAGCAGTAAATAAAATCTGAATTATACAAAATTTGACATATGTATTAAAAATATAAAGAACATGCAATCTAGTGGTTAAATTTTCAAAAAATATAACAATCTTATTTTATTTATTTATTGTAGTCAAATTTTGTCCAATTTTTTTTCCAAATCGAAATACCCTCATTTATTGTTGGAGGATCAAAATTGTAATTTAGCCTTAAAAAAAAAAAGAAAAAAAAAAAGGGTTATGTACTATGGTCTATGTTGTAGTTTAGCCTTAAAAAACGCCACGTCGTTTATGCGCACTGGCTTAACGCTTTTATAAAACGACACATCGTCCTGTCTCACTCTCCCTTTAAAATGCGCTGATATCTTGAAGAAACGACCGTTGCTCGGTTTTCAATCCTAAAATCTAAAATATCTCTGTCTGATTATTCGAGTATCGATGATGATCCCTGTAACCATAATGGGTATCGATTCTCACTTTGAGATATGGAAACGTGGAACTCTTTATAAAGCTCTCAAAGCATCGGAATCGGAATCGGATTCTTTCCTATCTTTTCCACAAGTAATCGTAATTTGAATTTCCTTCCATATCTTTTTCTGTGAGAAACAAAAAACCCTAGCTTTTTTGTCTTTTTTTGACTTCCACTGATGACAAAAACAAAAGAAAATTCCCTTTCATATAATCATCTTTTTTTCTAAGCTTTATGCCTAGAGATTCTTAATCACATCACAATCACAGTCATATGAATTTGCTTTTCCTAAGTGGAGATTTGATTAAAATATAAAACAATCTTATGGCATATATTATATTTATATCAATTTGATTTTATGGCATATGTTAGTATGTGATTCCAATTGTTCTTTTGCAAAAATAATTGGTAAATTTGACTTCTTTGTAATGTAACCTTATAGCTTGTGCGTGTTAATTGGTAAAGTAACACATGAAGATTCACTACCAATAAGTCTAGTGACCACAATTTTTGAGTGATGTTTTGTTCACTACAATGTTACAAACTGATATGTCACTGATCGCAAAAAAAGTAACTTAGATATTCATTTATTATGTTGTTAAAGTGGCAACAATCAGCTAATTGCCTTGAAACTCAACTGGCACCTATTGGTGTTTCCAACTGAGACGTTCAAGGTTCAAATCCCCCATCAACTATTGAATTATAAAAATGCAACAATTACATTTATTGTAATATCAGTTTGTAAGCTTTTTGTAGTAACTTTAGCATTTTCCAAAAAAATACAACAATTTTTTTAAAAATTGTTGAGGCATGGTGCAAGTGGTGGGCCAATGTGAAACTGATGTTGCACCAATCACAATTGCCAGTTCAGAAAGTTTTTAAATTTTTTTGGTGTGTCTCTAGCATTGCTCAATCACTACTGATTGTAAAGTAAAATAAAAAAATCATGATGAACGTGAACTTTCAGATTTTACCTTTCAAGAATCTGCTACAGCTCAATGATTTGGACCCTCAATGCTTATAAATAGAGAGGCTTTTCTTCTATTCCTTGTGGTGTTTGAAACGCTGTTTGCTGGTGTTACATGAAAAGCTGCTGCTATGGCATCTTCAAAGGCTACCAGCTCTACCCAGGTTCCTCGGGCTCATCATTTTGAGCTTGTGGAAGGGATGCAACTTCAGGTAGTGATTTTCTGTTTGTGCAGATGAGTTGTGGATATATCTTATTTTATGTACGCTTTGGAAAAGTTAATTAAACTTGTGTTGCTTGGTTTACGCCAGATTAATGTGACTGGATCTTCAAGTGGACGAAATGCTAGAATTGAACTTCAACTTAAGAACTGTACAACAACTTGGATACTCCATTGGGGTTATCTTTACCGTGGAAATATGTAAAGGAGAACCAAAGAATCTTCATACACAAATAGACACACACGTATGCACGCACACATTCATGTTGTATGTAGAAGTAATACTGATATATGTGTTTATTTTTCCCCATAGAAACTGGTTCATTGCTGTGGATCATCCTTCAGGGACAATGCCTTACATGCAAGGTGCAATGCAGACACCATTTAGGAAGGTTTATCCTTCTTTCACTTTCTCTTCTCTGTGGTTAATTTTCTACAATTGGTTTGACTTGAGTTAGGAGCTTATTATTAATCTGTAGTTGATTTTAAGATGCAGAATGGAGAAGTATATTTATTAATCATTGAGTTGCGGGACCCTAACATACATGCTATTGAATTTGTTTTGAAAGATGGCAGTCGGGATAGATGGTTGGTTCTCTTCTCTGGGTTTTCATCTTTGCCAATTTAGGCTTCTGAGGCATGCTTGAATCTTGATGACTTCTATCTCATGCATTCTAGGTTGAAATTAAACCATGGGAATTTTCAGATAGAGATACCTGAGAATGATCCTACTCCTTCTCATCCCCCTATTCCAAAGGATCTTATAGATCGCAAGGCGTATTTACTATGGGAAAGCAGGGGTAGGCCAATAAGCTCACCACTGCAACAAAAGGTAGTTCTATTGATTGCCATTGGCAATAAGCCCCTTTATTTGAGACTTGTTTTAAAACTGAATATGTGGCACATTTCATTTGTCACGTTGTCATGGTGCAGTGTGCTCCTGTTCTGCTCCTTTATTAAGGTTTAAGACATCAGTATCTGTTGCATTATCTGTTCGTTATCATGATATTCGGTTATACTTTCGTGCTTAAAATCCTCTGTCACTTTAATTAGCCATCTCCTTTTATGTAATCCCCATTACCAAGGTAGGATGGCTGTGTTATAGATTATGCATATTTATCTCTCTTTTTTTGATGAAGTGGGATATTGACAATGTTGTTCGTGTTGTTTCTGTTTAGTAATTTCTGGAAAGTATTTATTTCCATAGCATTTATCAATTATTATACATTGGAGAGAGTGATGATCATTGTTTCTCAAAAAGAATTTCTAGTTTCTTAAGAAATTTCAGTCATTTTAGGACTGGTTACATTGTACTTCTGATGCAGAAAGATTATGATGATGCTTTGAGAGAGTTCCAAAGTCAGCTGTCCAAGGGCTTATCCTTGAATGAGCTGCAGAGTAGTTATCTAACTGCCGGTGCCAGTACTAGATTTACGACTAATAATAGAGAAGAATTTAGGAGTCGTATTCCATACTCTTACCGAACGAGACATAATGTTGAGCAATGGTTGCAAAAGCACTCTGAGGGACACATGAGGGTGCAGTCATCAGCGTTGTTGAATCTTATAGAGAAATCCATGGGAGGAGATATTGTGGTCTCACGGCAAAGTTATCATGTTGGAAACTATGAAATTGTGGTTAGTTTTCTCATGACACGAATTTATTTTATGTTAAAAAGAACAAATGCTGTGATGGAAACTCCATGTCCTTATATCATATCAAATGTATAAGTGGACTTATGTTAGTTATGTCATGATTTATATCCAATTCATTCAATCAATATTGTTGAGAAATATTTGCTTTGGCCAATATTTAGATTCTAGATTCTTTAGTCCAATGACCATTGGATTGGGTATTGATGGCTGTTCAATTAGACTAAAAGATATTGCTAACATTATAATAGAGCAATCTTTCTTAGTCAACGTGTTGTTGAAAGGTCAACCACTGAGCTTCTGAACTAACTTAGCAGAGAAATTAAACCATCATGAAGAATATCTGATATTATTGGATTGAAATGGTTAATTTCCTAACATACTAGATTGCAGTTTCACCTGTTTTGCTGGAATACAGTCCATTAAATATTTATATAAGCCAGTGCAACAATCTCTATGACTTTTGGGAGAGAAATTTTTCTTTGACTTGTCAATTCATGAGCATATACAGGTCCTTCTAAAAGTTGTTTGGGGTGACTATCACATTTTGGTCGCTACAAACATGAAAGGTTCTGCAGTGCTTCACTGGGGCGTATCAAAGTTGTCCCCTGAGGAATGGTTGGTGAGTTTGTCTCCCAAGTTAGTAATATATGAATAATGAGTCAATAAAATTTCAAGGACATGAAAACTATTCAACACAGTCTATGTATGAAGGTTACTTCATCTCACAGGGTGCTTCTCTTACTGATTGCAGGCCCCCCCACCAGATATGTTACCTGAAAAATCAAAGATGGTTTCTGGAGCATGTCAAACTTATTTTACAGAGACACCAACTGGAAAAGGATTCTTTCAGGTCATCTATGCCATGGAATTTTGCATGAATTTTCTTTGCGTAGTTTCTGTCACTTGTGTTTAAATTAATTAACACTAGTAGAACTAGTAAAATAGAACATGTTAATTAAGGATGTAATGTGTATAATTTTTGGATAGGATAGAATGGCAGAGAATGATACATGTGACCAACCTCAAAATTTTGGGACAAAGGCTTGTCTGTGTTGTTGTTCTTTAAGTTAATGCATTGTACTGACCAACTCTTTTGTCCTCCCCCACCTTTCCCTTAAAAAAAAAAAAAAAAAAAAAAAAGGTCGTGGATGTTAATTTGCAGAAAAGGACTTTTGTGGGTATCCAATTTGTGATATGGACTGGTGGATCTTGGATCAAAAATAATGGGAAAAATTTCTTTGTCAGCCTGAAACCAATGAAACCTAGTGGGAAGGTAATTCTCTTTTTTTCTAGGGATTACTTATTCTTTTCTCTCACTATTATTATATGCCATGGGGGAATGGGTTTATACATAGATGCTTGTCTACAGGATCAACTTATACAGCTTAGGAAACTAGAATTTTGAAAATCATGCCTAGTAAATATAGGACTATCTTGTACTGAATGAATACTGATAAAATCAAAAGCTTGTCTTCATTTGAGGTTTCTGTTATGGCCGAATTTCTCGCACTTGTTTAGACCAGATCTCACATTTTGTTATATGACCTCCGAGCCCCCCTAAAAAAAATAAAATAATGCATGGTATTCACACACTACAAACCATTGGTTAATGTATTAAGATTGATTACCAACCTTCTACAAGCTCATTAAAAGTAAATGAGCATAGAAGTGAGAAACATAAATTTATCTTCCTTGGTGCCCTTGGCTTTAGGAGTATATCTCTAGCCAATTTGCTGAGCAATGAAGCTATATTTTGAAATTATCAATTGAGGAGGATTGAAGGATTGGTATATATATATATATAGGATCTTTTCTTTTGACGTATGAGTAAACAAATATTTTCCTCAGTAATTGGTCTGTTTCTTTCCCTTTTGGATATTCTAGAGGTGGCATGGCATTTAAAAAAAATCTAGCTGTGGCTGGAGATGCTCATTATTTGTCATGCTGATCTAATCTCATATGTTAAGGTTCCTTTGTTTCATTGTTAAATACTATTTTGTCTGCCAAACATTGTTGTAGAACTCTAAATTTTGCAGTCTTTTATTGTAGAATAGTTTGTGTTTGTTTTAGAGTTTGTCTTTGAGACTGAATTGCCTTAAATGCAGATTGATGGGGATGGGGAAGGAATTGTCAGATGGTTACTCGATGAAATATTTAGAAGAGAAAAAGAGGCTGAGAGGTCATTGATGCACAGGTTAAGATATGAACCTAAGGTCTTACAATGAATATGAATATATTTATTTGCACATGTATACTGATGGTTATTGTTACAATTATGGTTAAGTGATTAAATTTATCATTTCCTAACAGCATAAGTTTTTAGGAAAATCGGTAATTTATTATAGTATAAGAGCAAAAGATCCTAAGTTCATTCCCTGCCTCCACTCTACCACTTATTAAATGTTAAAAATCTCACTTGTTGGACCCCACTTATTAAGGGGGAGTTTGGACCCACATGTGAGGGGGAGTGTTAGAATTATGATTAAGTGATTAAATTCATCATTTCTTAATAACTTAAACTTTTGGGACAATTGGTAACTTATTTGTTATTTTATTGAACTATTTCTTAGCTTCCCCTTTGTTCATCCACCTATGTGGCATGGAATGTGTAATATGACAATTGTTATGACAGTGCAATAAAGCAAACAGAACTTCTATCTTGCCTCATATTCAATAATTTTGTCCAAAAATATGCTAGCTTATAAACTTACCTGACGCAGGTTCAACATTGCAACAGAGTTGATGGAGCTTTGTAAAGCTGAAGGAGAACTTGGGCTTATTGGTATATTAGTCTGGTTTAGATTCATGGCATGCAGGCATCTCACATGGAACAAGAATTATAATGTTAAGCCTCGGTAATAGTTATATGCTTCCCTAGCTTTTGTTTGTTATTGTTTTTTCATCATTTTGATTATTTTGTATTGTAAAGCACGCTTTTCCCTTGATTGAGGATTACCTATTTGTAGTTATAATTCTTTTTTTCATCACTTTGTACAAACAACCTATTACTTGAATACTAAACATTCGATATTTGGAATTTTAGTTTGGTGGAATCTATAATTTAAAAGCACTATTAGGTGAGCACTTTCTTCTGGTGGCCCATAGCTAGGATTCATTTATTCATCATATCATGTAGAGTATACAAGTGTCAATTTCTATCCATACCATCATATTTTTGAGGTTGGTGTCATTAGAACTTGATCATATTATATCAAGGAAGGAGTTAAAAATGGTTGTACCCAATGACCAAAGCTCCCTTTTTTGTGGGGTTTGGGAGAGAAGAAGGTACGCAACCTTACCCCATTTTTATTTTTTTGGAGAGGCTGATTTCTTGTCCTGAACCTGCAACCTATCACTTTTAGTAGAAGGCACTTGCCATTGGTCTGACCTCTATCAAGGAAGAATTACCATATTAATTATTTTTTCTTGAGTTTTCATTTCTTCTAAATACCAAAAGGAAATTAACCTTTGCATGCAACTAAAATGCTAGTGGAAGATAACTAATTGCTAGATTTTTCAATTATAGACTTTTTTCCCGCTCACATTTTGGTTGCCTCCACGTCCCTTTCCTTGAAGGTAAATCTTGCACACATGGAAATTCTTGTCAGCATGCTTCAAATTTAAAATGAACTTCATCTATGCAGCATGCATGTTTGGTCTTGTTGAGCACATTAAATCTGAGTATTTCTCAGGCATGTTTTGGGGACAAACACATGTTGCAACTCCAAAAAAAAAAAAAAAATCGTTATTTTTAACCTTGATGCCCATGTTACTGCCCCAAGTCTATGTAATTTCATAAGATGTTTTCCTGAAAAAGGTTCTAAGTGATGTACATTTGGGAAGACAAGGTTAGATTAGGTTGTTCATCCATTAGTGTATGGTCCTGGTACGATGCGACTTTAACATGGGAATTATAAATCTTTATTCTAGCTATTGGTGGAGAGATGGATCTCTAGATCCCCTAATCAAAAGGTGGATTTTCAGCCCCAACAATCCCCTGCCCTCGCTCTGTTGTTGTTTTTGAAGAGAGAGAGAGAGGGGGGGGGGGGGATTCCAACAGGTTATGGACCACCATAAGCCTCCTTGATTGCTTTTCTCAACTTTAAGGACTTGTTTTCTACTTGAAGTGAATGTTTTAAATAAAATAAATCTTATTTCTAAGGTCAGTTGAGTTAACACCATCAATTAATGAGATTTAATTGATTAAAGCACTTTAAATTTACCACATCTAGATAAAGTTCCAAATTATGCCCACATCACAGCTTGGTATATGTTTACTTATTGTTGTATGTGGTATCTTTCATTAGGACCCTTCTCTTTTCTTCATATCTTGTTTGTATTTTACCCAACTTTTGAGTTTGGTGAGACAGAGGTGTTGACCTAATATTTCCGCTGCTTGACAACAAACTGATTTATACATCATTTTTATTCAATATATCCACAGTGAAATCAGTGAAGCTCAAGATAAGTTTACCAATATACTACAGAGAATATATTTGAACCAGCCAAATGATCGGGAAATTGTGAGACTTGTAATGACATGTGTTGGTCGTGGAGGTCAGGGTGATGTTGGGCAGAGAATCCGTGATGAAATACTTGTGCTTCAGGTATATTCTGTTGTGATTGCTGCATAAATGGCTTATGTTGCATTGGCATTTGACTAATGTATCTGTGTTTTTTCACCATCAGAGAAATAATGACTGCAAGACTGGAATGATGGAGGAATGGCACCAAAAGTTACACAATAATAGTAGCCCAGATGATGTGATCATTTGTGAGGTATATAATTCATAGATTTCTGTTATAGAAAGCCCATACCTGACCATACATTGATTCATCAAGAGATCACGTAGTGGGTCTTGCATTTGATTGAAAAATATCAAATGTTCTTTAGATGTGTTATATAATTTATATCTTTTTATATGTTCTGTCTAAATAAGTTAGGTAAACATACTGATTTATCAATATTCTGTACCAAGTGAAAATATCTGATAATAGATGACCATCATAGGCAACCAAAAGAGTCAAATGGATGACATAAGTTGTCACCAAGTACGCAATGAACATCCAAGCTAAGACCCAAACTTGTTGGCGTTGGTGTGATGATTATTTGCAAAGTGATCTTTGAATTCCTTTTTTTTTTTTTTTTTTTCATAACAGGCACTCTTAAATTATGTGAGAAGTGGTTTTAGAATTGATGTTTATTGGCAAACATTAAATGCACATGGTCTCACCAAAAAAAAGCTTGCAAGCTATGACCGTCCAATTGTGTCAGAACCTCACTTCAGGACTGATGCTAAGGAGGGACTCATCCGTGATCTTACAGCGTACTTGAGGACATTAAAGGTATGCAACAAAATTTGGACAAGGAACTAACATTTTCATGATATTGTCTATCTGAGTTTAATTAACAATTGTTTGTATTGATTTAAGAGGAAGTTCTTGACCAAATTTTCGAATAGAGCAATCATAGCTATTTAAGGCATGTTCATAGATTGTTAAGTTGAGTCGTGATGATGACTTTAATACGCAAATAGCATCTAGCAAGCTTGCCTGTTGTCATGAGTTATATGGCAGACCAAGTTTTTCATATGGATGCGGTGTTATACAACCTGAGGGAGCCCATTATATTACAAATTCATGATGTCCTTCACTGGTGTCTATTAATTTTATGCTCTAGGGTTTAGGGTTTCTGTTCCCATGCTAGTTTCTTCTTAAAAAATTCAAAGAATTTAGTAAACAAATTTGGGAATTTATTCCACTTAAAAATTAAACAAATTGGAAATAAAATTTAGCAGTGAAGAAACATTTTAAATAAATCTTTCACATGAGAACTAGAGACTTTCACTTATAAAAAAATGAGACTTAGCGATTCCTAAAGTTTAGAAGGAAAAAAAAAAAAGGAATTTGTAGAAAAAATAGGTAGCTAAATTGTTTTATCGTGTTCAATGACTAGAAGAATGGTCTAATGGAAGTCCTTTTTTTTGTAAATTCAATTTTGGAGCTTTGATTGAATTATTGAAAATAATTTAACCATAACATGAACAATTTCATAATTGAGATATTGTTTTTATTTTTATATTTATCTTACCTAATTGATTTAACTTAACCCACTTTCAAGTCAAACTATTGAATGACTCTAAGTTGGGAGGTTCCATGTTGTATGTGGGTCATGCTTAATTTGACATACATTGAGTCAATCGTATTACCGGAAATTTTCTATCGACTCTTTATTCTAGATTTCTTTCTACATATGTTAGTAAACTTCTTATTACTTGTATCATATGTTGCAGGCTGTTCATTCAGGTGTTGACCTTGAATCCGCAATTGAAACTTGTTTGGGTTCCTCTGTCAAGGTAATTACATTATGTGATGTTTGATGAGTTTCTTGGACAGTACATTAGCTTTATTTTTTAAAAATGGAAAGTTACACACCCATCAAGTGTTTAGCCCACAACCTCATCCTCTGGTGTTTCAGGGTTCAGTAGATTCTGTTGGTGGTTTGTCACTAAAGTTGCAGGTGATTATCTTTTTTTAAATTTCTAGTCAACTAATGTATAGAAGATTTTCTTTGTGTGACTGTTATTCTTGTGTGTATATATCTACATGTTGTTTGTGCATGGTCTGCACGTGTGTGAATATTCTATTAAATCCAATGTGTAAATGAGGAGTAACTTTTATTCATCTTTGTTGTCAAATTTTAGGACTGCCTGAATTTTGTCAAAGCACATGTTGGTGATGAAAATATTGGACCACTTATGGAGGTCATCTTTTTTCTAAAGAACTTTTTAAAGTTTATGTGTCTGAATTGCAAGGAAGATTTAAGGTCTGACATTATTTTTTCAGAAGTTACTGGAATCTCGCATTGAGCTTCATTCCCGTCTGCTCACTTCTCATGGAAGATTAAAAGATTTACTTTTCCTTGATCTTGCTTTAGCGTCAGCTGTTAGAACAAGCATGGAAAGGGGATTCAAGGATCTAAACTTTGCACATCCACCAGTATTAGCCTTTTCGCAACCTCTACATTTGTTGTTGGATAAATTAATATTTGCCTTTTTTATGCAACAAAAATTATATGCTTCACTTTGTTATGAATGAGCAGGAGCCAATGTTCTTCATGTCCTTAGTACTTGAAAGTTTATGTCTGTCAACAGTCAACAATGAAGATTTTATCTACTGCACTAAGGTATATCTTTCCATAACATGTCAATGTCAACGCTTCATTAACCTTTTCTGTTGACATCAGTATGGATTAAGGTGCAGCATATACTTTGCTTTTTGAGATATAAAGTCATAGGAAATCTTTTTTTGAGTTGTTGTTGTTGGTTTTTTTTTTTTTTTTTTTGTGGGTAAGTTTTAATGCTTAATGGAACTCCTCTCTCAAATTATTTGGCGTTCTGTTTCTTTTAAAGGATTGGTACCGAGTGTGTGAACTATACACTAATGATGGTCAGTGGGCATTACAAACAAAGGCTGTCCTTGATCGACTACAACTAATTCTTTCTGAAAGGTCTCAGAATTACCAGAAAAAGATCCAGCCTAGTGCAGAATACCTTGGTAATATGCTAGGTGTCGAGAAATGGGCGGTATGTTATCCAACTTTGCCAACTATATGTTGAACTATAAAACTGATATGGAAGGTTTTTGTTTCATGCCTAAATTATTGTATTAGACCTTTTTCTTCTTGTCTTTGTGATCAGGACACTTTTGTTTACTTCTAACAATTTCTGTTGCCAGATAGATATTTTCACGGAGGAGTTAGTAAGGGCAGGATCAGCTGCTATTCTGTCTTCTCTCATCAAGCATTTTGACCCCATTGTTAGAAAATTTGCAAATGTGGGCTGGTAATGATTTGTTTTTAGTCATCCATTATATGCTCTGAATAAACCCTTGTACCCAGATCCCACTGCAAAATGTTTATCTTCTGATCATAGTTTATTGGTTTCTTTTGTGTAACTTCATTGTTATAAGGTTTAAAACTAAACAATGTGCTAAAGTTTGTGTCCAACAGTTGGCAGGTTATCAGCCCTGTGGAAGTATGTGGTTTTATAGTTTCTGTTAATGAGTTAATTACTACTCAGAGCAAAGTTTATAGAAGACCAACCATTATAGTTGCGAGCAGAGTAACAGGGAATGAGGAGATTCCAGATGGGGTTGTTGCTGTGCTGACCCCTGATATGCCAGATGTTCTGTCTCATGTTGCTATTAGAGCAAGAAATTCCAAGGCATACAATCTTTTCATCACTTCTCACATTTTTTAATGTAAATTTCCATATAATCAAATTTTAAATGCTTTCATATAATATGAGACCCAAAGCTCATCTAAATGCCTCGCTAAGGACACCATTTTGTAACACCTTACTAGAGTTGCATGATACAGGTATGTTTTGCCACATGCTTTGATCCGAATATTCTTAGAGATCTCAAATTGAAAGAGGGCAAAGCAGTATCAATACGTCTGAAGTCAACAAATTTAGTTATCAGGTAAGTCCTTTAAGTGGTTACTTGATTAATATATTATGCCTCCTTACCTTCCAAATCCATGGTTTCTTGTATACTTGCAGTGACATCAGTAGCTTCAATGTTTCTCAAGATTCTTTTGTTTCTTTCTCCATTCCTCGAGGAATCTCCCTTAAAAGGAAACCTTTCTGTGGTAAATATGCTGTTTCAGTTGAGGAGTTCACTAGCGAGATGGTATGCTCATGGCAACTTACAAACTGCTTTGTCTTTTTTTTTTTTTTTTATCTACTTTCTCTTTTCCTGTATGCTTGTAGCAGATTTGTATGGCCTATCTAATTAGCTATGTGCTTATTTGATTGTAAGCTGATAAGAAGGCTTCACTTCAAGTTTGGTCAATGATTGATATTGCAGAAGCATCATAGGAAAGAATGCGCATACCTTTTCAATTATTATATGCCATGATTAGTGTGTTCATTTTATTATTTTTATTTTATAACTGAAAATGAAGCATTTTACTACTAGTTTCTCTTTACTCTAGCAACTTCTTGTTTTATTGATTACATTTGTTATCACTGAATGATTAGACTAGTTTTGCATTCAATGGACTAACAAAGTATGTTGTGGTGTGCATTGATTTTTGTGTGTTCTAACGGAAATCTAGATGAGTAAAATAGGATTAGTTTTTAATGGTTTTGAAAATATTCTATTTTGAAGGTTGGTGCAAAATCTTGCAATACCAAATTTTTGAGAGGAAGGGTGCCATCATGGATTAAAATTCCAATGTCAGTTGCCCTACCATTTGGAGCCTTTGAGACTGTTCTATCAGAAGATGTCAATAAGGTATAGCTCATTTTATAATAGAAATTATAAAAACAATAAAACTCCGACACTTTTTTTCAATCTTCAAATTTTCTGTTGAGGTCCAAGAAGACTACTGCTGGTCTTTATGGCTTCTCAATCTTCTTATAAAAACTAGTTTTGATTGTGAATATTTACAGATCCAATTCTTTTAAAAGTTCTTTTTTTCAAGATGTATCTTTTCCATTTGGTTCCCATAAATTATTCCTTTTGTGTTTGTTTACTTTCAGGATATAGCAAATAAGATTGCTCAGTCCATGAAATTTGTACATCACGGTGACCTTTCAAAACTTCAAGCAGTACGGGAATCTGTTCTACAAATGAATGCTCCTTTATCTTTGGTAATTATAATGTTTTGTCATATCTCTTTCCACTGTTTTATGGTTGCTTGTTGGCTATGGTACTCTTTGAATGATGCTGCTTTATGAATCTGTAATAGATACTTATTTTGAAATTCAAGTTATTGATTAGATAAATCCATATCATATAGCTTAATCGCTATGATTTAGATGAAGTCCAACTTGGCTTTATTTCCTCCGTTGACCTTTTCATGCATTTTATGTTCTAGCCTTGGGAATATAGTCCTCAACTAAGTGAAATGCAACACTGTCTCCTAGGCAAGAGGCATCCATCTTAACCTCAGTCATATGAATGTGTGGAGTTTATAATTATGATAAATTTTCTTC
Organism: Quercus lobata; assembly: GCF_001633185.2. NCBI lineage: Eukaryota > Viridiplantae > Streptophyta > Magnoliopsida > Fagales > Fagaceae > Quercus > Quercus lobata. The sequence goes on along the minus strand of NC_044912.1, from coordinate 18,638,830 downwards.
TGAAATAAACTTGTATTATCAGCATTTTATCAAGAAAGCAGATTCGCTCATTTTCTAAACTTAATTGTATGTGCTCCACTCTTTTTGAAATTCATGGAAGACCTATGAACTTAAGAGCAAAATGAGAAGTTCAAGAATGCCATGGCCTGGTGATGAAGGCGAGGAGAGGTGGCATTATGCTTGGCAAGCAATAAAGAAGGTATCAGTGCTCAGAATACTCTCACTATATAAAAACATAATGTACCAATCATGTGCTTTTTACTGATTTTTTGGCTCTATTTTATTTTTAGCAGACTTTCACAATATTTTGAGCATAATTTATCAATCATGTGTTTTCTATTTCCCGTTTTTTTGGCTAAAATATCAATCATGTGTATTTACAGATCCGGTGGCTCTATTTTATTTTTAGCATTATGTATCAAATTATTAAAAAAGAATGATGACAGGCAATTTCATCATTGCAATTTCATGTCTCTGACATTCTACTTCCCAGTTTCAGAAGTTAATGGCTTGTTTACTTAATGCTCCATACCCAAAAAATTTATTCACGTCCAAGAATTTTACATATCATGTTTTTATGTGATCTCATCAGTGAACTATATTAGACAAATTCTTTCTGGTGACATTTTAAACATACTCCAGAATCAAAGGAGGATTGCTACTTTGTTAGCTGTGAAGTCTGTGATAGCTATTGGAAATGTAAATTGATTTAGAAACATAAAGTATAATGTTCTATTACAAAGATGTAACAACAGAAGTTTTCTAGACATAATGTGAAAAAAATACTGCTGCTTTGAAGTAAGTCATGACTTTTGAGAAATTTATATGAACTGGCAGTGACCAAATATGAATAGATATATCACAATGTGTTTTAGGATGGAGTCACACGTCTGCTTCCGGCCTATGTGCATGTATAAGGTCTAAATCTTTAGCATGATGCATTTGTCATGGTACATTACTTGTTAAAAATATTGAAAATTTGAGGCTATTTAGAATCTAAGAATTTTAGGTTAAAGAGACATGGAATTCAAGAAAATTCTAGGTGTTCAAGCTCCCAAAGTAAAAGATATGTTAGGTCACTAGAGGAGTTTCTCACAATCTTGAAAAATGTGGATAGTTGTCTGTCTTATTGACTGCAATGCAAAAGTGAAGTGATTTTTTTTTCCAATGGCAGATATAGAATCTTTTTTTTTAAGCACCAAATAGAGTCTCTTTTAGTCAAAAAATTTCCCTTAGAAGTTATCAATAATAGACTGTTACTTCTATAAAAACAGAAATTGCAAGCCCCTTTTGTCAAATGATCAAATATAAATGTGCAAATTCCTTATAAGATAAGATTGTATCATAAGATTGCATTTCATGCGAGATTACCATTTGTTGCTAGTACTAGAAGTCTCTGTGACAGGAAACTCTTTCCACATAAACAGCTTTTTTCTCATGTACACTGTAGGTTTGGGCTTCAAAGTGGAATGAAAGAGCATATGTTAGTTGCAAGAAAGCTAAGTTGGATCATGGAAATCTGTGCATGGCTGTATTGGTTCAAGAAATTATATGTGCCGATTATGCTTTTGTGATACACACAAAGAACCCCTTATCAGGAGACACCTCAGAGATTTATACTGAGGTATGCCTTGCCTTTTGGATCTTAAACCAATCGATTGGCATGTATTTCATCCTTCTTTGTTGCTGCAAAACAGATTGTGAAGGGCCTGGGAGAGACTTTGGTGGGTGCATATCCTGGACGCGCCATGAGCTTCATTACCAAGAAGTCCAATCTAATGTCTCCCATTGTACGGTCAACCTTCCCTTATTCCCATCTCTATGCTCCATTTGCCTGCATAAACTCTTCATTTCTGAAATTGACTTTAGTCTCAATTACTGCAAGCCTATCAAATTTATTTATAAGCTGGACATTATATGAATCTGATTTTCAGGTCATTGGCTACCCAAGCAAGTTAAAAGGGTTATATAGTAAGCAGTCTGTTATATTCAGATCAGACTCGAATGGTGAGGACCTGGAAGGATATGCAGGTGCTGGGCTTTATGACAGGTTAGTAATGAAGTTGGATTTAAGAGACCATTATAACAATGAGATGAAAACTTCATCTCCTTGAGTCATTGACTGGCTGTGTTAGTAGTAGAATGAGACGTACTTGTTGAACCTATCTTGAGAGTTGGACAACTCAAAAAAAATTTGCTAAATGGAAATGGCTAAGTCATCCCCAATTTGGTATGATGAAGTGTTTCCACTATCCAATATGATGTTTATGATCTCAATGCATTTGCATTAGCCTCCAAATTGGTATGGCAAAGTGGTTCTGCTATCCAGTACTCCCTCCATCCCATATTGTTGGTCCTCTGCTCTATTTTGGGATATCCCAAAATATGTTCCTCTTTGAAAAGTCAGTAAGCATAATATTGATAACTTTCCCAACTTACCCTTTATTTTAAAAAGTCAATATTCTTGCTAGAGTCTAAATTAAGGAAATTTATTTTGGAAACTAGTACATCATTATTTGAAACACCGTCCATTGATTGATGTTTCCTAACAATATTGGATTTCTAAATAGGATTAACAATATAGGATAGAGGGAGTATCATGGTTATGATCACATTGCATTTATATTAGCCTAGATGGCCCCCTAGGTGGATACCAATTTAGTAATTCAGATGTGCACCCCCAGGTATTTGAATGTTATCACAACCAGTTTAACTACATGCAGAATTGCAGATCCTTCACCGTTAAATTCTTGACAGTCTATTGCAAAATGTCACACCATATCACAACACACAAAGGCTCAATTTTGTTATTTTAGATGTTGCATATATACAATAAATAAATGAAATAACAAGACAACTTTGTCCATGCAACAACATGATGGCATGTTAGGAGTTGTTACAAAACTGCAGACTTTCTCATAAATACAATCTGATTTGGGGTGTGAAAATATTGTTTCTTCGCTTCTCTTCCTTTAATGATGCATGCTAATGTGTCTAAGAACTTATTGCAGCATAGTAATGGATAAAGAGGAGGAAGTTGTGTTAGACTACTCCAAGGATCGGTTGGTAGTTGATAAAACTTTCCAAGTCTCACTTTTCTCAAAAATTGCAGAGGCAGGAAAAATCATAGAAGGCCTTTATGGTCGTCCTCAGGACATTGAAGGGGTGGTAAAAGATGGAATAATATATGTGGTTCAGACAAGGCCACAAATCTAGGTTTAGTAAATGAACATGATGTTTCAATCTATTTGTCTTGAAATTTTTTAGATAAAATTTTCATCCCACTGATATAATAAATATTTCAAGTTCCTTCAGTTGTTCAATATTTGGATGGATGTGACTTAATTTTTGTCATTAACCGTGAAATGGGATATTATAGAGGTGTTTGCACTTTGCAATCATTTTGTTAGAACGTGTAGAAAGAAGAAAAAAAAAGGGGGAAAAGGAAAAGAAAATAGACATGGAATGGTTCCTTCCTGAATCTCTTATTAAATACATTATAAAGTATACGTAATTCACTCATATTGTGAGAATTGTTTTCATTTATAAAATGTTGAAAAAGTTTTAATGAAAACAATGACCTTTCTTTTTTTTCTTTTTCTTTTTTTGATAGGAAAACAATGACCTCTCTAAATTGTCAATGATAAAAGTAAATTTGGCCCACCGAGGACAACTGCTCTTTCTTTTATTAATTTTTGGTTGATTTTTGAACTGGAGGACTAACTTTTATTGTGAGGCCCCAAGTTTCTTTGAGGTCTCTTGGTCAAGTTCTCACTTACCTGACATGGTTTGCAGTTTGTTGCGTATGTTTAGGGCGTTTACTCAGAGACCCTTTCTTTGATGTTGAATTTTACACGGACCCTTTTTTTTTATTGAATTTCTTAAGAAAAGTGTTACTTTCACAACATTTTCACAATATATCTTATGTGGTAAGTTGTTACTGGTTTTAATTTGAATCAACCACTTAAATACTTTTTTGCCCATCAGTAATGGTCAATAACATCCTATCATATAAAATTTATTACAAAAGTGTCGTGACATAGCATTTCTCATTTCTTAATAACCCTTTATCAACAATTAATTACTAGTTTTTTTTTCCTTTTTGAGTAACAATTATTAGTTATTGAACAAATAATTAATAAGTTCTAACTCTCCCAAAAGTCCTCATATATGGTGAAACTCTACACCAGTCCATTTGGAACAGATAGGGGTAGAGCTTTTGTTACAATCTTTTTGATAGTTGGCATGTATCTTTGTTAACGTGGAAGTAAATGTTTGATTCTCATGCTATTTTGCCCATTGGGCTTGTTCTTGTAACAGGTTTGATCCCATATATCTGACCTGTCTATTTCGCTAGGCCATGGGACAAGCGAGGATCGGAAATGCCCAAATGGGCCAAATGTTCTCCCTTGTAGTTAATTAATTAATAAACATAACCTTATTTCAAACTTACACATCATGTATACCACCTAAATTGTGACCAAAAAAAAAACCATATTAATGAATAAATTAATTATCACATCTCCAATCAGGTTTATCCATTACCAAGAGTTGTAGCTTGTAACTCTCCTTCAAACAAAAAATTTTATAAAAAGATTGTCGATATTGATGTATCCAATAAAAATGTTTAATAGGTTTTAATTAGTTTAATTGATGATAAAGAAGTATCATCATAAACGAACGTTAGAAGTTAAAATTTTATCAAAAATAAAAATATAAAAAATATCTAAATTTAAATCCTTTAGATCTCATCTGGGTTACTATCAATTCTTTTTAAAAGAAAAGGCGCATGTTATCCAATAGAAATGCCTCGTTAGTTGAGTTTGACGACTTAAATACGGAATTTAAAGTCTATACTTTATATTCATATTCTAGTGGACTTTTTACATTAGAGAAGTTATAACTTTCTTTTAACAAAAAAAGAAAAAGAAAAAAAAGAAGGTAAGACCTTTTCATCTGCGGGGCCTCGGGAACAAAAACAATACACGCAAAATAATGAAATATTGTAAAGAGGAATAAAAAATATAGATAAAGGCTCTCCAAGACCATGCTGGGCTGGTGGCCTTCATAGAATATTCGGTAGTTTACTTTTCTTTTAAGCTTCTGAATCCTACCCGTCCCCTAGGTCCATGACATTGACTCTTCTCTGTTTTTTCCATTTCAAATTTTTAAACTGCTGCTGTTGGCCTGGTAAAAACTCTGACATGATAATTTTACCACGCTATTTTTATAACCGTAATATTCATCATATTATTTTTTATAATTATTTTATATGGTAAATTGTAATTGATTATTTGTCACTTTCATATGAATCAGTTAGATTTTCACTACTACTCACAATTAGTCACGAGATATAGTATGTTAAAGTTTTTAAAATTCATACAAAACCCCTTTTAAAAAACCAATTCAATCATGTATGGTCTATGTGCAAGTGACCAATATTTAGCAAAGACACCATGCAGGCTTCTTTACGAGCTCTATGTTTTTCCTAATAAGATTTGGATACAAAAAGAAAAATAAAACAGGAAAAAAGAATTTGAAATTGTATGTAGTAGACTTTGGTTGATTAGATTGTTTTGTGAATTTAATGGGAACATTCAACCTTAAGATTGACAATAAATTGAGAAAATCGGTGAAACTAACAGATTTTATTGAGATTTTGATCATGAGTTTGTGTATGTATTTTTAGGGTTCATTTTATTTTCTGAAAAATAAAAAATTTCCAATTGAAAATATTATTTAAAAAATTATATTACGGTGTTTGATTACACATTTGGAAAACATTTTTCATGTGATTGGGTTGTGTGAATGGAAGAACCTACAACAGGGGAGGGTTGCAAGAGAGATTGGCTACCGAGAGCAAGAGGTTGGGTCATGGAGGGATGCGGTGATGGGTGGGTGGGGTAGGGAGTATTTTGCGAATTGATGGGTTAATTTTTTATGCACTTGAGTGAGGGGTTATTTTACAATCGGACAAAATATTTTAAAGTTGACAATGCCCTTTTCACTTTAAAAGAACTTGTAAATTACACTCTCCAAGTTTTATAATAATGTCAATATGGTCATTTTGTCATAGTTCATCACATTTTCACGTTTATTTACAAAAAATGATGTCATTTATTTCAAGAAAAATAATACATTAAATAAAAATTTTAATTTTTTTATTATTTTAATGTCAATACTCAACATTTTTGTTTGTTTTTTTGTTTTTTTTTTTCTAAAATCTCTTTCTTTTGACAGTATATCAAATAGTAATGGAAAATTATATTAAAGGCCCATAGTTTGAGTTTGATTTCAACTCAAATCCTAAATTCTTAATCCTTCTGATGTTAAGTTATTTATGCTTAGTGTTTGTTTGGCACCTTTTAAATTTGGATTATTTTTAAAGCGAAGTTTTAATAAGATACACTTGAAGTAGGTCACTATACCTAAAATCTCTCTCTCTCTCTCTCTCTCCTTTATTGATTTGATTTTGACAAGTACAACTGGAAATAGGGGGTTTGAATCTTAGATTTTATCGATATCTTAAAAGACACCAACCAGTTAAACTACAAGACTCTTAACTTTAATTTTGTTGTTAACTCACTTCGTTTTTTATCTTATGGTTTTTGACCAAACCTACTCACCATTCTTTCACATTATTGAGTTTTATGGATATTTTTTTGGATATATACCTTTGAAGTCTTGATAAATTTATTCACATTTATTTCAGAGAGAGAGAGAGAAAGAGATTTGTTCATCATTAACTAAAATGATTATTAAAAAAAAAAGTTATAATAAATGACAATTTAAAAAAAAAGAAAAAAAAAAAAAGAACTAGACTAACTTTCTTAGGGTTTTGATCATGCGTTGTTTTGGTGTATGTGTTCTTTGTGTTCAAAGTTGTATCAAAAGTATTATGATTTAGGGTTTGATTTAAATTCAAACACAAGTTCTTGGTCTTTAATATGTTGTTCCAAACTTCTTTCTATATGTTTGAAGAAATAAAACTTTAAATGAGGAAAAGTACCAAAAATGTGACATTGAAAGAATTGAGATTTTGTTGTTGTTGTTGTTGTTGTTGTTGTTGTTGTTGTTGTTGATAAGAAAGACTGAAAAAGTTATAATAAATGAAAATTTGAAAAAAGAAAAAAAAAAGAAAGAACTAGACTAACTTCCTTAGGGTTTTTATCATGTGTTGTTTTGGTGTATGTGTTCTTTGTGTTCAAAGCTATATCAGAAGTATTATGATTTAGAGTTTGATTTAAATTCAAACACAAGTTCTTGGTCTTTAATATGTTTTTCCAATCTTCTTTCTATATGTTTGAAGAAATAAAACTTTAAATGAGGAAAAGTACCAAAAATGTGACATTGAAAGAATTGATAATTTTGTTTTTTGTTGTTGTTGTTGTTGTTGTTGATAAGAAAGATTGAAAAACTTTTATTAAGGATTAGAGAAGTTTGTTATATCATGGATAGAGCTTGCTCAAGAAAGCAAGGTGTCTCTTCAATCTAGGCAATGAAATCAGAAATGCCAATTGCGTGTTTTGCTAATAAGTGGGGAGGAGAATTTGTTATTCATGTAACAAATATATATTATATATTTTCCATGTAAAAGAGAGCATCCTATAAAAAATAAAATTAAAAATGTAAAAGAAAGTCATTCTTTTTGAGATGATGGTGAAAATGTGATAGAAGATTAACATTGACTCTCTGACAAAAGGCTTAACATTGACACAAAAAATCTACTTGTATTGGATCTCTCTACTCAAATTTGTTTTTCTCTCTCTCTCAAAAAAATTCTTTTAAAAAAATGATCCCTTTTTATTTTAAATTTGTGTGCAATATTCTTGCACATAATTGATGGATTTGCTGCGCATAGTCATTTTTTTTCCCAGAGAGATATTCAAATTCAATTGGTCATACATTCAATTACATTTATTTGGGAGGTTTGTATATATTCAATTTTATATGGAAAGAGGAACTTTTAAGGTTTATATATTTTAAACATTAGGTTTGGGTTAGAATTAAAATAAAATCTTGGGTCTAAATTTCCCCCATTTTTTTTGGGTTTTTGATAAGTCTTATAATCTTAGATCTCAAAGAGTGGTGGGGGGACAACTATATATACTATAAATACAATAAATTTCACAATTTTGTTTACAACTTATTTAGGTTATATATTGTGATCAGTGCAACGTCTCTTTTATAAGGAATGACATATTTATACAATCTTTACTAGAAATCACTTTTATTATATATAAATATTGTTAGACTTAGGGTATGTTTGGTAGACTGTAATATGTAAGACTGTAAATGAGACAAGCTTTTGTTGAGTAGTGAATGTTCAAGCTCTACTCAACAACAAAAGTAGAATGTTCAAACTTGATTTGAGGTAGAATGTTCAAGCTTGTTTTGAGTTTGAATCAAGCTTATAAATAATATTAAAGCTTGATCTCGTTATAAAGTATAAAAGCTTGATCTCGTTATAGAATGTTCAATCTTGACTTGAGTTTGAATCAAGATTACAAATAATATTCAAACTTGATCTCGTTATAAAGTATAAAAGCTTGAACTTAGCTCGGCTTGGCTTGATTCACTAGTCAAGCCAAACTCGAACTCAATATCAAGCTTAAACTTAGCTCAATATTATGCTTTTGAGCTTAAAATTTAACACAACTATATTATCAAGTCCATATCAAGCTTGTTCTATTCTATTTGGTTTGGATGAGTTTTTTCAACTCCTAATTAATTTAAGTCGTAGAAAGATATGAGTTTATTTGTTAAGCTCATATCAATCTTTTTACCAAACACATAAACAAGCTTAGGCTCAACTTGTTTTGTATCTAGTCTGGATGTTCATGAACAAATTTTTTACTCAGGCTTAGCTCGTTTATTAATCAAGCCTAAAACTATAGGTTAATCTTGACTTGCTTATAAACAAACAAACATTAACAAGTTTTTTATCGAGTCAAGCTTAAGCCATTTATGAACAATTTTGCTCATTTACAACCCAAGTAACATGCACTGTAATGTAATAGCTATTCCTATTGTGTTAATTATTATGTAGTTTGATTATGTTTTTGTTATAGGGAAAAATGTTATTTATGAATTGTTTTAAAAAAGAAAAAGAAATAACAACTCCCCCTAAAATGATTATAATAGTTATTCCTTGATAAATGTAATAATTTATAAATTTAATATATTTTCAAATAAACAAATTTTCTATATACACATAACAATCATGATAATAAAAAGTCATAAAAAAACCCATTTTTTCCTTCAAATTTTTTAAAAATATTATTTTTTAAGAAATATAATTGAATGAGGAAAATATTTCCTAAAATTATAAAAAATAAAAAAGTAAAACTTATTTTTAAAGTAAAAAGAAAAAGAAAAAAAAGTAAAAGCCTAAAACAAAGAAAATGGTAAACAGTTAAAAGTAAGGGGGGCACGGCATGCAAAACCGCATTTGTCAAGTCAGGCCCTCCGGTAGTCGAAAGACTCGAAACGAAAGGACTGTTTGTTTGTGTGTGTCAGCTTCTCACCATACTATATATATATATATATACTCTCTCTCACTTTTTTTTCTTCTTTTCCAAGGCCCTTTCAAATTACTCTTTTTTTTTTTACCAAAACTAAACCAACACAAACACAAAAGCAAAATTCAATTCTATACCACCATCAACAACAACAACAACATTTTGTTTAGTTTATTATATACAAAAAAAAAAAAAAAAAACACACACACACACACACACAAAATAAAAACTCTGCGAGCGAGACCCTCAAACCCCTCTCTCTCTCTCTTCTCTTTGGGGGTTCGCCTCTTTCTCTCGCTCTCTCTCTCTTTCTCTCTCTAAAATCTCTCTCTCTCTTCTTCTTCTCGGATGTGAATTCGTCTGTCGCTCTCTTCTCTCTCCTCTCTCAGGTACTCTCTCTCTAACTTCTATTTCTCTGTATAAATCCGATCTATGTGTATCTATTTTGGAGAATCGAAACGCAGCGTTTTGTGTTTTGCTTGTTTTGGTTGAAATATAGGGTTTTGAGTGTTAGTTCAATCTTTTGATTTCTGTTTCTGTTTCTTTTTCTTTTCTTGTTTCTGATTTTTTTGTTTTTGTTTTTGTGTTTTTGAAAAACAGTAAAGTAGACCAGTCTGGAGAAGTGAGATGACATCGATAAGATCGTCCTTGCCGTCGCGGCTGCGGCAACTTTTGTCCGGCGAGGGCTCCTTTGTTCCCTCCGTTAAACTCGACTCCGAGACCGTGAGTTTTCGCTATTCAACCATATATATCTATATATTTCTATATAGACATGTTTATTTATACAGAGAGAGAGAGAGAGAGAGAGAGTGAAATATATACAGCAGCTGCTTGTGAATATAGGGCTTTGTCAGAATTGTTAGGGTTTTTGTTTTTTGACCTGTATATTTTGACTGCTTTAGATTTGATATAGGTGATATATAGGGTTTTTTTTTGGTTTGTTTTTAATTGGGTAGAATTTTTAATCAGTGTTTGGCTGTTGGTATTGGTGCCCATTTGGTAAAGCTTATATTTTTCAATGCTCTTAGGGGCATGAGCATAAACTGCTTAACCAGTCAGGAGTAAATGCCCTTGAATTACCCGGCAACGGGTTTTGGCGGGTGGGGTATAATAGGTTTTACTGGCTAGAGATGAGTCCAAAGGGCTCTTCTTTTATATAAAAAAAATTAAGCTTTTTATTTTTTAAAGATACGACTTTAAACTTCACTTTTTCAAAAAGCCCGCCATTTGGGCATTTGGCCAGTTATTAGAAACTTTTTTTCATCTTCTACTAGGCTGTAGTTTTATCTGACTGAGAGGTTTGCTTCATAATTTTGTTACTAATATAGCTCAAATGGCACCTCCTCCTTTTGTTTTTAAGAGTAAGGTGGAGGGTGAGGTCGTGGGGTTCAAGACCTACTGGGTGTGTGTATAATTACCAATAAATTTTTTTTTATAATTTTTGTGTGACTGATCAATTTTATTTATTTTTTATGCCCTGTTAAGCATTATTTAGTGCCGTTTGAATCTCCTTTTTTGTATATGGTGCAAGTTGTTGCATAATTTTTTTAGCTTTTGTTTCCGCTTGGGTCATTGCACAGCATGATTGTCATTGTAGCTCTTATTTTTATTCACAGAGGGTTTAGCTTTTGGGCCTGTATTTTTTGTAGAATTGTGCATGTGGGGTTTAGTAGTAAAAAGTACGCAGGCAATAGAAGTTCTTATTTTTAATTTTTTTTGATATATCAATTGTTGGGGGGGGGGGGGTGGGAATTTGACCCCTAAACGTCTTTGTTAGAAACACCAAGAGGTGCTAGTTGAGCTACAAGGCTTTTGGCATAAGAAGTTGAGAAACATTTATAAATTGTAACTCCATGTATTTGTACATGTATGCAATTGTAAGTCAAATTGTGAATTATGTAAGACCAATAGTATGAATAATAGTATCAATATGCTGAATTAGTTTAAACACATGATAGTTTGTGTTGATTTTCTTACTAATTGGAACCACTGAATGAAATTTTATTTTTTTATTTAATGAATATGTGGTTTCTGTTAGCATTTATTACATTTAGCAAGTGTTTTCTGCACATAATGCTTGTTTAGTGAAGTTAGGATTATGATCCATAAATAAATTTGTTTATGGGAGAAAAAGTGCAAATTGAAATTTAAACTAGGATGACATGGTGAGTAATTATTAAGGACAATGTGCTTTCCAAAGGTAGCAATTTTGATGACATAGTTGCACTTTTGGACTGTTTACCTAATTGTTACGTATACGTTAAAATTGTTCAAATATGTTTTTGTCTAATTCTACATGGTTTTAAATCATCAATGGGTGCTTATACTAGGCCTACTTGATACTTTAAAAACTATATGGGTGTGTTCATGCAACTTCACTTGTAATGCAAACAGTGGGGTAGAAAAGGTCAGATCTCAGTGATAACCTAGGTTCTAGTCACTTCATACCTAGATCATTCATCTGAGTGATGAGATGGTAGAAATGGTAGGTAATCTGCAACTAAAACACTAAAATATGTTTTCCCGTATTTAAAAGCGAGCTTACATTAGAATAAACTATTTGAGCTTTATGGTCTTTGTAATTTTAGAGTTCTTGTGTAATTTTCATCTAGTATACTCCCGGTGTGCTTGTTGATTTTTTTTTTCTAATACAATTTATCTCTTTTAAACAAAAAAAGTGCTTACATTAGAATTTGGATCGTGATTTATCTACAGGTACATACATATCTATAAATCCAGCTTCTTTAGATTAATTCTGCCTTTTGAATTTGGTTACTGTTTTAATGAGTCTGAATATTACTTCTTAATTTTGAGATTTTAACAGCAATTTTCAGATGGTGTCACTGAATTTTTTCCCCTTGTTAAATTGAGTACTTAGTTTGTTGCCAAGTCCCTATGATAAATTGTTATTTGTTTATTTTATAGTCCTCCATGTGTTTTTACTTATTGTTTTTTCATGTTTGTGTGTTTTATAGGTCCTCCTTAACCTTCTATTTTGAATAATTGTTTATTCTGCTGCTATTGATTTTATATTGTCAAAAAGTTGTAAACTTCCAAAGTATTTAAAACGGACATTACTGCATGTGTTGAGTTTACCTATGTGGTGTCATTGCAGTAATGTATGCAATCTGTGTGTGCACGCTTTTTTTGGCTGTGGAATGTAAACTGCACCCCTTGCATGGTGTCAGGGGCTCAGGAATGTGGAGAAGATTTGACCCCTTTGCACTAGCAACTACTGCTAGCTTATCATAGGAAATATTATATAAATTGATTAATTTCATGAAGGGGGGCTGAGTCAACATGAAACTTCCCTTCAATTTTTACCTTGTTCTTATTCAACTGGAGGTAGGGATTAGTTGTGTTAGATGGTATTGCATGTGTAAGGGGGATGGGGAAACTACGAATCATCTTCTTCTCCATTGCACTGTTGCTAGAGGGTTGTGGAATGTGGTTTACTGGGTTATGCCGAGAGGTGCTGTGGTGCTCTTAGCTAGTTGGTTGGGCAAGGTTAGCAGGTGCAGTCCAATATGGAGCATGATCCCCTATTGTCTCATTTGGGGTATTTGTCGGGAGAGGGATGCTCAGACTTTTGAGGGTTTCATGACATTGGCTTTTATTCATCAAGACTTTCTCTAAGTGGATGAATGCTTCAGTCTAATATTATTTTTCTACTTTGCCTGATTTGTTTGATTGTTGTAGTTTTTTCATGTTTAATTTCTGTGTACTTGTATATTTCTTGTGTACATGGGTGGGCACTCTTTCTGTTTAATCAATGAAATTTTACTTGTCCCCAAAAAAAAAATCTTATTATTATTCTAACTTTAATGTGCTAAAAACATTGACTCTTTATCATAACATGCAGCCGCCAAAAATCAAAGCCTTTATTGATAAGGTGATCCAGTGTCCATTACAAGATATAGCAATACCTCTTTCTGGTTTTCGTTGGGAGTACAGTAAGGTAATAGCATGCTATTTCGGCTGTATGCAGTTCTGTTCTGTTTTGTTTTTATTTTCAAAATTTTAATTTTTAAATTTCTTTTTTTTATTTGTTGCTTTTAATACAGGGGAACTTTCACCATTGGAGGCCGCTGTTTCTGCATTTTGATACATATTTCAAGACATACCTTTCTTCTAGGAATGACCTCCTCATGTCAGATAAAATTTTAGAAGATGATAGTCCATTTCCTAAACATGCAGTTTTACAAATTTTACGAGTAATGCAAACAATTTTAGAGAATTGTCATAACAAGAGTTCGTTTGATGGCTTAGAGGTATGTTGATTTTGTGTCACAAGTCATGTGTTTTACCGAGTAAAGTTGGACATGAAACTATGTACCCGGATCTTTTATCATGAGCCTTGTTAGCTTTTGGTGCTATTATATTATATTATCTCTTTTATTTCAACTGGTTCTTTTCTAATATATATTATACCGTTTCTCCCTCTTCAGAATTTCAAACTCCTACTTGCATCAACAGATCCTGAGATTCTTATAGCTACACTAGAAACTCTATCTGCACTCGTGAAAATTAATCCCTCCAAGCTGCATGGAGGTGGGAAGTTGATTGGTTGTGGCTCAGTGAACAGCTATCTACTGTCTCTAGCACAGGGGTGGGGAAGCAAGGAGGAGGGTTTAGGTTTGTATTCTTGTGTAATGGCAAATGAGAGAACCCAGGAGGAAGGGCTTTGCTTGTTCCCATCTGATGTAGAAAATGACTCTGACAAGTCTCATTGCCGGATAGGCTCTACCCTTTATTTTGAAATGCATGGGCTTAATGCTCAAAGCACTGAGGAAAATAGAGGCAATCAAAGTGCTTCTAGTTTGAGAGTTATACAGATACCGGATCTGCATTTACGGAAGGAGGATGATCTGTTACTGTTGAAACAGTGCATTGAGCAGTACAATGTACCTCCTGAGCTCCGGTTTCCTTTGCTAACAAGAATTAGATATGCTCATGCTTTCCGTTCACCCAGAATATGCAGGCTGTACAGCCGGATTTGCCTTCTTGCATTTGTTGTGCTTGTTCAGTCTAATGATGCTCATGACGAACTTGTGTCATTTTTTGCTAATGAGCCAGAGTATACAAATGAGTTAATAAGGATTGTGCGGTCTGAAGAATCTGTTTCTGGAACCATTAGGACACTTGCAATGCTTGCCTTGGGAGCTCAGTTAGCCGCATACACATCATCTCATGAGCGGGCACGGATTTTGAGTGGATCTAGTATCAGTTTTGCTGGGGGGAATCGCATGATACTTCTGAATGTGCTCCAGAGGGCTGTTTTATCGCTGAAGACCTCCAATGATCCATCCTCACTTGCCTTTGTTGAAGCACTTCTTCACTTCTATTTGCTCCATGTTGTTTCATCCTCGAGTTCCGGGAGTAATATTAGGGGGTCAGGCATGGTTCCTACATTCTTACCTCTTTTGGAGGATTCTGATCCTACCCATATGCATCTTGTCTGTTATGCTGTTAAAACTCTACAAAAGCTCATGGATTACAGTAGTTCAGCTGTTTCCCTGTTTAAAGAGTTGGGTGGAGTTGAGCTTTTGGCTCAAAGACTGCAGATAGAAGTACATAGGGTTATTGGTTTAGCTGGGGCTAGTGATAATTCAATGATCATTGGTGAGAGCTCAAGACACAGTGATGATCAGTTGTACTCCCAGAAAAGGCTTATTAAGGTTTCACTGAAGGCACTTGGGTCTGCCACCTATGCCCCTGGCAACTCTACTAGATCCCAACATTCCCATGAAAGTTCTTTACCTGCTACACTGTCACTGATATTTGGCAATGTAGATAAATTTGGAGGTGACATTTATTATTCAGCTGTGACTGTTATGAGTGAGATAATCCACAAAGACCCAACATGTTTTCCTGCTCTGGATGATTTGGGTCTTCCAGCTGCCTTTTTATCATCGGTGAGAGCTGGTATACTGCCTTCGTCAAAGGCTCTGACATGTGTTCCTAATGGTCTTGGTGCCATTTGCCTTAATGCCAAAGGCTTAGAGGCAGTGAAGGAAGCTTCAGCATTACGGTTTCTTGTTGACATTTTCACCAGTAAGAAATATGTTACGGCAATGAATGATGCTATTGTTCCTTTGGCAAATGCTGTGGAAGAGCTTTTACGCCACGTATCTTCTCTGAGAAGCACTGGTGTTGATATTATCATAGAAATTGTTAATAAGATTGCTTCTTTTGGGGACAGTAGCTGTACAGGGTCTTTGGGGAAATTAGGTGGGGGCACTGAAATGGAAATGGATCCTGAAGACAAAGGCAGTGAAGGCCATTGCTGTTTGGTTGAAAAAGTTGATTCAGCCACAGAAGGGATCAATGATGAGCAGTTCATCCAGCTGTGCATCTTTCATTTGATGGTACTGGTTCACAGGACTATGGAAAACTCTGAAACATGTCGGTTATTTGTGGAGAAGTTGGGAATTGAAGCTTTACTGAAGCTTCTTCTAAGGCCTAGTATTGCACAGTCATTTGATGGGATGTCTATTGCTTTGCATAGCACCATGGTTTTCAAAGGTTTTACTCAAAATCACTCTGCTCCACTAGCACGTGCTTTCTGTTCCTCTCTCAGAGACCATCTGAAGAATGCTTTGACTGGATTTGGAGTGGCTTCAGGGTCCTTTTTGCTGGATCCAAAAATGGCACAGGATAGTGGAATATTTTCTTCACTTTTCCTTGTTGAGTTCCTTTTGTTTCTTGCTGCCTCAAAAGACAACCGTTGGGCAAGTGCATTGCTTACAGAATTCGGAAATGGTAGTAAGGATGTTCTGGAAGATATTGGGCGTGTACATCGAGAAGTTCTGTGGCAGATCTCTCTTCTTGAAGATGTCAAGCCTGAGGTAGAGGATGATGGTGTTGGTTCTACCTCTGAGTCACAACAGTCAGAAACGAGTACAAATGGAACAGAAGAGCAAAGATTCAACTCTTTCAGGCAGATACTTGATCCATTACTGAGGAGGAGGACGTCTGGATGGAGTATTGAATCCCAGTTTTTTGACCTTTTAAACATATATCGTGATCTTGGTCGTCCTACCAGCTCTCAACAAAGACGTACTGATAGTCCTTCAAACTTGCGATTTGGAGCCAGTAATCAATTCCATCATTCAGATGCTGCTGGAGATGTTGGTAGAAAGGAATCTGATAAGCAGAGATCCTATTATACTTCTTGCTGTGACATGGTGAGGTCACTTTCTTTTCACATTACACATTTGTTTCAAGAGTTGGGGAAGGTAATGTTGCTTCCTTCTCGTCGACGGGATGATGTTTTGAATGTTTCCCCTTCTTCAAAATCAGTGGCTTCTACTTTTGCATCCATTGCACTGGATCACATGAATTTTGGGGGTCATGTAGTTCCTTCTGGAACTGAGGCGTCCATATCAACAAAGTGTCGGTACTTCGGTAAGGTTATTGATTTTATCGATGGCTTTCTACTGGACAGGCCAGATTCCTGTAATCCTGTTCTGCTGAATTGCTTGTACGGGCATGGAGTTATTCAATCAGTTTTGACGACATTTGAAGCCACCAGTCAACTGCTGTTTGCCATCAACAGGACTCCTGCATCTCCCATGGAAACTGATGATGGGATTGTAAAGCAGGATGAAAATGAAGATACAGATCATTCATGGATTTATGGTCCTCTAGCTAGCTATGGGAAACTTATGGACCACTTGGTGACCTCATCTTTCATATTAGCTCCTTTTACAAAACACTTGCTTGCTCATCCTCTAACAACTAGTAATGTGCCCTTCCCACGGGATGCAGAGACTTTTGTAAAGGTTCTTCAGTCCATGGTGCTGAAGGCAGTGCTTCCTGTGTGGACTAACACTCAGTTTGTTGATTGCAGTTATGATTTCATTACTTCTATTATTACTATAATTAGACATGTCTATTCTGGGATTGAAGTGAAAAATGTCAATAGCACTGGTACTCGTCTGACGGGGCCCCCTCCTAATGAAACTACTATTTCAACAATTGTTGAGATGGGTTTTTCCAGGTCTCGTGCTGAAGAAGCTCTGAGGCAAGTTGGATCAAACAGTGTGGAGTTAGCAATGGAGTGGTTGTTCTCCCATCCAGAGGAAACTCAAGAAGATGATGAACTTGCTCGTGCACTTGCCATGTCCCTTGGGAACTCTGAATCAGACACAAAGGAAGCGATTGCCAACGACAATACCCAGCAGCTTGAAGAAGAGATGGTCCAACTTCCTCCTGTTGAGGAGTTGTTATCTACTTGTACTAAGCTTCTGCAGATGAAGGACTCTCTTGCTTTTCCAGTTCGAGACCTGCTTGTGATGATATGCTCCCAAAATGATGGACAATACAGGTCTAATGTCATCTCCTTCATTGTTGACCGAGTTAGGGATTGTAGTTTGATTGCTGAAAGTGGAAATAGCACCATGCTATCTGCTCTTTTTCATGTTCTTGCACTAATTCTTAATGAAGATGAAGTGTCACGAGAAATTGCTACAAAGAATGGTCTGGTTGCAGTTGCCTCAGATCTACTTTCGCAGTGGTGTTCTGGATTGGTTGGAAGGGAGAAATGCCAGGTTCCTATGTGGGTAACAACTGCTTTTCTTGCTGTTGACCGGCTCTTGCAGGTGGATCAAAAATTGAATTCTGAAATTGTAGAGCAGTTGAAGCGTGACGATGTTAATAGTCAGCAGGCATCTATCAGCATTGATGAGGATAAGCAAGCCAGATTGCAGTCTGCATTGGGATTAGTTCCAAAGCATACAGATATACACGAGCAGAAGAGGCTTATTGAGATTGCTTGTAGTTGCATCAAGAACCAGCTTCCCTCTGAGACGATGCATGCTGTTCTCCAACTATGCTCTACTCTTACCAGAACTCATTCTGTTGCTGTTAGTTTTTTTGATGCTGGGGGATTAAGCTTACTGCTTTCTTTGCCAACAAGTAGCCTTTTTCCTGGGTTTGACAATTTGGCTGCTTCTATTATCCGTCATGTTCTTGAAGATCCTCAAACACTCCAGCAGGCAATGGAATCTGAGATAAAGCACAGTTTTGTGGCTGCCACTAATAGGCATTCAAATGGAAGAGTCACTCCCCGTAACTTCCTGTCAAATTTAAACTCTGTTATTTCACGGGATCCAGTAGTCTTTATGCAGGCTGCTCAGTCTGTGTGCCAAGTTGAGATGGTTGGGGAAAGGCCCTATGTTGTCTTGCTGAAAGATCGTGACAAGGATAAGTTCAAAGAGAAAGAAAAATCGTTGGAGAAAGAAAAAATACAAACTACTGAAGGGAAAGTTTCTTTGGGTAATGTCAATTCAGTTGCTTCTGGGACAGAGCATGGAAAAAGTAATGATCTGAATTCAAAGAGTGTCAAAGTTCATCGGAAATCTCCTCAGAGCTTTATAAATGTGATTGAGCTTCTTTTAGATTCTGTTTGTACTTTTATTCCTCCCCTGAAAGATGATGTGGGTGTGGATGTTTTTGATACCCCATCATCAACTGACATGGACATTGATGTCACTGCGATTAAGGGAAAAGGAAAAGCCATTGCCACCACATCTGAAGAGAATGAAGCCAATGGTGATGAAGCTTCTGCATCACTTGCAAAGATTGTATTTATATTGAAGTTTTTGACTGAGATTCTGTTGATGTATGCTTCATCTGTGCACATTCTTCTTCGGAGAGATGCTGAGATTAGTAGTTGCAGGGGTGCTCAACAAAAGGTTCTTCCTGTTGTACACATGGGTGGAGTATTTCATCACATTCTTCACAAGTTTCTTTTATATTCTCGGAGTTCAAAAAAGGACAAGAAAATAGATGGCGACTGGAGGCATAAACTAGCAACCAGGGCTAGCCAGTTTTTGGTTGCGTCTTGTGTCCGCTCCACAGAAGCAAGGAGGAGGGTTTTAACTGAGATCAATTGTATATTTAATGAGTTTGTTGATTCATGTAATGGTTCTAGCCCACCAGGAAATAATATCCCTGCTTTTGTCGATCTGCTTAATGATGTACTGGGCGCTCGTACACCTACTGGTGCATACATTCTAGCAGAAGCTTCTGCCACATTTATAGATGTTGGTCTGGTTAAGTCATTGACTCGTACTCTCCAAGTGTTGGACCTGGACCATGCTGACTCGCCTAAAGTTGTTACGGGTCTAATTAAAGCTCTGGAGTTGGTAACCAAGGAACACATCCATGCTGCTGATATGAAGGGTGATAACTCAACAAAACCTTCTGATCTTACTCAACCTGGAAGAACGGATAATACTGGTGACATGTCTCAGTCTATGGAAACAGCATCTCAATTCAATCATGATTCTGAGCCAGCTGATAATGTTGAGCCTTATAATGCTGTCCAAACTTATGGGGGCTCTGAGGCTGTTACAGATGACATGGAACATGACCAAGATCTTGATGGAAGTTTTGGTCCTGCTACTGGGGACGACTATATGCATGAAAATTCTGATGATGCGAGGGGTCTTGACAATGGCATTGATACTGTTGAATTACAATTTGAAGTCCAGCCTCATGGACAAGAGAATCTTGATGAAGATGATGATGAGGAGATGTCTGGGGATGATGGGGATGAAGTTGATGAAGATGACGATGAGGATGATGAGGAGCATAATGATTTGGAGGAAGATGAAGTCCACCATCTGCCCCATCCTGACACGGATCAAGATGATCATGAGATTGATGATGATGATTTTGATGAGGAAATAATGGAGGAAGAAGAAGAAGATGATGAGGATGATGAGGATGGAGTAATACTTAGGCTGGAGGAGGGCATAAATGGAATAAATGTTTTAGATCATATTGAGGTTTTTGGTAGAGACAGTTTCCCCAATGAAACTCTCCATGTGATGCCAGTTGAAGTTTTTGGTTCTAGACGTGAAGGGCGTACTACATCCATCTACAGTCTTTTGGGCAGAACTGGTGACAATGTTACCCCATCAAGACATCCTCTTCTACTGGGACCTTCATCCTCAGCACACTCAGCTGCTCCTCGGCAATCTGGTAAGCTCCTTCCATAGATGGTTTTTTAGACCTTGGATTCTTACATTTGGTTGTGGCTTAATTCTTTCATCTATGTTAATAATTAAAGTTCTTTACCTCTGATGCTGGAACCCTCTGTTGCAGATAATGCCCGTGACATGGTCTTTTCAGATAGGAACTTGGATAGCACCTCATCACGGTTGGATTCTATTTTCCGATCCCTGAGGAATGGGCGCCATGGACACCGTTTAAACTTGTGGATAGATGATAGCCAGCAAACCAGTGGTTCAAATGCAGGTGTTGTGCCACAAGGCCTCGAGGAGCTGCTTGTTTCCCAATTGAGGCGACCGACACCTGAGCAGCCTTCTCAACAGAACACAACAGCAGAGGAGCCTCAAAGTAAAGGCGAAGGCGATCAGTTACAGGAATCAGAAGCAGGTGCAAGGCCTGAAACTGCTCTTGAAAGCAATGTAAACAATGACTCTGGTAATGCATCACGTCCAACTGCAGTAATCGATAGCTCTGGCAATGCTAATGAAAGGCCTACTGCTAGTGAGTCTCTACAAGGAACAGATGTGTCCAGTGCACAATCACAATCTGTTGAAATGCAGTTTGAACACAATGACGCAGCTGTACGAGATGTTGAAGCTGTGAGCCAAGCAAGTAGTGGAAGTGGGGCAACGATAGGCGAGAGCCTTCGAAGCCTAGATGTTGAAATTGGAAGTGCTGATGGCCATGATGATGGAGGAGAAAGGCAAAATTCTGCAGATAGAATGCCGTTGGGTGATGCACAGGCAGCTCGTGCAAGAAGGACAGTTGTGTCTTTTGGGAATTCAACTGCTGTTGGTGGGAGAGATGCATCTCTTCATAGTGTAACTGAAGTTTCAGAAGGTTCTAGCCGAGAAGCAGATCAGGATGGTCCAGCTGCAGAACAGCAAATCAATAGTGATGCTGGTCCTGGGGCAATTGATCCTGCATTCTTGGATGCTCTTCCAGAGGAGTTGCGTGCTGAAGTTCTTTCCGCACAACAGGGTCAAGTTGCTCAGCCCTCGAATGCTGAACCACAGAATGCTGGAGATATTGATCCAGAATTCCTTGCAGCCCTTCCCCCTGATATCCGAGCTGAAGTTCTAGCACAGCAGCAAGCACAAAGGCTACATCAATCTCAGGAGCTGGAAGGTCAACCCGTTGAAATGGACACAGTCTCAATAATTGCAACATTTCCTTCAGATTTGCGGGAAGAGGTACTTTGTCCTTAGGAGTGTGTTTTCTACGTTTATTTAGTAATTAGCGAAACAAATGTAGAATTGAAAGTGAGTCTCTTTACAGTTTTCATATGTTTCTCCATCAGGTTCTATTAACTTCATCTGATGCTATCCTTGCAAATCTCACGCCTGCTCTTGTTGCGGAGGCAAATATGTTACGTGAACGATTTGCACACCGATATAGTCGCACCATCTTTGGTATGTACAGGAATCGCAGAGGTGAGCCTTCAAGAAGAGATGAAGGTATAGGATCTGGACTTGGAAGAGCTGGGGGGAGTGTTGCCCGTAGGTTGGTTGGAGCCAAGCTAGTTGAAGCTGATGGAGCTCCTCTGGTTGACACAGATGCCTTGCATGCCATGATTAGGCTGCTTCGTGTAGTTCAGGTATAAACTTTGATATGTCCATATGTCTTCTCCTTCATGATCAATGCATATTTTTTTGAGTAACATGATCATTCCATTAAATGGACATAATTTTGCAGCCGCTTTACAAAGGTCAGCTGCAGAGGCTTCTTTTGAATTTATGCGCTCATTATGAAACCAGAACTTCTCTGGTGAAGATTCTTATGGACATGTTAATGCTTGATACAAGAAAGCATGTAAACAACTTGAGTGCTGCTGAGCCTTCTTTTCGGCTTTATGCTTGCCAGAGTAATGTGATGTATTCACGTCCTCAGTCTTTTGACGGTAAGACTTCTTATTTAATCTATCCATGTGAAAGTTTTGGTTGTCCACATGATTGTTACTGAGTCAAGCTTGTTCAAGAATGTGTGGACCATGGTCGTAGATTATCTGTTGATTGACGTATACATTGTAATTTGAGCTCCTGGTGCTTTGAAGGATGTTGAGGCTACTCAGTGTTGATCAGGTTCTATCTAGTGTTAATCTATGTTTCTTCGCAGTCCGAGTGGTAGTATGAAAAATGTAAATCTTTGTTTTTTGAGTTTTAAAATGGACAGGAGAGAGGTTAGAAATAGTTAAAATGACTTTTGATGGATGCCAAGAGCCTTGTAGCTGGTGTTTCCAACCGAGACATCTAGGGTTCAAATCCCCCTCTAGGCTCCAACTGTCGAATTATCCTTAAAAAAAGAAAAAATAGAATACTTTTGACGGATTTTTAAAACTCTTTTGTTGCAGCTCAGTGATTTTGACATGCATAAAAAGACATTTGTTGTGATGTCAGTGATTTTGACATGTAGTAGTAGGCAACTAGTCACCAGCTTACCATGTATTTGTTCTTGTAGGTGTTCCCCCCTTGGTATCTCGGCGAATTCTTGAAACTCTTACATATTTGGCTCGGAATCACCCATTTGTGGCAAAGATTTTGCTTCAATTTAGGCTGCCTCACCCTGCTTTACTAGAGCCAGAAAATGCTGATCAGGGACGGGGTAAAGCTGTGATGGTTGTTGAAAAAGATGAAATGGATAGGAGTGAGAATCAAGAAGGATATATATCCCTTTCGTTGCTTTTGAGCCTCTTGAGTCAACCCCTTTATTTGAGGAGTATAGCGCATCTTGAACAGGTGATGCTTTGCACGATGCAGTATTTGGTTTTCTTATATTGGTTCTTTTAGTCTTTGTTCATAAGGCTGACATGATTGTATGTTCTTTTCTTCAGCTTCTTCACTTATTGGAGGTTATCGTTGATAATGCTCAAGGTAAGTCAGATATATCTGACAAATCTGGGGCATCTGCTTCTGAACAACCATCTGGTCCAGAAAGTTCCACATCAGATGTTGGGATGAATAGAGAACCTGGCCAAATTTCTTCCGGGGTTTCCACATCGTCAAAAGATGTTGATTCTTCCAAACCCACCACTTCTGATGCACCTAAGGAAGTTGATTCTCGAACTGTACTGCTTAGCCTGCCGCAAGCAGAACTTAGACTTCTATGCGCATTGCTTGCTCGAGAGGGGTATGTTGTGGCTTTTGGCGTATATGAATTGCATTTTTTCTGCCATTGTATCCTACGAACTGTTATACTTTTGACTACTAAAACCTGGATAGCTGGATTTCTCTTGTTGGCCATGTTTTGGGTGTACACTATTGAAATGTTTTCCCTTCCGTCCATTCATTGATATATATGTGTAATGGCTTTTGTGTGTGTTTTTTATTTTTTTGTTGGGGGGAAGGGGGTGGTTAGGCCATGTCTCACTCATGAGTTGTACCTAATGCATCTGCTGTACAGACATTATTGTGGTTAGAGATGGCCATGGAACACTCAGCATGTATTTGATACAGGACTGACCCACACTTGCACTGTTGCTTCTATTAAGTTAATTGTGACATGTCTACCGATTTGGTTTGAATATTTGTGTTCAGAGTGGATTTCATTTTGGCTTTTCACATTGACTAGTATATACACTTACTCTGACAAATCATGTCCCCAGGTTGTCAGATAATGCATATGCTCTAGTGGCGGAGGTAATGAAGAAATTGGTGGCAAATGCTCCAACTCATTGTCGTCTTTTTATTACTGAGCTAGCAGTAGCTGTTCAAGGTTTGGCTAGATCTGCTATGTCTGAGTTAGGCACGTTTGGTGAAACTTTGGATGCACTCCTCAGTACATCATCTTCTGATGGATCTGCAATCTTAAGGGTTCTGCAGGCATTAAGCTCTCTTGTTGCATCACTGAAAGAGAAAGAGAATGATCCAAAAATTCTTCCTGAAAAGGAGTATACAGCTGCTCTTTCTCAGGTTTGGGACATTAATTCAGCTTTGGAGCCTCTATGGCTGGATCTGAGCACTTGCATAAGTAAAATAGAGACTTATTCAGATTCAGTGCCTGATTTGCTAACTTCATCTAAAACATCCACCTCTAAACCCTCTGGTGTAATGACGCCACTTCCTGCGGGTTCTCAGAACATCTTACCATACATAGAATCTTTCTTTGTGGTGTGTGAGAAGTTACATCCAGTGCAGCCAGGCTCTAGTCATGAATTTAGTGTTGCTGCAGTTTCAGAGGTTGAGGATGCTAGCACTTCTGCTGGCCAACAGAAAACCTCAGGCCATGCTTTGAAAGTTGATGACAAAAACATTGCTTTTGTTAAGTTTTCAGAGAAGCATAGGAAGTTGCTAAATGCTTTCCTTCGGCAAAACCCTGGGTTGCTGGAGAAATCGTTCTCCCTCATGCTGAAGGTTCCTAGATTCATTGATTTTGACAACAAGCGTGCTCACTTCAGATCAAAAATCAAACATCAACATGATCATCATCACAGTCCTTTAAGAATTTCTGTGAGGAGAGCTTACATTCTTGAAGATTCATATAATCAGCTGCGTATGAGATCCACTCAAGATCTGAAGGGAAGGTTGACAGTTCACTTTCAAGGAGAGGAAGGTATTGATGCAGGTGGACTTACAAGGGAGTGGTACCAATTGCTATCCAGGGTTATTTTTGACAAGGGAGCACTGCTTTTTACAACAGTGGGCAATGAATCAACATTTCAGCCAAACCCTAACTCTGTTTTCCAAACAGAACATCTTTCATATTTCAAATTTGTTGGACGAGTGGTGAGTATGTTATTTTGTTGTGTGTATTGGGCTGAGATGCTGGTTGTGTGGTTTTTGCTTATGCCTTCTTACCTTTTCAGGTTGGAAAAGCACTTTTTGATGGGCAACTCTTGGATGTCCATTTCACTAGATCTTTCTACAAGCATATATTGGGGGCAAAAGTTACTTATCATGACATTGAAGCCATTGATCCTGATTACTTTAAAAACCTTAAGTGGATGCTTGAGGTAGGCTACGTGCAACTCTTCCCCCCCCCTCTGTGTATGTTCTTAGTTTTCCATCTGTCAAAAAAAGAAAATGTTCTTGTTTTCCTCTAATTTTTCTCACATGATTGCTTATTTGCCTTCGCAGAATGATATTAGTGATGTTCTGGATCTTACATTTAGCATTGATGCTGATGAGGAGAAGCTGATATTGTATGAAAGAACAGAGGTAAGGATTTTTCCAGACTAACTCATCCAAAAAAGAAAGGATTTTCCAGGCTCCTTTATGAACTTTGGTTTCTCTGGTGAAAAACATTGTTGTTATGTTTACATGTGGTGAATCTACTTATCAAAAAAGAAGAAGTTCACATGTGGTGAATCTAATGCAGGTGACGGACTATGAACTCATTCCTGGTGGACGGAATATGAAAGTTACTGAGGAGAATAAACATGAATATGTTGATCTAGTTGCTGAACATCGGTTAACGACTGCTATTCGTCCTCAAATAAATGCCTTTATGGAAGGGTTTATTGAATTAATTCCTAGGGAATTAATTTCTATCTTCAATGACAAGGAACTTGAATTATTGATTAGTGGGCTTCCTGATATTGATCGTGAGTTTCCTTCATTACTTGATTAATCTTTCTACCCCTTGTACTTGATTAATCTTTTTTTGCATCTGTATTTCAGTGGATGATATGAGGGCCAATACTGAGTATTCTGGATATAGTCCTGCATCTCCTGTGATTCAGTGGTTTTGGGAAGTTTCTCAGGGTTTCAGCAAGGAGGATAAGGCTCGTCTTTTGCAGTTTGTGACAGGCACCTCTAAGGTATTTTCTTTCATTCCCTTTTTGTAACATATTTTCTCTCAGATCTATAATCTATTGAACAAAACTCTTAATTTCAAAGAATGTGATTTTGTTCTGCCAGACTTCTAATAACAAATATCTTTAATCTGCCAGACCTCTAAATAACAAATCTGTTTAATTTCAAAGGATGTGATTTGGTCTTGAGTATATGCACATGGACATGCCTGTGATGTTTGTTGGCTTATTGTTGAAGTATTTGATCCCTTACTCTCTTACAATCACCCACTTCATATTTATTTTTGATCTATCCATTGATCCTGTTTCTGAGCTTGAATGCTGGGTTTACAACAGTATCAGCTATAATTGTCATCTATTTTCTTGCTTTTCACTGTTTCTTGTCAGGTCAACAACAGCTTTCTGTTTTGGTGTCTCAGGATGCTGCCAATTGTTGAATATTGTGACAAACTTAGCTTGCCTTGTTCTTTTACTAGCATGCCTCTTTTGTACTGAATGATACGTTTTCTGTACATACTTCGCATGCCTTTTAGTCACATAATGGGTTTTGAGTTAATTTGTTAGTGGTCTGATCACTGTTCTTTACAATTTTCCAGGTGCCTTTAGAAGGTTTCAGTGCACTTCAAGGAATTTCAGGCTCACAAAAGTTTCAGATACACAAAGCATATGGCAGCCCCGATCACTTGCCTTCAGCTCATACTTGGTATATATTTTTTTCCTTAAATATTTCTTGTCTTTGATCACTTAACTTCAATTTATGATCTTTGTTAATACTCTGTTGCTACTAACATTGTTATTGGTATAAATGTTCTGATTTTTAACTCTTGATTTATGCAGTTTCAACCAATTGGATCTACCAGAGTATCCCTCTAAACAACACTTAGAGGAGAGACTACTGCTTGCAATTCATGAAGCCAATGAAGGATTTGGATTCGGTTGATAATCATTAAGGGAGGCTTCAAAGTAGCCATGTAGATAATATAGATTATGTCAACATCTATCAAGAAAGGGAATCCGGGGTGTTAATTGTGGGCACATGATATGCTGGGTTAATACATGTTTATATACTGTATAGTCGTATATTTGCTATGGGAAATGCCTCTTTGGCAGTTTTTGATTTTGCCAAAATCTTTTTATTTTTTCTAGTGCAACTACTCTTTTGTTCCCATCCAAAAGAAATTTATTTATTCTTCTTTACTATTTTACTTTGCTGATTATAGTTCCCTCTCTTGTTCAAAAGGAAAAAAGAAATACACGAGAGAAAAAAAGAGGAATTATTAGACTAGGTCAAGAATGCGGTACTTGATAATAAAATTTCTATTAAAATTATTCCAATGGTCTGGTATAGTATCTTCTCCAATCTTAAGTGCTGAATTTTCGAGGCTCTAAGTAAGCCTAGGTATTTGATTCCGAGTTCCTTTATCTTTATTTTTTTTACTCTTCAATTTTTGTGTTGTATTGTCCTGATTTGGCATGCGCCAAATTCGGTAGAGCAAAGAAATTTTTATTAGGCTTTATCTAGTTTTAGAGCCCATTGTATCTATTTTAAGGGGCTTCTCAAGTCATTTAAGCCGTGGATTTTAAATAAAACTCTTTAACTTTTAGTTAAATTAAAAAAAAAAACATTTTATTCCAACTTGGTTCCTCCACGTTTTATAATACTCTTGCTATTAAAAAAAAAAAAAAAAAAAACCAAAAATCTAGCCACAAACCCGCTCTTTTTTGGGTAAATCACAACCCTCCCTCTATTGTATCTATTCTAAGGTCTTCTAAAGTCATTTAAGTTGTGGATTCTAAATAAAACTCCTAAATAATTTTAGTTAAAGAAAGGGTTTATTCTATTTGGGTTCCTCCCTTTTTCACATATTATAACACTCTTGCTATTTGTTTTTTTTTAAAAAAAAAAAAAAAACCAAAAAACTTTGCAGAAACCCACCTTTTTTTTTTTTTTTGAATTAATAGTATTGTTCAAACATTCAAAAAAAAAAAAAAAAAAAAAAAAACCAAGACACAATCATGAATCCATGATTTCCTAACTTCTCCCACTTCATTGCACCAAAACATCATATCATTTCATGCCCAAATTCTACTAGAATAATATCAAGGTATTTGTAGTTGGTGACACCATTTTGCTGCTGGTGAAGGGGCATAAGATTTCTGTTCATGGCTTCCTCTATTGCATCTAACAATTTTTTTTTTCTTCTGGGGGGGGGGGCTTATTTTATTTTATTCGCACCATTCAATATGATTTATTCTTATTTGCTTGTTCAAATAATTGAACAATTTTCTTTTCCTTCGCAGATTCAATTTGTCTTCATTCATAAATGGTGTAAAATTGTTTATATAGAATTTTAATTTTTATAGTTAAATAAAAAATGGGAAGGGCCTTTGAACACGTGCTTATTCAAAGGCTAGTTTTTATTGTCAATTGTATATTAGATATTACTAGTTAATAGAGTTATGATTTTTTATTTATTTATTTATTTATTTATATTTAATTTCCTAGAATCAATGGTATTTTTGTAATTTAATAATTGAGATTTTCTAAGTCAATTAGAATTAGGGTTTTTTACCTATTCTATACATACTATAAAACCGAAGATGTTTAACCAATAGTTGACTTCTGTAGGTTATGTCAAATAAGTTTTAGAGCCTCCACAATTTGCCACATCATTAATTTTTATTTATTTATTTAATAAGATGAATTGGAGCATGATTTTTGAAGCATTAACTAAGTCAAAAACGGTGCAAAACAAAAAAAAGGGAAGAAAGAAATTCATTCAAGCCAAAATTGGAAATATCCTGATATGGAAACATCCTGCATTGTTTCAGTATTTATACCGTAACTTATTGTACAGATGTCTGATTGGTCGGATTCTTGCAGCCATGAGAAGAAGACTCGAAAATCTACAACCTTGAAGTTTACCATAAATTCAGAAACAATTTATTTGAATGTTAAAAATGGGCTGGAAGCTGACAATAGATAAAATTTTGAAAATCAAGGGGTTCCCATCCTAAATTTGAGAGATTTTCTCCTTTTCTTTTGGAGGAGGCTGAGGTTATATGAGGGGGAAAACCCTAGAACGTTTAATTTTTAAGAAAAGAAGAACCCGACTCTTCCCCTTTCACGTTTCAAAGATCTGCCTCTGCCAGTCTGCCTCACAACCTTCACCTCTCACCTCTCTCTCTCCCTCACGTAGTACCTTCACCCCTCAGGATTTATTAGAAAATTAAGAGTTTAATTTATATATGGTTTTAATATTCTACATCAACTAAATTTTGTTTTCTCTATGGTGCTTTTCTTTAGTTCGACTTTGATAGTGCCGCCTCTCTAGAATAAGCCAAGAGAAGGAGATTAAGGAATCATATTGGATATTTGTTTGTGTTCATATAATAGGGAAGAGGCTTCTCATGGAAGGGTAGTTTTCTTTTAATAAGATTTTGACTTAGTTTCCACTTGAGATATTAGACTTTAGTTTTTTTCTCCCCAGGGTTGCAAGAGACATGAAATAGAATATTTTGCAATATTTATACATTACAGGTTTCAGTAATTAATGCTACTACAAAGTTTGGATGTTATGCTATTTGCTTGGTTAATTTGTGATAAAGTTCATAAACTGGGATTGTCAAAGCCTTAAAATCTTATAAATATTGCCCACTTTTTGAAGGTGGACGTATCACAAAGAAATCCAAAAAAACTAAGTCATGCTAACGAATGCCTTTAGGGCATTGATTAACATTCTATTTTAAGAAAGTTTTGACACCACTTTTATGGGAAATGAAAAAAACTGTCAAAACATAAATTACTTCTTTTCTTCTTCTTCTTCCTCTTTTTTTTTCATAAAAATTTATTTAAATGGATTATTAACCAATGCCCTAAGGACATATATTAACATTTCCCAAAAACTAATATCCCATAATCCAAAATAATTGGCAATTGGCTACTAAATATCTCTGCATTTCTCTCCCAAACTTCATAACACATTTTCCCATAACATATTTTTCAACTTGAAAGTCAACATAAAACTAAAGATATAATTATTTATTTTATAACTACTAATTTCAAGGAACAAATTCCAGACTCATCCATTTATTTTTCAAGGGACATGTTCATAGGTGAGTTATTATATCATGTTTTCACACTTGACATTGCATAACTAATGATTGATTTGACTAAATGGTAGAAATGGTTTGTTGTGGTTTAATTCCATATTCTTGATGTTATAATTCCTCAAAAGTGATGATGTGTGTGTTGTTGCTCGGAGCATTTTGCAGTATATAGAATTTTTTTATTTTTTTTAAGATAAAGTATTTCGGTACTTTGTTTTGAGCTTTTACATGAATTTCTTAATTCTCCAATCATAACTTTCTACCATAGCAAAGTGTAAAATAGAGTGTGTCCTTAACATTGTTTAATTTGACAACTTCTCAAGTGCATGACAATATTTTTTGTATCTTACATTCAATAGTTTTTTTGTGTATCACACGGGTTAGCGACTAGTATCATATAAGACTATGGTTTAGTAGTCTTTATAAGCAAAGTATTGTACTCCTATTTAGGGGAGATTATTTTGATAAACAAAATTTCTATTTAATTGTCCCCAATGGCTTGGTGCAAACTCCAACCATTCACTACAAAAAAACGGTTCTACAGTCACGTTTTTTCCCCAGAGGTTTTCAGAATTGCCACTACAGGAGACATACTACAGCGGTTTCAGAAACTACCACAATAGGTGGACCTATAACGACAATTTAAAGCCAGTGCTTTTTAAACCACTACTATAGATTCCCTATGGCGGCACTTTCAAAAACTACCACAACAAGTACATCTATTGTGACAATTTACAATTGCCACTATAAGGTTGTAATTAAAATTTCTATTTTGTATTTTTTTTTGTATATTTCAAATTACCAATTATAGGGGGGTTTAAAACCTCTGCTATAGGCCTTTTCATATCAAATACCTATTACGACAGTTTTAAAACTGCTGCAACAGGCTTCTTCATATCGAATTCCAATTATGGCGGTTTTAAAATTGCTGTTATTGGCTTCTTCATATCGAATACCTATTACAGTAGTTTTAAAACTGCCCCTATAGCCTTTAACCTTGGAAAAAAAAAGTATAGCTAAAAGGTAGGGAAAAAAAAAAAAATTCATGCCCTATAGGACTGTGCTATGTTAACACCTATTGTAGCGGTTTGTAAACCGTCGTAACAAGTAAATACTGTGTACGGATATATTAGACACACTATGTACATAATGTGTGTACCACATCAGCTGAAATCGTGTTCTAAAATTTATAAATTTCCGATTTTTTTATTTTAAAATGAATATAATAAATTTTGTCACGCTATTAATAATTTACATAGATACTAAGTAAATGTAAATGGGAGATAGTCAACGTTTCAGAACTCCATTATGGAGTTAATATTTAATAGTAAGGGTCCATTTGGATATCGTTGATTTTGCTGAAACTGAAAAATACTGTAGCAAAACGTGAGTACTGTGGCTCAGCTGAAAGTATAAAGGGTTGTGTTTTTACTGTAGTTCAGCTGAAAACACATTTTTTTTCCTGCTATTCACTCCTCACCCTCTCTAGCTAACGCCTGCGTCTTTGAGAAGAGAGTTTCGCGGCCACCAGAGAAATCCATGAGGAAGACCTACATCGGTCCGATGTTGGCAAAGAGCTCAGAAGAGAAATCCACGAGGAACATGACCCAGTCTGATGCTGGTGAAGAAAACCCAGTCCTTTCATAAACCCATTTCACCCTTTTCCCCAATTTCACTCCTCTCCCACCCATGACAGTACTCCTTGAAACTTGAAGCTGAATTAGTTTGAGCTCAAAAACTAGAAGCAAAAAAAAGCGAAACCCACTTCCCTAAGGTGAGTGTTCTCAAATTTTTTTTCACTATTTTCTATCATGTCTTGTTCGAATTTCAGTTCTTGTTAATGGGTTTCTTTTCATTTGCTGGAATTTACTTCATTTGATTTGATAGAGTGCAAGTTTAGTCCTCTCTATTCATTTGTTGGAATTTCAGTTCTTGTTAATGGGTTCATTTGATTTCTTTTTACAAAGTTTTGATCTTTAGGCCACTTTTTGATTGATTGAATTGGTAATAGTCAATCAGTCAGCAATAGTAATGTGTTTTACTTCTTGCTTTATCTTAATTTGTAAATTAGGCTTGTTTCCCCCGGTAGGTACATAGGAATGGCCTTGTTAAAATTAAGCATTGTCTTCCTTAAATTACCAGTTGCTGCTTTTATATAGCTTATTGTTTGATAGAGATTTTCCATTTTTTATGGGCATCCATAACAAACTATTTTGTTTATTGTTTGTGTACTCAAAAATTCTGTTTGTAAAGCACCATATACATAATTTATATTTGGCACTACAAGAGTACAAGTACCATAATGTTATGTTTGAGCGTATTAGATAGTCAACACAAGATTTGTGGTTGAGCAGAAGTAGTGATTTTGTGAATTTGGAGCTAATTGTTTAATGCTTCAGTCAATCAGTAAAACTTTTCTTGTTCAATTGCTCAGTAACATTATTATCTCATTATTGGGGAACCACTTTTTGTAATCATGAGGTGTTCAACACAATAACAATTTCTGTTCCCTCACTCAATGCATTCTCTATGATAATAGCTTGCCATGAAGCTGTATTGCCTGGTTGAACAGGTGTGACCGATGACAAGTGCTACAACCTTATCAATCTATCAACCAAAAGGTTGTGACCTTGCACGAAGGGATGGGTTTGTGTTTATAAATGAGACACAAAGATTGAACTATTGATTATTAAGCCGTTCTAAATTCTCCATTTCTGGGACAACATTCCTAGATTTGA
Source organism: Quercus lobata (assembly GCF_001633185.2). Classification (NCBI taxonomy): domain Eukaryota; kingdom Viridiplantae; phylum Streptophyta; class Magnoliopsida; order Fagales; family Fagaceae; genus Quercus; species Quercus lobata. The sequence goes on along the minus strand of NC_044912.1, from coordinate 18,605,690 downwards.
TTTCAGTCCACACAAGACTACCTTCCACAGTCCACACAATGGGACAACCACTTTTTTGTTCCCATGCTTGTGTTTTTGTAGCTGGATATATGCAAAATTTCTAGATTTTTCCAGCCAAGAGTACTAGTTAGTTTCTGGTGTTTCACAACTACATTATCATGTCACAATCTGATATTTATAAAGTTAGGGGATGACATTGACTCCAAATCCTGTATATAAATTTACATTGACTCATGAACAAAGAGGCTTTTAATTAGCCTCATTTTGTCATTTGTGTCCATGTTGTTACTTATGCCCACTTTCTAGCCTCTTTGTTACTTATCCTCTTTGTTACTCATGAACAAAGAGGCTCTTAATGTACAATGACTCATGCTTGCTTTAATGTCATTTTAATTTCATTAAGGAATCATTTGCATTTTGTTTCTATAAATCTAGTTACACCAACATGTCTACATAAAAAATTTTGAGTTACATGTGGGGAGATAGTTTCTATAGTTTCAAGTCTTAAATATATATGCCTCTTGCACTATAGTTTAAAGAAGATTTTTGTTTTCAAATCTTTAGAGATCAGTAAATATATTGGTGTTTCATAGGTCGTTACTGTGTAAACATGCTCAACTTATGATAATTCTCTAATGTAATTCTTGGGGTCGTGTAAACCTGTTTACATGATGGTGTGGAGTGAGTTTGGTGTATTGTTCACTATTCCAAGCCAACGTAATATCTATTGCCAGTTCCTATGAATGTCGGAAACAAGTAACTATCTCTTCAGTTCTGATAGCCATTTTTGTGACGTTGAAAACTACAAAATTAGGACATCCCTGAAACTTCATACATTTGGTAAGAGGATTTATAGTTGTCGCTATTGGTCACTAGTAAGTACCATATCCAAGTATTGGCCAAATATTTGTGTTGTGCGTTAAAGAACCAATTCGTTGTATTCCTGTTTATGTGTTGTATTGTATTGTACAAGATGATGACTGTGCATGCAAGTTCTTCAAGTGGTTAGACTCCAGCATTTGTTTTATGCTTGGCGCAGCAACAACACCTATAGTTATCACCAAATTCAAGTGATTGGAGCATGCGGTAGAAGTTGCCAATGAAGAGTCGAAAGCACATGCCCTGACAGCCGCAGCATTGGAAAGGAAGCGAGTTGCAAAACGAAAGGCTAAAAGAGCCAAGGTTGCACGCATGATTTTTGAAGAGAAAGCAAATAAGTTGACAATAGCTCTAGTAGTCTTGGGGGTCATATTTCTAGTATTGCTTATCTTGTCTATTAGGTTTGGGGAAGTCAAAATCAGGCAGTTGTGCTTGCCATAATGAGATGTGTATGTATGTAATAACTACAAGTTGTATTATTACATTTGTTTTATATGTTAATCGTACTATTGCAAGTCAGTTTATGATATGTATGTAGTTGTACTTCTTAAAACAATGTGGAGACGTTTGATGGAGATAATGTTAATGGCCAAGTTGATGGAGATTGTAAGTTTTGTTGTTGTATATGTGTGTCTATATATATATACACACACTTTGCCAGCAATTGATAGATAGGGTTCTTGGTGTCTTTAAAACAAATTGAGAGTAGATTTTGTTTTGTTTTTTTTTTTTTTTTTTTTTTGTTTTTGGTATAAATTCCTCATAGTTTACTATTGCAATCTTAAAATCCATTGAGTTTACTGTAATATTAATATTAGATAGGACTCTATTTAGAAGTTCCTTGTAAGCTTGAAATCTACTGTTGTAATGCTGATGAGTTTCACATGTAACGATATATACAACTTCATAAATCAAAGGTATTACAATAAAATTTTGTGAGCCATTAGTTTTGCTTACCAACAAAAAATCACCACAAAACAAAATGGTATGACATTGAAGTTTGTGAACAATCAGTTATGGTCCCTACATATCGATGTTGTGATATTGTTCCAAACCTCTTTCATCTTAGCTTCGTCCAAGTAAGAGACCACATCTGCCACTCCATCGTAATGACCTCCCACTACTTTCATATGTGCCACGTGCAGAATTCCTATGTTCTACGTCATTATTTTCATGTGCTCTAATAAAATTGTGAAGAACCATTGTAGCAACAATGATGTAATTTTGAGTGCGTATATGAAAGGTTGGCATACTTCTCAAAATTTTCCATCTATTCTTCCAAACTCCAAAAGTTTGTTCTATGACCGAACGAAGTGAGGAATGGAGATAATTAAATTTCTCCTCTGGACGATACAGCTATGAACCTTGCTGAAAATTGGGGATGTGGTACCTCTCCCCCTTATATGATGCAAGGAACTCTTTCTTCATAGGGCACCCTGAATCAACAAGATAATATTTTCCTGCAAATGAACACGTTTATTACATTAGCATTTTCACTACATAATACAAGCTTTAATACTATAATTAAATTGCATATTTACAAACCAACTAGAGGTTTTGGGAAGTTGTCACTCTCATTATTGAGGCAATTTAAAAAAATCCTTGTGTCATGTGTTGACCCTTCCCATCCAACACACGCGAATGTGAATTTCATGTCAAAATCACATGAGCATATGCAGTTTACTGTTGTGGCCCCTTTCCTTCCTCTGTATGGGTGTTGCTCTTCAAGTGGTAAGACCACGGGGACGTAAACCCTATCAATCGCACCAATGCAACCTTAACCACTGCCACAAAAATGTCATGTGAAATGAAATATGTGGTATGACTATAAAGATAATTTGAATAAAATCAAGTCAAGATACCAAATTCACAAAGTACCTTGAAATGTGGCTAATATCGATCTGAACTGCAAATATGTGATGGCACGTTATGAAATGTAGGATCAGCAGGCTTGATAATGTCTGCTGCCATAATTGTGACTAACAAGGTAACTATCGTGGCCACGTGTTGATGCACTGTCTCACTGGAATGCTGAAATCTATCCTGCACCATTCTATTACCCATGTCATTACCAAGTACCACCAATGTCACTGCCGCTGACTCCTCCAAGCAAACTCTTTTGGTACCGTCATATCCACATTGAGTGCGCAATATATTACATAATTGTCGAAACACATGGCTTGACATTCTAAACGTATTGTGACATTTCTTCTCATTTCCATTTAATGTATATTGTACCCATTCATACCTTATTTGTATATTTGTATGCATTGGTACTTTGGTCATATAGGTCTCCATGTAAGCTACGACACTTGCACACCCAGCTATATATACTGCGAGTACAATGTCGTTGCTAATCTCAAAGTCTGCGTCCCTGCATATGTTACCGACTTTAATTGCATGTACAAAATCTAGATTGATATTATAATATGTAGGCTAAAAACAAGTTATTAGTATAGAAACTTACTGGTATTGGGAATCAGATGAGTCGTTTAGTAAATCCATCCTTTTGTATACCTTGAGACTTCTTTCTTTTTATGTCTGTGGAAAGCCAATACACACATATTCAGCAGTCAATTGGATATAAAGCAATACGACAACAATACCACAGAGCACACCAACAATTACAAAAAAGAAGGAAAAGAGAGAAACATTACCTTGTTGCCAGCAACTGGTAGAAGCAAAGCTGGCCAAAGAAAGTATGATATTATTCACTTTGTACCCTATAGTGCATGTATACATGTAAGACATTTGATTTTCTTCTTCTTTTTCTTTTTTTGGGACAAGTAATAGTGAAACCTTATTACAAAGAGACAAGGAAAGACCTTAAAGTATACAGGATGTGTACAAAAGACACTTAAATAATATGTGATTCAACTGGCATTTGAATTGCATATATCTAATAACCTGTCCAAAACTTCTACAATGATCATAGTAATGATATTGATCTAATGCTATAATAATCTCAAAGAAACCTCAAAACCAAAATTGGATTTCATGATCATGTTACTACATAAAACACTGAAGGAACTTAATACTACATAAAACCGCTATTAAAATTTTGCTGGGCCAACATTCATCATCTAGTGGCAATTTTGTACCAGTTTGATAAAGTTTAATGAGTTCATCTATAACACTGGATGATTTAAATGGTAGATATTTCACTGTTTAGGGGCTGTGTGAACAGTACCCGAGAATATTGCAGCACAATTATAAGAGCTTGAGTATTTCTACTATAACTAACAAAAAAATGAATGGAGATTACGGTCAATACTGACTCATTTGCCAACTACCTAGTATTGCAGGGGGGTCAATGCCTCTTGACTAATGTGGAGATTTCAATTATGATAAGGAACAACTCTATTGACTAATGTTTAAGACAAACAACTTCTTTATAGAAGTAATTGTTGACAGACTTATGCTTGCATCATCACCAATTTTTTGTACACTTTGAATTTGTTGATACTATATAAAGTGATGGAAACTTGGAAAGCATTCAGTCTGTTCATTCAAATTGAACTAAAGCAAGTGCCATGATTGCAGATGTAGCCGGTCTGTTTGGTGATCCATATATGAGCCTAGAATTATAATTTCTTGCTAAGTTTGTAGTTGACAACTAAGTTCCAACAAAACCAGGAAAAACTTATAACTAAAAACACCACACAATGTCAATATATTTTAAAAAAACTTTCGAATTTTCTTTTGAACAAAAAAAAAAAAAAAAAAAAAAAAACTTCAAAAAAAGGACACAATGAATTGCTTTCTATGGTCGAAACCCCAAATATCACACAAAGCCAGCCAGCAGTAGCAAAGTCTTCTTACTTGTTAACACTATTTTCTAAACAAAGAATTTCATACTATTGTTTAGATATTCAAACAATCAAGTAGCTCACAATAAATCTATGTGGTTCTTCAAATCCACCTTTTTAGGATTACATAATTGAATTACAAACTTTCTAATGAAATCTGATAGCATCAACTGTTCTTGATATTAGAGCAAGAACTAACAATTTTCTGCTACCTCTTCAGAAAAAGAAATCACTAGAAAGACACTTTTAAAAGTAAATAAATTTGAAATGATTTCCATCATTAAACAATGGAAATAAAAAACAATTGAAAAAAGAAATGAATTCTCACCACCAAGTCTAGCTTTGACGTGAGCTTGGAAAGTGCTCACTAGAAATGAAATCTCATCACCAAGTCTAGCTTTGAAAAAAAAAGAAATGAATTCTTACCACCAAATCAAAAATAATCCTATCAATGTAAACAATACAGATTTTCAATAACTGAGAACAACAGAAAAGTGCCCAATGATGTGCCATTATAAATTTATGGAATTCAGTTATTAGCCACACATAATCTGGAGTGATAAAATTAATGTGCAGATAACAATCAACACAGGTAAGGGGAAGCATTTGTGCGTGTAACTTGTATAATTTTAACTACAAGCTAAGCAGATCAGGTCATAGCACAACTCAACCAATTGGCTGATTAAGCTGACTCCTCCACAGGGAAAAAAGAAAGAATGTTCACTAAAAAACGTAATGACAAACAGCAAGGTAGATGACAATAAAACTTTCCTAAGTAAATATTTCATAAAATAATTTTAGGTAGTTTTATATTCAAACTATGGGGTAGACATTGATGCAATTAGAACTATGGTTTAATTAGTGACAAATCTCTTACTTACAGATGACAATTATAAACACTAGTAGAAGAAAAAGGAACAGGTAAGCATACACCAGATGACAATTAATTAGTAACCACTGTCTTACATACACACCCATGGTAAGCGTAAAGTTTGTGCCAATAAAAAGAAAAAGAAAAAAAAGAGTGCAATAGGTACATAAAGATAATCCTTACTACAACACCAAGCCTAAAAAAACCCGGGCTGTAGATAAGCCCCTTTCCTTCAGAGAAAATGAAACTGAGGGTTCAATTGGTACTGCATCTCTAGCCACCTCAACTGGACCTCCTTCCTCTGAACATTAGCTGCAAACATGTTCCTATCGTCTGGGTTATTCACGAAGAAGCAAGTGCTGAACATATGAAGGCGATCACCCGCTTGCACCCCAGGAAGACTCAACACCATGTCCATAATTGCTTGCATCATTAGCTACTGTGGAAGCAAATGGTGTATGAGTACTTACACTTTTACTTTTAATAATAACATCTAAGATGCTTTTCAAAGAGTCAGACATCTCTTGCACAACTGAACACTTTTTTCTTGATTTCTTGCAAATTCCCCTGAAAAGGTGGACACCGCTTACCAAGCCTTTCCCCTTATTCACTGTCGATCTTGCCCTCAATGATGCTGGGTCTTCAACCTCCAATGGGTCAACATTTGCAGAGGGTTGACATTGGGGGTCAACAAATTCTTTGCTATCAGTGGAGTCCCCAGACCCTTCGGTGCATTCCTTTGGCATTTCACCACTTGTGTAGAATGCATTTCTCCCCGTTGCAACCGTGCCTTCAAACAGGATTTCCATGGACTTAACTTTCGGCAAAGGTTTGTTTTTAGAGGTTAATGCCTTGGGACATGCCTACATGTGGACAACCGGTAGTTAGAACACAATATAGTTGTAGACAACTGAGTTTTTCACAATTATGTAAAGTGAACTAACCTGAACCTTTCGGGTCTACCACTCATCACTGGCCTCAATGATCCTAGTTACAGCATCATAACGGAACCCAGTCTCACGCTCAAAACACTCCTTCCAAGCCTTCCACTGTTTTCTCAGATGATCCCATTTGTTTTTAAACTGCGTGTGAGTCACCACTTTTCCCATTTCTCCCAACTGCTCAATCACTACATCAACCTCTTCCCTTCTCAAAAATCTCCATGCCTCTTGCCATCTAGAACTTAAGCAGTACACAAATCACAAAAAGCTTTTAGATCATTAGGTTTTTTCCACCTAGTTTTCACTTCATTACCATCGGCCTTCTATTTCCCCTTACCCATTTTTGCTACAACTTCCTTCTATACTCATTGAGGCATTTCAATAAATAGTTCGTATGCATATTGTGGTGGGCCTTTTTGATTAGAGTGGGCTGGCTGCCTCCTGTGGTATGGGGCCCGAGTGTTCTAGGTATGGGCTGCCTCCTCATTACTAAAGGTGATCTCGGTTGACTCCTGTAAGAGGGCTCTGTCATCTGGGACTTCTGCTGATAAGCATTCCACTCCTACCCCAGAAGCGATGCTCACCAGAGCCTTCGTGGCTATCTTTCTTTCCTTTGCTGTAAGCCCCAGCTGGTCAAACAAATTTTTGAATTTGGAGTTTCGCTGTAAAGTGGTAATCGCTGCAGCAGGCAGGGCTGGATTTTCTTCTTTGTCTTCCCTTGGATTTGCGCAAATCACCACCGCTGCTACACCCTTCCCTTTGTGGTTCGGGAGTGGGTTTCTTTGAACCTCCTGCTGGGACAATTCTAGAGTCCCTTCTTTGATCCTGTGGTGCACCAATCTGCGGAGCGCCTAACACTCTGCGATAGGATGTTACACGTAGTTGTGCAAGCGGCAGAAGTGGGGGTCCCTTCACTCCTCTTCTATGGGTTCTCTTGAAACTTGATTAGACTTAAAAATTCCATCTGCTATCCACTTGCCTAGCAACACATCTAATTCTTTCGAAGTGCATGGTATTGGTGGTGGAGTATCGTATTCCCTTCCGTCAGTCTTCCTTCTTCGCTCGCCAGTGGATACTGCCATAGCTTGCAGAGTGTTTCTTTTGTCCGAACTTGGTTTTACGGACTGGACAGTCTTTCTAGCCTTTTGCAACAACTGTGCAAACTGGGAGATTTCTAAGTTTTCCAAGACTGCCCTGTACTCCCTGATCATGTTCGTCATACACATTTCCACCAATGTTCTTTCTTCACAATGATCATAGCAATCAAGTGCTATGTCCCTAAATCTTTTGATGTATTCCATCAAACCTTCGCCATTTCTTTACTTGGTTGCTTGCAGGGTTGCAAGCGTTATTATTTCTTCTCCGTGAAAGTACTTAGTGCAAAATACATCCACCATGTCATTCCAAGTTGGGATCGATCTTGGTTTTAGGCCGATGTACCAGGTGTATGCCTAGTCACATAGTGACTTGGAAAATTCTTGAAGACATAAGTCTTTGTCTGCAGTGTAAGGGCTAAGGGTATCAATAAACTTGCTCATGTGCTCTACTGCATTTCCCTTCCTGCCATCGTATTGTGCAAAGGCCTTTGGCTCATACCTCTCGGGTTATGGTTTGCTGAGTACCCTTAGTGGGTAAGGAGGCCTTCGTGCGTAGAACCTCTCCTTAGGTGCTCTGGCTCTCTCTTGTTCCAGGAGAGCCGCTACTTCGGCCATAGTAATGAAACGTTGTTCTGCATTCTATGGGACACCTCTTGCTGGTGTCTCTTCTTTGTCTACTGCATGTTCTGGGTCATGCTGGCTTTCTTTCTCCTTTGTTTTGTTTATTTTTAGCTGACGAATTTCTTCCATCATTTGTTGCTGTGAGTGTTGCAGGGACTACAAAACTTCAATGAAGATGTTGGCATTGTCAGTAGGGATTCTTGGCTGCTGAGGTCCAGCCCCCACTCCGTTGTCACCTTCTGCCTGGTTAGGCTGCTGTTGGTGAGGCGTCGTTGGCTTGGACTCTGCTTGTGAGGGCACGACACTCAAATTTTGCGTTGTTTTGGACTTTGGAGGCATTTGTTTGCGAGGGCTTCTGTCCCTATTTGCTTCTCAACTCCCCAGCAGAGTCGCCAATTTAATGTGGTGGGCCTTTTTGATTAAAGTGGGCTGGGCTGGGCTGCCTCCTGCGGTATGGGGTCCGAGTGTTTTGGATTGGAATTCAACTTGGTTCGACTTGTGCACAAACTATGCCTCGTTTGCCAGGAACACCCTTACGGTGGGCAGAACTCTTTCAAGTGAGTTGCGGCAGGTAAATATGATAATAATAATAAAATCAAATACTTTGAGATCTTTATTAAGGTGAACAGATAAACCTTATTTTTAAGAAAAAGATAACTACAGTTTTAATAAGAATAGTTTTATAAGAAAAGTGAAAGGGAATTAGTGGATGGTATGTGAACTTGCTGAGAGAGTAAATAAATTAGATTAAGTCTGATCTGCAGGACTGAAACCAGAAAGGAAGAACACATTTTCTCAAAGTGAATAATCTCAGGGAGATCCTGTCGTAGAAATTAATCACTTTGAGGGAAGTGGACCTGAGTGGTTGGCACCTAAAAACACTTTCCGTTTCCGGCAGAGGGTAGGATTTTGAGAGGGAGAGAGGGAATGAACCTATTGGTGCATGCCTGCCATTCTCGCTCTCTATCTTTTTCTTTCCTTCTTTTCTATTCCCTTTTTTCTTAATCCCTTATTTTCTATTTCCTAGTTTTCAAGCTTTTAAATATCGTAGTGCTTACTGCTGTTGTTGTGTTGTTGCATCATTGCTCTTGTACATGGCAAGGGCCTCTTTATAGTACCTGCTGTGACCGGATTTTACTATTTTAGCCCTTAACCACCTTTGTCTGGTCTGGGTGTACCTGCCGACCACCATTGGTTCGATTGTGAGCCACTCCCTATTGCCAGACAAAAGAAAGCTATTTTGTTTGTTTGTCTGTCGTGACACCTTTTCCTGCTACGGTGTGGGTGCCTTCTCTCTCCCTATCCCTATCCCTCATGGCATGCACCTAGTGGTTCTATCTCAGCTTTGCCCGTTTGGGTGGTGTGTCATCCCAGCAGGACATTTCCCCCAAAAGAGCCTTAGCAGGAACCCTAAAATAGGTTTTCCCCTCTCTCCACCACCAAACCATACCCCCTTACCTCTGACCCATGACCTCACCGTGTCCTGTATTGGCTCGGTACAGGTTGGTGGAGTTTGGGTCTTATGCGTGCCTCTCTTCCATGTATGTCCAAAATCTGCCTGCTGCTCATGCGTCTATCGTGGTTGGTCTGCACAGTTTGCCGTCCGTTCTTGACCATTTTTTGGCTTCCCTTTCCTTTATGGCTTGCCCTATTTGGGGCTGGGCCTTACTTGATGGTGGGCTTTGCTTTTTTCCTCAGCCCACTCTTTTTCCTGCTACTATCTCTTGCCATATCACTCTATCATTCCTGCTGCGGAGTTTGTTTTGTTTCAATCTAGCTAGACCCCTTCGGGCTTGCTGTTTATTCTTCTCCTAATGGCCCAGCAAGACCATTGGTTCTTTGTGTTACATTACTAGTGGGCTCCTGTGTCCCATCTGTTCTCCCTTGGGCGTTCTGGGCTCGTTTGCTTTCCTTGGGCTTCCTCGGCCCTTTTCCTAACTTCGCATCACCATGGGCTTTACTGAATTCTTTGGGCTTCCCCGGCCCAATTACATTATTCCTCATCCTTGGGGTTCATGGCCTTGCCATCAACCCCTTACTTTCTTTGTTTTCATTACTTTGGGCATGCCGCGGCCCATTCTCACTTTTTCACATCATATACTGCCTATGGTTTGCTTTTTCTCTCTTTCCGGGCTCCTTTAAGCCCATTTACCTCTTTAAGACCCATTTGTTTATCTCATGGGCTTGTGATCCAATATTCTTGTTGCTTGGGCTTAATGGGTTTTCCATCCGTTTGCCAACTCTTTTCTGTCCATGTTGCTGGGCTTCTCCCTTTTACTTGGGCTTCCAAAATAGCCATCAACACATATCATAATCAGTTATGCATGCCCACATGAAAAATGCAAAGTAAACTCACATATAGTCCAAATACAACATAGGTAGGAAGAGAAACACACAAAATTACATGAAGGAGAAAGAAACCCACATACTAGTGTCATGGAAAACACAAAAACCACACACAAATGTTGAACACAAAATCACAGATTGAAGCCTCATGGAAACCAATATAACCACATACCAACAGATTAGAGAGTATGAGAAGTTAGACACAGTGAATACAGAGACCCACAGTGGTGGCAACGATGTCCCAAGCGGAGAGAAGGTGAGCTCGAGCGAAGCATGAAGGGATGGGTTCGTTTGTTCTGCGTAATGGGTTTGCCATTACCGTGTTTCAGTTCTTGTTTTGATGGTTTATTGGTTGGTGGGTAGGTGCATTTCATTGAAGAGGAAGAGGTCAGAGCATTGAAGAAAATTGAAGACATCTCTGCCACGGTAGTTAAGAGGAAGAAAGGGTAGAATGTGAAAATTTAGCCATTGGAGAGAATGCACCGTTCTATGTTTTTGCTTCGTGGGTTAGAGTTTTGTGAACAATACAGTACACAGTGCAACGCGTTTCCTTTTATAATGCTCAAGTCCACATGGAGTACACGCACACGCATAAACATTTAATGAAACAGTGCGTTCAACCTTTCATCCAGTATTTCCGTTGAGTTTTTTGTGCGTTTACTTCTTGCCACTGTAGCCGTGGGTCCCACGCCCATCAAAACGTAAACGCTGAAGGAAACGCTAGATCCAAATGCTACCTAAGAATTATAGCGGATCCTAATTCCAAATATTGATAGTTGGCTATGCTTTGAGCTACATGATGACATGAATGGTCCTTGATTGTTGTTGAGTATGAGATTGAGCTTATTCAAGATTAAGTTGGAAATTTTTATTGTTCAATGCATTGTCAACATAAATTATTATTAGCTTATGCTCTTCACAAGAAGCATTATCTTGTGGTAAGTTTGGGGTTCTTGTACAGAGGCGGCCTGTGAATTGCTGTAGGGTGAGTAAATTCTGCTTCATAATACCATAATAGTCTATAATTATATATCAAATATTCTGTTGTGGTGGGCTGTTGATTTGGAGCAAACGGTGGCTTGCATGGTGATATAAGGTGATGTATTTTGTATATTGGGAGTGTTGATTGTTTTGTGAATATTGTGATATCATTGCTCAATTTGTTGTCAATTTTTATTATTTCCTTTGAGTAAATTCAAAACTTCTGTTGTGGTGGGTTGTTGATTTGGAGCAAGTGGGTGGTTTGCATGGTGATATAAGGTGGTGTATTTTATATTAGGAGTGTTGATTGTTTTGTGACTTTTATATTTGAAACTATATGTGAGATGTTGGTATATTTAACCCTTAGTATGTGCGATACTGAAATGGTGTTGTAGGTGAAATTCATAATTCATTATATATCAATGGATAGGAGCTAGATGGACACAAAAAGGAATTCCCAAGAATATATTGATGGAATTAACAAATTTGTGAATTTTGCGGCTCGTACAACACGTCATGGGAGGATCTCATGTCCTTGTAGGAACTATAGGTATAAAAATATGTTTGATGTAGATTGTGGGTTTATCATGTGATGTGGATTTATCATCCGAGGAGAGGCATTAGGAAATATGCAAATTGTGGGTTTTATTTTGTACTAGCTAGTTGAAAACTTTGATATGTATAATAAAGTTTCAAACCATGATATATATATATATATATATACACACATATATGTCATGGTTGGAAACTTTATTATAACATTCTGAACATTTGGAATGTATTATTTTGGGCATAATATTCTACACTTGCGAAATGTATTATTTTGGCAAATATTAACTTATATGGTGTACGTAAATAGTTGGTTGGTTTAAAGTGGATCCTTTTTTTGTTTTTTTTGTTTTTTTTTTTTGTTTTTGTATTTGTATTTGTATTTGTATTTGTATTTGTATTTGGTAATGTTTTGGTTACCTATAAACAGGATGTTAAAGCAAAATGCAGGAAAACAAATAGGCACATATAGGTGTCTGGAAAAAAAAAAAAAAAAAAAACCCTATAGTGGTGGTTTTAAAATCGTTGGTATAGGATATATTTCTACTTCCTTAAATTCCCTATAGTGATGGTTTTGAAACCGCAAGTGTAGGCCTGGCCTATTATAGCGGTTTTAAAATCGCTGGTGTAGGATATATTTCTATTTCCTTGAATTTCCTATAGTGGCTGTTTTTTTAGACTATAGGAATAGGCCTGACCTATTATAGCGGTTTTAAAAAGCAAAAAACCACTCTTAAATGTTAAATGAGAAAAATATAAAAAGTCCTATAGCGACAGTTTTAAAACCGTTGTTATAGGTGCACCTACTACGACAATTTTCATTTTTTAAAAAGCGTCCGTCTAGGGTTTCAAACTGTTGATGAAGGATATCCCAACACTTCTAAAAAAGTGCCGGGATAGGGTTTTAAAACCGTTGGGACCTATATTGGCGGTTTTAAAATCGTTGAAGTAGGTCTGCCTGACCTATTGTCACTCTTTGGGCAGCGTTATGAAGCACTGGGAAAAAAAGCCTCGAGATAGACCATTTGCCGGCGGTTTTTGGGGCTATAGCCGTGGTTTAAAAACACTGCTATAGCCTCAGTTTTTTGTAGTGTATTGGTGCCAACTCCAACCAACTCGAGGTGTTGACTCCTAGAGATTTTATTTTGCTTGGTGCTTACTCTAAGCAAGCATATGTGCTAACCCAACCCCTTTTGGTATTCTACATGCACTCTTATGTAAACCAATACGCCAGTCCTACGTGAACCAATTCTGGGTGCGGGTTTATAGCTTCTCTATCTTTATTTTTCTTATTCTTTAATTTTTGTGTCACAATGTGCTATTTTGTCCAACATCATTATAACCTTGTGCTCTTGAGATAGTACAAAAGCAAAACTGATGTAGCACCAAAAATTTCAAAGAAAAAAAAAAAAAAAACCCCCCGAGAAATCAATACCCAGACTTGCTTGGAATCATCACCAAGTAAGAAAAAGAAAACATAACCTTGAAATCAATATCTAAGGTTGGTTGAAATTAGCACAAGAATTTTTTGTTAACTAAGCAAACCGTAAAGAATACTAAACTCTTTAGTTCTTTAAATAGAATTCCTAACTTATCTTCATACTAAGGAAACTAGTTGCAGACCCACATGATGTGTGTAAATAAATATTTATTTTGTATTGAAATATAATGTATAATTTTTTTCTAATTTTTTTTTTTGGAAGATAATTTGTTCTCCTTAAAAGTTAAACAATTTCTATTTAGTCCAATTAGGTCTACTTCGGTCCAATTTGGTCCACTTGGTCAATTTCAATCCCCTTTCAGTCCATCTTAGAAGAATTGGGCTTTAAATTGATTCTTTTTGTAGGTTTTTGTTTTAAGTTTAGCTCAAACAATAATTTTTTCTTAATTTTTGGGTTGAAAAGTAAGAAATTTTATTATATTTGGGCTAAACTCTTTAGTTTTGAGATAAAAAATACAAAGAAAAATACTAAAATAGACATTAGAAATTAAAAATATGAGCTCTAAAAATGTAATAAAAATGATAAATATTCAAAAGTCTTATTCGATCCACACTAGTTCTATTCGGTCAATTCTATCCTCTTTGGTCCTAGTCGGTTTTATTTAGTCCATTCTGCCAACTAAAGTTCTATTTGGTCCAATTCGGTCCATTCGGTATTATTTAGTCTACTTTGGTCCAATTGGGTCCATTCAGGCCATATTAGCCCGATTTGGTCCACATTGGTCCTATTCAGTCCACTTTGGTCCTATTCAGTCTATTCAATCTACTTTGGTTCTATTTGGTCCATTATGTCCACTTTGATTCACTTCAGTCCTATTCGGGCCATTCGGTCCACTTTGGTCCTATTAGGTCCATTTTATCCACTTCGGTCCTATTTAGTCCACATTGGTCCTATTCGGTCCATTTTGTTTTGTTCGGTCCGATTTGGTCCATTCTGTCCACATCGGTCCTATTTGGTTCATTTGTTCTTATTTGGTCCACTTTGTTCCTGTTCGGTCCATTGTGATCTATTCTATCCATTTGGTCCACCTTGTTCCTATTTGGTCCTATTCTGACCATTTGGTCCACTTTGGTTTATTTGGTCCAATTCAGTCCATTTGGATCACTTCGGTTCATTTTGGTCCACTTTGATCTATTTTTGTGTACTTATATAATGGGAAAAGACATGTTTGGGTTGAAAGCACCTAATCTAAATCCAATTTTATTAAAAAAAAATATAAATCTCAAACTTGTAATATCTAAAATCTTAAGCATAACATTTATTATTGCTACGCTGTTGTTGAGCCACATTAAAGTAACATTTTAGTCCACTTCAATATGACTAAATTTAAGTGAAAGTATTTCTAAACATAAAAGCTATAAATCTACAAATGTAATCTTTAGGGCAATTATTCATTTGTTTTAACGTTGTTACTTTTAAATGAATTGCATGAGGTTGATTATACATTTAAGCAAAATAAATAAATATATACATATATGTATGTATGTATGTATAATTTCATTTAAATTATTCATTCTCTTAAAAGAAATTATCATGATAATCAAAACTCATATCACAAGTTCTCTCTCTCTCTCTCTCTCTCCAATAAAATTTAGTATTTAGATAATAAATTATACATATTTAAAGCATATGAATCCCAAAATAGAGTTTTAAAAATCACGATAATTTATCAATATAAAGTAGAGTTGCAAGAAAGAATAAAAAATCAAGAGAAAGACAATAACCACTTTTTCAAGAGAGAATGTGAGAGAGAATAATGAGAAATTTATAGAAAATAATATGACAAGAAAAAAATGTAGAAATAAAAAATATAGTAATAAACACCAAATTATCCAAGTCATGTTATGTGTAATAAAATAACATCCATGAAATCAAAGAGAATAATAAAAAAAATAACAACTTAAAAATACAAAACTGAATCACATTAATTCAAAGTAGAGTTCCAAATAATACAAAAATTCATCAACCTAAAGTAGAAATGGAAGAAAAATATAATAAAATCCGCCAAATATGAAGAAAAAAAATGAGAGAGAGAAATAACCTTTTGTGTGTGAAAAAATGATGAATAGAATGGAAAAAAAATTGTAAATTTATAGCAAGAGGAGGGGAATAAGAAAAGCAAAAAAATAAAGGAAGATAAATGGATAGAGAAAAAGTAATATTAAGGTAGATAGTAGTAGGGAGATGAAAAGATAAAAGGGAGGAGAAAAGTTAGAGAATGTATAACAATAAGTTGAGAAATTTATAAGAAATAAAAAAATAATTAAAAATAAGAGAGAATGTAGAAAATTGGTGGATGATGTGGCTTTTGAAATTTAGCAACAAGAAAAAGAAAGAAGAAATTTTACAAGGTCACTTGGTAGATGTTAATTGATTAGGTCCAAATGGTAGCAATCACCCATAAGGTCACTTGTTGGGCAATCTTCTTGTGTCTATGTCTACAAGTATTCGTAGTTGGGGAATGTGGGTTCCTAGAATGATATCCTGAAATTGGAGGGAATTTGAGAACTTTGATCCAGAGTGGTCCTTTGATAGAGTCATTGGCATACAAGAGGGCCAATTATGCATATATATTCCATTTGGTCCTGCCTTATACTTAGTTTAGTTATCTATTATGAGATGGACAAAGTTTAGCTACAAAATTGGTTGTAGCCTAAGACTACAATCTTACTCAATAAAATAAACATTACTATATATTTTGAAAATCTAACCGTTAGATTACATGTTCTTTACACTCTTAATACACATATCAAATTTTGTGTCAATCAGATATTATTTACTATATGATCTATAAGTTTACATTTTATGTATAATTTTATACTACAAAATCTTGAAATTTAAACACTTTATTGATGACATAGCTATTAATCTTCAATTTTCTAGAAATTTTGCAAGTATGAAATATATAAGAAGAAAATGTAACCTAATGGTGAATTTTTCAAAATTTACCTCCAAAAAAAAGATATTGAGTAAAATTATAGTTTTAGGTTACAACCAATTTTGTAACTAAACTTTGAGGGTAGATTACAAACTTCCATTGGAGAAGGGATTGCGAAATTCTTTTGAGTATTGTTTATTTATTTCAACTAGCTCTTGGATTGATGTCTGGCTGTAGAATAAACTTTTACACTGAATTATTGCTTTTACATGTAGAGCTATAACAGTATACATTAACACTGAGCACTTGGGTTTGAATGTTCACTTCACTATATGATGCATTTTCCCTTCAGGAAGTGGTATTGGTATATGAATATTTGACAAAATTACCTAATACAAGTTTACCATTTGCTATTAGAATATAATGTTTATTTGTCTGGTAAGATTGGAATCTAAAATCTATTCTGATTATTTACTTCCTTTAGACAGAGTTCAAAGGTGCAAGCTATGGCATGCATATAATAATTTCTTCTCAAATAACAGCATAGCCTTAAGCAAAAGACACACTAAGGGGGAAATGTATGGAAGAACAGAATGCCATCAGTCAAGTTCAGATCACAAATAGACTTCATTTCATGCATAAATATTCCAACTTAGTCTATCAATATCTATTATCTGTTATTATTCAAAAACTGGTCGCAGACCCGTGCGTTGCACGGGATAATTTTGTTTTTAGGGTGATCTCATTAAATATATTTGGGGTAATAAGTAATAATACTCTCCCCTTTTGTTTATATTAATAACAAAATATTTTAAATTTCTTTAAGAATTTGTTTATAAATGTTTAACCATGATTAGTAAAAACATTACTTATAAATTTATGATTAAAATACAAAATTTATAAAGTACCAAAATATTTGAAACGGAAAATCTTTCCATAACTCATTGGGAAAAGAAAAGGGAAAAAAAGAAGAAACAAAAGTCACTACTTAATATTTTGAAATACACTTTAATTTAAAATTTTAAAATAAGAGATTTTAATTCTAAAATTGATGATAATTTTGGAAACTTACCCTTAAGCACAGGCAGGTTAGTACATAATATTTTAATATTAATTTCACAAAGTTTGGTCAAACAAATGTAAAGGGTGAAAATATTTTTTTCCTTCAAATTTGGGGCGGAGTGTCATTTCTTCAAACCTTAAGGAAGAGGAATGTAATTACCCCTATGTATTATTATTATTACTAATTGATTTTTCATTTTCTTTTAAGTTAATAAAAATCTTACATATACCTTTTTGTTTATTTATAGAATATACATTTTTTTAAACATTTACATATACTTCTTTTATTAATGTGAATCTTTACATAACCTTAAGTAAACTCTATATATTTCACTTCTTTAGATGTGTAAAATCATAGACTACTACTTCATAATGATAGTATCTAATTAGTTTTATCACTTTTTTTTTTTTTTTTTTCATAATCTCATTTGTAACGTTTCTTACTATTATCATATATTAACTTGTTGATGAATTGCATAACAGAGGTGTTAAATGAGATGTAGCATCATTTATTAGATTTTTAAAAGTAATTGTGTGTGTGTCTATATATATATATATAAGGTTAAATGAAATTTAAAAAAAGGAATTTTAAAATTTTATTTTTTATGTAATTTCTATTATTACAGGAGAACATCTCCTTTTAGTTATGAATGGAAATATGGTTTCTATGATTAGAGTTTGATTACTTTTAATTTTAAATGTATTACTATGATTATGTTTAATTATTGATTATTGATTTTATTTTTTAAGCGAATGCAATGGTTGATTTTATTACTATGTAAAGTTTTTAATGTTCTTCGTATGGTCATATTTATTTATTTTTTTACTTCTCCTTACAATCTCTTTGTTTTCCAATTAACAGTTACTAATTGACATTTGATTTTTTTTTTTTTCATATCTACTCTTTATTACTTTGTATTTTTTTTCTTTACTATCTCTCTCCCCCCCCCAATTGGCAACCTATTATTTTCCAAATTTGATGTTTATTTTATTGCATTAAACATGCATTGTAGTTTTTTTTTTTTTTTTTGAGAACCTTGCTACCCTTAAATTAGAATATCCATAACTATTAGTTTCTTTGTGTTATATTTGGTTTGATATCCTCATTATTATTATTTTTTAATTTAGTGTTTCCCAATTGGCATTTGTTTTGTATTACATTTTTCCTTTAATGTATTGGGCTTGAGTCTTTGAGAATGAGTGTGTCCCTAGCATTACTCCACCTTATGTGAACACTTTTATTTATTAAATTTAAGTAAAATATTAAAATTTTAATTTTTTAAAAATAAAAATGAGAGAAAATATAAATAATTTAATGATATGGAAGATGTGGGGAGATGAAGAGTGATATTAAGGTAGAAGGTAGTGGGGAGATGAAAAGATAAAAGGGAAGGAGAAAGGTTGGACAAAGTGTAAATGTTAAAAAAAAAAATTAAGCACAATTTTTTTAGGATAAATTTATTTATTTGAATTTAAATAAAATATTCCATGTTTAATTTTTTAAAATAAAAAAGGAGAGAAAATATAAATAATTTAATGATGTGGTAGATGTGACTGAATTTAAATGTTGAATAACATAAGATGAGAGGAAAAAAAAGGTAAAAATAAAAGATATAACAATAACTACCAATAAAGAGAACAATTACATATAAAAGATTTTTCTTTCTTTCTTATAACTCTAATTAAGGTGTATGATTTTTTTTTAATATGTGTTTTAGTTTTTTTTTTTTTTTTTTTGGGTAATTTCCCATTAGAAAGTCTTCTCTTTCCCTTTTATAGCTTTGATTGAATTTGGATTTGGATTAATACTTAGTTGTTTTTGGAAATAGGAATTTGAATATGCCTAACAATTGTTTGACTAATAAATTATTATAAA
This sequence comes from Quercus lobata, assembly GCF_001633185.2. Taxonomy (NCBI): domain Eukaryota; kingdom Viridiplantae; phylum Streptophyta; class Magnoliopsida; order Fagales; family Fagaceae; genus Quercus; species Quercus lobata. The sequence continues at coordinate 18,586,278 of NC_044912.1, read as the reverse complement.
ATCTATTTTTTTAATTTCTTTAGTTTTATTTTAATTTTGGTTAAGATAACATTGTAATTTTGTGATTTTTTTTTTATTATGATAATTTCCTTGTTCCTTAAGAAATGAGTTGTATATTAAGCAAATGTAACACACTTCAATAGAGTTAGAAGAATATGGTTCACCTTAAAAAATGTTAATCAAACACATAAAAAATAATAAAATGATATATTTGTAGAGATAAAAAGATAAAAAAAAAACGTGTAAAAATCTTTTAAAAAAAAAGACAATACTTGAAGTAATTGTTACTTTTTATATATTACACTTCATTACATAATATTTATATTCCTACGCATCGCATGAGTTTGCGGCTAGTTTTCTGTAAAAACTAAATGATTCTACAAGTCTTTTGGGGAATAAATTCTAATCTTACGTTGCTAAATGCAAATGTAGTAGAAACATGGTAAGAGAGAATAATGGGCTGTGCTCATGGTTAGTGTAAAGCATGTAATATGATTGTGGGCTTCCTTTATAATAGGATCTTTTGTGACTCTTAGAGCAAATAAAATGCCGCCCTTATCCCCACCCAAAATGTTTTCCTTTTTAATTATTATAGATTCAAATTAGCTCAGTTGGTAAAGAACAATCATCATGAAGTGGTTCTTATAAGTTGAAATTCAATAATATTTATATAAAAAAAAAATCCTATTACTTTTCATTTAGTTGCACATATGAAGCAAACATTCAGCCACTACAAAATGCAGATTAATACAACTTTAGAGCTCATCAGTACAAGAATCTCCTCAGAGTTTTTCCTAGAGTTCAACTGGACCCTAGTGTTATCATATCCTCTCAACTTCTCCAAACATATATATTTTTTAAAATTGAAATTCATGTAACATTTCGATATCTACATGATAAAACTAAAAAAGTGATAAAGTCCTTTTCTCACTGTTGACATTATGTTGAAAATTCACTGCCTAATTGTTTTCTTGTGCTCTTTTTTACATGAGTTTTTTTTTTTTTTTTTTTTTTTTTTTATTTTTAATTTTTTTATAGAGATTTCATTTGCTCCACCAAGTATTCATTCCCATGAAAATAATAATAATATATCTGAGACAAAAACAAATACATAATTGATGATGGTGAAAGTGTAACCGGATGGAGACTTATGATGAACATCAAAGGATATGCCCTTTTAATATCTTGTCTCTAATTTATCAACCTAAAGCAAAGATGCAAGAAAAATAAAAAAATTCACCAAAAAATATTGAGAAAGAGAGAGAGAACATTTTTTGTGAGAGAAAACCATGCATAGAATGGAAGAGATAGTTAGAAATTTATAGTAAGATGATGTGAATAAGAAAAGACAAAATAAAGAAAGATGAAGAGAAAGAGGAAGAATTATATTAATGTAGAGGGTAGTGGGGAGATGAAAAGGTAAGGAAGGGAGAAAGGTTAGAAAAAGTGTAAATATTTAAAAAAAAAAAAATTAAAAACAATTATAGGAAAATTGAAAAGAAAAATGATAACAATGTGGAAACTAACGTGGCTCAACTGGAGAATAGTAATAATAAATATTACACTTTAGCTTTTAGATTTATATAGACGTAGTAGCTGTACACCATTTATTAGTACAATATGCCCAACAAAACGCACAGCAACCGTTAACTAGGTCACCTAAAATCCCTCTAATATCGTTTAGCACAGTTCAAACAAGATCTAAGTGGCTTTATTTTTTGTCATTGTCAACAAACCTACCAGAGTTGAATAATGCCAAAATTTGCTCATCACTTAACTGGAATTTGACCTGAATGTGTACTCTGCTACAAGTTGAGAAAAAGATGATGACTTGTTTTCTAGCAATCTTGCTGGAGAATCATATTCCTCGATAAGCCCTGCACCAAGATTGGGAGAATCTGCTTAGCTATAGGATTAGGATTAGAATGAAATCATTCTAACCATGAAAGAACTAAGGGAACAGAAGCTATACGAGTAAGATGAAATCATATGGTCATACTAACCATTGTTGAGTAGCAGAACCATGTCACTATCAATAACGGAAGTTATCCGATGTGCAATGGTAATGACTGTACAGTTGGAAAAATGTTGGCTGAGGGTTTCTTGGATTAGAGTATCAGTAGCCGTATCAACGGATGCAGTAGCTTCATCAAGCACCAACACCTTACTTTTCTTGAGCAGCACACGACCAAGGCAAACCAGCTGCCTCTGACCCACACTCCAATTCTCTCCACTCTCACTAACTGCAACATCCATAAATACATAAACAGCATATTTCCACGAGTAAGACTTAGGTACATTATTTAGGTACAGTTCCTTAAGTTCTCCATTTAAAATTCTACCATGTGAGTTTTTCTCATGAAATAGAAGTGTATTTTTTAGTTAAGTAGCTATATGACTAAATTTTAAGAGAGGAACCTAAGGAGCAACACATAAGTTACTGTACCTAAGTTTTGTCCTATTTCCACAACATGGTCTTGAAATATTCTACATAAAAAGCTGAAAAGACAAACCTGTTGAATCTAGTTTTCCGTCTTTCTTCCTAATTTCATCTCCAAGTTGACACTTATCCAGAGCCTAAAACAAATATAGGGGAAAAATTAATTAAATAAAATAATCAGTTGCCACACATTGACTACAAATCCTAAGAGCAGCATGTCTAATTTATGAGGGAAATCTAGCAAAAAGATAATTCCTTCAATCATCAAAGAAAAACCAACCCACCTCCCAAATTTGTTTGTCTGTATACTCTTCTAGTGGATCCAAGTTGCTTCGTACAGACCCTTCAAACATTGTCGGGTCCTGAGGGATAATACTAAGTCTGGATCGCAAATCATGCAGTCCGATCAAGGATATGTTGATGCCATCTATCATAATCTGACCAACAGCAGGGTCTATGATCCGGAAAAGTGCTTGTATGAGAGTTGATTTGCCACTGCCTGTTCTCCCAACAATACCAGTTTTCATTTCTCCAGGCAAAGTGCATGTGAGACCTCGCAAAACAAATGGCATGTGTGGGCCATACCTCACCTACATTGCCCCCATTACCATCTATTACTAAAGATTACATAAAAATCATTGCCATGAATGATCCTATATATAATCTCTTTGTTTTTGGGTAATAGACAACTAAGAACTGACCTGCAAATTACGAATATCAATTTCACCTAGTGATGGCCAAGATTGATCTGGCCGATTTTCTTCTATCACAAGAGGCGGCTCACTTGGTATACTCGTGTATTGAAGTATTCTCTCTACAGATATAATTTTGTTCTCCATTTGGCAAATATTCCATATTACCCAGGACTGTAACGTGTTTAGATTAAGTCCATATGTCACAGCTAAGCCCGCAATGCCTTCAGGAAAAAACATAGAAAAAAAGAGAGGACAAATAGAAAGCTATTATAAGTTCCTTTAATAAATATTAAACTAAATTGAGAGAAAGAAGAATTGTTATGTGTTACTAAGACAACATATGTGAATCACCTACCTGGATCAATGACACCTTCTGGAATAGAGACTAAGAAAATCAAAGAGAAGACAAAAGTGATAGAAGATAACATATCCAATCGAAAGCACAACCATTCCATAGCACCAGAAATATTGAATTTCGGCCGAGAATTTGTATCTGTCAGTTTCATATTTGTCTCCCTAAATCTTGATTCTTCATCAAAGCTCCTGATAGTTGTTGAGCCTGATATTGTTTCAGAAAAATGTTGTATCAATGGAGCTTTGCACACTCCAACTAATCTCGCCAATTCTCTTGCTGAAGGTATGTAATATTGCTGCATAATCAAAAGTTTCTGTGAACACCTTGTAATATTACAACAGGAGTTAGGCTTGATGGATTCTTCACATAAGTAGATCTTTCCATAGTTTTCCAACCCAAAAACTTCTGAAATTTAAGGACATATCAAAATACACTACATTCATCTAGCTAGTTGGCAAACATCTAACTTAAAAAAACATATTTTTCTATTCATTAATTTAGCAAATCAGTGCATTTTTTATATAAAAATGACAGCAAAACTCAGCATATAGGTTTTACATTTAACCAATAAAAGTTTGTAGCATGTACTAAGCATATATTGTAAAGATTGCAGTATTGTAAACACAAGGTAATGTCAATTTTTTGTTCTGAGATGTGATGTGATTAAGGCATTTTTCAGCATAATATAGCGGGCAATATTTTGACGAAGTCAGATTGTATTCTAACCTGATACCAGAAACAGACTGCAATCACTGGGATAAAAATGATGAAAACCTGCCATGCAACCTGAGACATTACTGCAATAATTCCAAGGAGTTGGATCAATGAGAATGCAAATGTCGCAACTTGATATTGCATGCTCAAATCTACAGCGCTTTGGTCTGTAGAGGCCTGCAAGGAAACATACAGACAGTTTAGCAAAACATTTACACCAATTATGTCTATCTGAAAGAATATTTGTGTATGTTGTCTTTGAGAGAGAGAGAGAGAGAGAGAGAGAGAGAGAGAGAGAGAGGAATTTCTTAAACTGAAGAACAAATCTATGTAAAATTGGCAAACTATGCTTGGAGCACAATACACATCTTTCCACTTACTCTGTTTAGGATCCTTCCGCTTGGAGTGGCATCAAAAAATGACATGGGGGCACGGAAAATGCAGTAGTGCATTTTACTGAAGAGTTGAGTGGCAGTCTTGTACCCAGCCACCGCAAGAAGCATGGATCTCAGGAGGACGCAAAAAGAACTTCCAATGGCCAAAGCAACATACACAATCATTAGAGTAGAGCCACTAACAGCAGGTTTCATGTCTTTTGAGATAGGGGTTGCCCAGGCCATCCAATAATTACTTCCAATTTGAAGGAGTTGAAAGAGAACTTGTCCCAACAAGATAAAGGGCACAAGAATTCCTCTGTATGTCATAGTGATATACTTCCAGTAGACTGAAAACCCAACTTTACCTTTTTCTCTCTCTTCTTCTTGGATAATCTGTCCTTTTGTCCCAACTGTGTCATCTGTTTTACCAGTTTCAACGTCTGTGTTTTCTTGTCTTTGCGCAACCCCATTAGTACTAGACATATTTCCGACTTCCTTGCTCATACTAGTACTCTCAGAAACTGATCCCGCCTCCACAGAATCAAGTGCCAACAAAGCTTTCTCATGCGCCCCCACAAGTTCCATAAAATCAGTTCCAGAATTAAGAATATCATTGTACTTTCCAGCTTGAGTAACCCTCCCATCTTTCATGACCTAACAATGAATTATAGGTTGAACTCAGTGATAGAAAAGAGCCGAACAATCCATCTATCAGTTGAGTTAAGCAAAGAAAAAGGCAGAAAGAAACTAAGTGTGAATGGCTTACCAAGATAAGATCAGCAGCAGGTAAGAACTCTACTTGATGAGTAATATAAATCACTGTTTTTGAACTTAAAACCCCAAGCAAACATTCCTGCCATATAGAAGTAAATATATATCAAAAGAAGTTACATAACAACTACAGAAAACAGAACAAAACAAAGTGCAATGTTATTACAAGAATTTTTGAGCACCTCAACTCACACGCACACAACCACCTATCTTCAAATGCGTATATTTATGACTTTATGTACATGACAAACTCAGAAGAAAACGTGTTTTATAGTGAATATTGTAGCACTAGAATACAGAAATAAAATACCTTAAATATGTGGGATCCTGTGTGAGCATCTACGGCACTAAACGGATCGTCAAATAGATAGATGTCAGCATCTTGGTACAGAGCACGCGCAATTTGGACTCTTTGCTTCTGCCCACCACTCAAATTGATTCCTCTCTCGCCTATGAGCGTCTGATCCCCAAATGAGAGAATTTCAAGATCCTTCTTCAAGGAACATACTTCAAGGATCCACTCATACTTTTCTCTTTCCATCTCCTTACCAAACAATATGTTCTGTTCAATCGTGCCACTTTGTATCCAAGGGGATTGAGCAACATATGCCTTTGTCCCACACAACTTAACAGTCCCAGATATCTTGGGTACTTCTCCCAGCATACAGGAAAGCAAACTTGACTTACCTGAGCCAACAGTCCCACAAACAGCAACCCTCATGCCATGTTGCACTTTCAAATTTATATCTTTTAGTGTTTGATTCGAGGAAGATAAATCCCAGGAGAAATTCCCATCAATAATCTCTATTGCTGTATCAGAACTACCTCTTGGAAGTCTCTCTATCACATCAGACTGCAAGTCAGCAAGACGAAGGAATGATGCAATTCGATCGAGGGACACTTTAGTTTGAACCATCATTGAGATTGTGTCAGGAAGATTGTAGATGGGCTCCTGAAGAATCCTAAACGTTGCAAGTGCAGATAAGATCTTCCCTGACTCAAGTGGGATCCCCATCAAAATACAAGCACCAAAACTGACCACAGACACAAATGTGGGGGCCCCCCAAAAGAGAAATGAGGATATTGCATTAGTGTAAAGAAAATTCTTCAACCACCCTGCCTCGGTCTTCCTGAGCTCCATGATTTTAGATAGAAACTTCATCTCCCATCCTTGAAGCTTGAGAATCCTCATGTTCCTTAAAATCTCAGACGTCACCTTCATCCTTTTGTCTTTCGATTCCATTATCTTGTCTTGGAACTTCTCTAGTACTGCCCCCAAAGGAATATTAGCCAACATTACAAGTACGGTTGCCAGAAAAGCCGCAATTGAAGCAAGCCCAAGATTTTTATACAAAATTAACAATGCGAAAACAATTTGTACTAAAATCCTCCAAATTTCATGCATATACCAACAGAAGTCTCCAACCCTCTCAGCATCAACAGTCATGAAGTTGATAATCTCCCCACTAGTGTGAACCTGCTTTGACTGGCATGAAAGTGTTAGACCTTTATTATAGATCATTGCGATCAATACTGATTTAATCCTGATTCCAACCTGCTGCACCCTAAAGTACCAGTGCCTCTCCGTGAGGCATTCAACAAGTTTTGCAGAAAAAAACACTGAAACAAGAACATAGCCCTCATTCTTGAAGTTGCGCCGCCCATTGAGGTATTGAACAAAAGTATCAATAAGATATGGTCCAACATAGGAAGCCATTGTGTACATCATACAGAAAATGGCTGTCAAAAGAATTTCTTTCCTTGCCATGGAGATTAATGCCTTAACTAGCTTTAGTGTGGTCACTCCACTAATTGTACCACACTCTGCCTCAATCTTATTTCTAAAACTTGGATAGCTCACAAATACACTATCACTGGGATCAAGTTGAGGAACATCCTCAAGGTCTAATGTCTTCTTAGTACCGGCAGAAATCAAAGGGCCCAACCATGAGAAAGTAAGAATGCTGAAAAATCCAGCATTCGAATAAGGTGTTACATTTTCACCCCCCTTAGACTTATTTGACTCTGATTCATTACTTGCATTAGAATCGCCATTCAAAAGTGGTTCTTCAAGAATGGCATCTTCACCCTCATTTTCCCCCAAAAATCCAACATAACATAGGAACAGACCCGTGACAACTGAGACAACATCGGAAACAAAATGCTGAACAGGTAAATTGACATGTTTCCTATAAAGAACAACATCTATAACAAGGTCATAAAAAGAAATTAAGAGATACAAACCCCAGAAAACTCTCAATAAAAACGGGTACTTTGGTCTACCTAAATTAAACAAATAAACACAAACTGCACCCCAAGCAAGTGTTCTAAGCGCTAAATCCAAAAGGGTCACTAATTCTTCATCAGACCAACCATTTCTATACCAATAAAAGTAATTCAGTAAACATAAGACAAGACTGAATACACAAACACCCATACTACAAATTAGATTTTGTTTATAGTACAAACTCCTGGTTCTCTTAAACCTTTCCTTTGAACCTTCCCTAATACCCATCTTGAATCTCTGGCACACCCATGAGCCAAACACGCCAAATAACAAGACCAAGTGTAATGAGCCTGAAAACCCACGTGGGAAAACGGGTTTAAGGAGAAAATCAGTACCTGAAGACATTAGTGAGGAGTAGTAATATGAGGAAAAGGTTGAAAACCCATTCTCTGTGGATTCAAAGAACCCCATTTTTTCTTGTCAAGCTTGGGTTTTTTTCTGCTGTGTAATTGGGATTCTATGTCATAGTTGAAGATTTTCTGGTCCAGGTAAGGTCTGTTCGAATGCCGCTTACTTTGCTACCAAAAAGTGTAGTGAGACTTATAAATAGTAGCAAAAATAAGTTGAATAGTAATATAATTTTAATTTTTCATTGTTTTCCTAACACACAATTAGCATTAGTTCAATGATATATACAGGACTTGTTGTTTAAAATGAGAGAGTCAAAGGTCGCTTTCCTTAGACGTAGGATTACGTGGTCGGCAAGACTAAAAGTTCGGATAGTACGATGAATATATGCAGCAAATGAGGGAAGTGAGACAAAAACAAAAGGTTGGCGTGTTCCCCGGAATGGTATAGGTTGGAGAAGAATAGATTGGAAGTGTATAGCTGTGAGTGTTTGTTGTTTCCGTTAATGCGTTTTTTTTTTCTACTCTGGATTTTCTACTATATCTGTCATAGTAGTGCTTATTTTTTGCTGAACTCTTTATATTTGGAAGAGAGAAAATTAGAGGGAATGACAACAAAACAGTTTTTGAAAGGGTAGTCTTTTTTTGGTTTCCCAATAACGGAATGTACCCTCCAAAATTAGGAACATTGGAATGGAATGAGTTCGGAAATGCTTGCTCCACAAGTCTGCAACAAATTTGTTTTTCTAACTGTTTGTCTCGACAAGACCGGCGACAATTTATTTATTTGTTTGTTTGTTTTTTTTTTTCAAAGGAGAAAATGAAAATAGTAGACGAGTATGTTTGACTCAAAGCAGGGGCGGTTCGATGTATGAAAACTGAAAATTAAGTGTGTGTTTGGCAAAAATTATTCTTACCAATGTATTTTATTATTCAGTTTATTTTTGCTATTATTTATGGGTTCTATTGTACTTTTTTGTATTATTTATGAGTTCTACTATACTATTTCAGTTAACTTTTACCTTTATTTACCGTACTTTCAGCAAAAAATTTTCAATTTTAATAAAGTAAGTAGATCCCAAATGGAATTGAGACAGTATTTCAATACAACTTAAAAAAAAAAATTACTTCAACTCTATTATCTTGTTTTAGATGTAAAATTACTAATAAACATGAACCATGTAAAATTTTTTATGAGAAAGTCTATAGACACGAAAAATTTGATAAAACTTTTCACACCTGTTGTATATTGCTTTTTTTTTTTTTGGTTGAGAAGTGCTATATTCACAACAAATCTTAGGTGTTATTGGTTCTAATTTGAACTTACTACTTAAATTACTTGTTTGCTCACCAATAACAGCAAGTAACAACCAACCATTTAAAATTTGTTGTGAAAAATGTTATGGATGTAACATATCTTTTTTTTTTTTTTTTCATTTGATAAAAAATATTATTTTATTTATTGGCTAATATTTGGGTTTAATTAATATTATAACAACGGAAAAAAAAATCTTATTTGTTAAAATTTGGGGGCATTTTTTTACTTGGGGGCCTTAGGTGATCACCTCATTTGCCTATTCTATAGAACTAGCCGTGTTTCAAACTCTTTTTAAAATGATGTGATTATTTTCTAACAAAGTATAATTGATATAATATGTTAGGTGTTTTAAATTAAGCTATCTATATTTGTTATTTGTAAGTGTTTTATTTTATTTTAATTTTTTTCCTTCAAAGAAAGATAATGTATTTTACATTCAATTATTATATCAGGCTAGATATTTTGTAAATAATGTAATATGTAGTTGGAATTTGTTTTTAGCGTTCCTCGCAAATGAGTCATCCTTTATACGTCTTGAGTGACTTAAAGAGGAAGCGTATATATAAGTAAATTCATCATTTATATTATATAAAAAAGGCTTTAATAATATAAGAAAAATGTAATTTTATTAAGAATCTACCAACATTGCACTAAGAATGTGACATAATTTTTAATAAAACAATTTCTCTTTCTACACAACGCTTTCCTCCCAAAGTGTCTCCAAAGTGAACTAAATGAACCGAAATGGATTGTAATGGACCGAAATGTTGCACTTAGGGGTGTTCACTAAACCACACAAACCACAAAAACTGCACCAAAACCACCCACAAATTGGCATAACCACATTGCACCGCAAACAACAGTGCACCGCACTGTAAGTAACAGTACATTGCACCGCATGGTGCAGTGCAGTTTGCAGTTTTATAATAAGAAAAATCGCACAATCTGCATCGCACCGCGCACTCTCTATATATTAATATATTTATTTTTTAATATTAAATATATTATTAATAGTTTAATAACCCAAGTTAAAAAAAAAAAAATAGTTTACTAACTCTAACAAGTGTTGATTAGGAATACCAACCCAAAATAAAGAAAAACTAGGTCAATAATTTAAAACTTGACCTAAAACAAAGGGAAAAATCTGTTTTGGACTGGGTAGGAAAAGCTCAAATTTTTTTTGATACAAGATAGAATATTTACTCTAACCTAATTTAAATGTATAAGTGTGTGAAGCTCCCTCCTAGAGAGTTGAACCCCGACTTTTAGCCCCCACACCCTACAAGCATTTATATTTGTGAAATGACCATCGCACCAAGGGTGCGCAGTGGTGAAAAGCTCAAAATTTGAATGTAATTGTAACCGGTGGATTTCAATAGTTTTGTTGTGTTTTCTTCCTTTGCATGACCCAATGCATTACTGGTCAGTATCTCTCCATCTCTCTCACTCACTATCATCTTTGTTTTTCTTTGATTATAGAATTCTACCATTTTTATTATTCTTTATTTATTTTTACTCTATCCAAAGAGAAATAAAAACTTCGATTTTCAATTGAGCTGAAGCACTAGTTTCCGATTACTTCATATTACCAGAAAACTCTCTTTGCCCCCGCCTCCGCCACTGATAATGGCCGGAGGAACACCACCAAGCACAGTAAAGTATCTCTGGGTAGACCCTAAAGTAAACTCCCTCTAATTCCACTCATTGCTTCAATCGTGGAAAAAAGTAAAAAACAAACAAAATTTATTGAAAAATCTGATTTATTTTTTTTTTCCTGCTAAGGATTAAAGTTTTCATGCTTCTTCTATGGTGTTCTGTTGTCTAGGATATAGTGATCTTAGTCAATTTAAGACTTAAATATGTTAAAAGAATTTGACTGCTTCTTATTTGCTTAAAGAAAAGTTTTGTTTTGTATACTATTTGTCTATATGCAGTTTACTTTGTTTCAGTGGGCTCGTATTTGGGGTTTTACGCATTGTATATCAATTTCTGAATTCTTACAATCTGTTAGCTTTAGGTTTTGAACTTGTTGTATTTGTTTCTTGTTTAGAGTGTTCACTATCGTAAACATGATATTCAATTTTTTCAATAAAAGTATTTTTTGCTGAGAACCTTAAACCAATCAATTGAATATTGATTAATACGATATCGATTGAACACCACTTGAACATGAAAACGGCTCTTCTATTTAGAATTGAAGTGTTCCAAATGTTCCTGGAAATTCTTGCTCCCATTATACCATTTGTTTCTATATGCATTAGGATCTTGATTAATGGGTCTCTTGGTTCGAGAACTAAGACTACAAAGATCAAACCCTCTCTTCTAGCTCTTTTTCAAATTTGATAAATGTTGATTGATTGTATATTTCATTATAATTCTATGTCTATCAGGGGAAAAAAAGAGAGAGTATACTATATGCAGTTCTCAAATTGTCATCAGAGACTTTTTGAGTATACACTGAAACTACCATTGGTGAAGCATCCATAAATACATCAACTGGTACAGAAAGAGAATACTTTTTAAGTCCAGACTAGCAGGTACTTTCAGTTGACGACTTTTTCAACTCAATATTATCACATGTTCAGTATCCTCAGACAAACCATTGTCCAAACATCTTTTGGAATCAGAAACCATTCCATACAGATCTTGTATTTTCAATAAAGAACATTCATAAAGTCTGGAGCAGTGGTAAAAAATTTTCAACAAAAACTCATGACTGGACAAGGAAAGAGAAAAGAGCATGAAAAATAGAAATTGGGAGGGGAATGGTTGGCATATTAGAAAGAAAACCAAAGAAAAGGCTGATTTTGACAGTTCAAAATTTCACAAAAATATAAAAGTTCTCAAATTTTATCAGAAACTGAAGGTACATTGACCGTATATCCAGGTTAAGTACATTCCATGAAAATTTTGGTAAAATTTGAGATGTTCTCACAAGTTCAGACGTGTCCTGCTCCATGAATACCTTGATCATCCTTTGGCGTATAAACCTGATCGAACTTGAAGATCTTCTTTGTCAATCCACCTGCAAATGGCCCAAGTTCTCCATCTTTAGCTGCACCAAAATCTGTAACCATTGCATACCCAGTTGATATCTCCTCCTTCCTCAAAGGCTGATACCTACAAAATACCCTGATGTTTACTGTATTGTACAGAGTTAAAGCTTGAGTTGGTTCGGTTCACAGGTCAAAGATGTAAAAAGAATATTACATTTTTAGGCATCAGAAGAAAATATTATGCCTTTTGCTTCCTGAATCTGGTTATAAAGCATCAAAATCTGTAACCATTGCATACCCAGTAGATATCTCCTCCTTCCTCAGAGGCGACACCTACAAACACCCTGATGTTCCCTGTAATGTACACAGTTAAAGCAGGAGTTGTTTCAATTCACAGGTCAAAGATGTAAAAAGAATATTACATTTTTAGGCATCAGAAGAAAAGATTATGCCTTTTGCTTCCTGAATCTGGTTATAAAGCATCTTTCTTTTTGCCTGCTCCTCGCTGAACTTCAATCTAAGATCATTACGCTGTGCAACTGCAGCTTGGATAGAATAGATTGTTAGAATACATGAAGTTAAACAACAATTACATTTAAGTGTTGATGAAAATTTACCCATTGCTTGAACTGCAAATACTATCTTTTTCAATTCAGGAATAGAATCAGAACTATGGTGTGACTTAGAGACAGCTGACAATGTTCCTTTTTCATGGTCAGAAGTAAATCAATAAACGGTACAACTTTAAGCATCAAAACTTAAGTTAACAAGTCTAGCTTTGGAAACCAGGTATTTACCTTTACTTTCTTTTCTAAATTGTCTAAAACTGCAGCCCACATCCTCTTATCACGTTCGTATCTACTACAAATATCCCTCAAATCTGCTGCTTGCTTTTCCATAGCTTGATCTGAAAAATGATTGTCCATAATTCGAATTCTAATCTTCAAATAACCATAGATTGGACCAAACAAGCAGTCCACTACCCAACAGCACCCCAAAGATGATGTATGTAATGTAAGTAATTATTCACTCTAAGGCTTTCTTTTGTCCATATGATATAAAGCCTAAATAAATATATTGGATATTGCCTTACCTATATAAAGAAAAAAAAGGAGAAATTCTACAAGGCCACTTGGTAGATGTTAATTGATTAGGCCCAACCCACAAGGTTAATTGTTGGGCAATCTTCTTGCGTCTAAGACTACAAGTATGCATAGTTGGGGGCGTGTATCTTGCGTTTGCATTAGCCTCTCTGCTACTTGTTAGGGAATTTGGGTGCCTAGAATGATATCCGGAAATTGGAGGGAAGATATCTGGTGCAAGATATCCATATGTGCCTGCAAGTGAAGTCCAATTGGATAAGTCTTGATTAAGAATCTTAGCTATACCAAAGTCTGAAACATGAGCCTCGTACTCTGATCCCAGCAATATATTTTTGCTTGATATGTCCCTATGAACAATTGGTGGTAAGCAATCATGGTGAATGTAAGACAATGCATGAGCCACACCTTTGACGATATTCACCCTCTTATTCCAGTCCAATTCTTTAGCTCCTCCATCATTGCTCAAAATTGAGGCCAAGTTACCCTTTTCAAGGTACTTGTAAATCAAAATTGAGAAACGTGAATGTGAACAAAAGCCATGCAATTTTACAATATTTCGATGTTGAATTTCTGTTAATGCGCTTATCTCATTTAAGAACTCTTTTTGCTGTGAAATATTACCATCACATGAGGATGTGAGTTTCTTAACTGCGTATGCATCTCCAGATATCAGCTTGGCTTTATAGATGGTTCCATATCCTCCCTCCCCAATGCAAAACTTAGCATCAAAACCCTGGGTTGCATCAATGATTTCTTGGTACATTATTCTTCCATCAAAAGTTGGTATTGTTCTTCCATCAAAAGTTGGTATTGTAAGCACTTCTTCCTTGTCCATGTCTTTTTTTTTTTTTGATTTGTTTGTGGATTTTGCCCTTTTCCTTTTAAAGTGAAGAAAATTCCCAAGAATACCAATACAAGTGAAAGTGTTCCCAAGAGAGGGAAAATGATTTTATTTCCCTTCTTTGAAATATGTCCTACGCCACAAGGTTGCAATCCCGTAACGTTTCCACATAGTCCTTTATTACCTTGTAATGCTTCAATGTGAGCATCTTGAAATGCTCGGCTATTGGGAAGAGGAACCTGCAACTCATTGTAGGATATGTCGACAGACGACAAGCCACGCATCTTTTCCAAAGCAGCTGGAATGAAACCTGAGAAGTTATTGTGGGATACATTCAACAACTCCAAGCTTTGCATATTGCTGATTGGTGAAGGTATCTCTCCTTCGAGTGAGTTAAGGCTCAAATCTAGCTGTGACAAATGAGCTAATTCACACATTTGAATTGGAATGTTAAGGATGAACTTGTTGCTCATATTCAAGTAATGTAGTTTCAAAAGGTTCCCTATATCTCTCAGGATTGTCTTGCCAAACCTATTAGTGGATAGATCTAGATACTCGAGATTTATTAATGACCCAAGCTCCAAGGGTAAACCACCACAAAGTTTATTGCCATTCAAAGTCAACTTTGACAAAAAAGTCAACTTTCTAAATTCCTTTGGAACCCCCCCAACCAATCAGTTAAAAGAAAGATCAAGTATTTGGAGTTGAACTAAGTCTCCAATTTCAAGTGGTATGCGACTAGAAATGTTGTTCCCAGTAATCTTCAGGGTGGTTAGTTGTGTGCACTTGCCCCAATTGTGTGAGATTTCACCATAAAATCTATTGTAACTTAGGTCCATGTACTGTAGGTTTTTTGTAGACTCCAAAATCTTCAGATATATTTCCAAAGAGTTGGTTTCTTTTAAGGTGGACTTTAATTAAGTTTGTACAGTTTCTCAAGGTTTTTGGTATTAGACCCGTGAGATGGTTGTTGTCTGCCCTTAGTACTTGGAGAGATTCGCTTTGGCATAAGTTTGGAGGCAAAAAGCTAGTGAAGTGGTTGACATTCAGAAGTAGAGTAGTCAACCCCATTAAGTTTCCGATCCCATGCGGAATGGGACCAGAAATTTGGTTATCACAGAGGTATAAAACTTCTAAGCCGCTCAACGTACCGAAGGAAATTGGAATAGTACCATTCAATTGATTTCTGCTCAATTCAAGATTAGTTATGGACTTCAAGTTTCCTAATTCTTCAGGAATGGAACCAGAAAGTCAATTGTTGTATAGGTTTAAAATAGTTAAGTTTCTAAGAGAACCTAAAGATGTGGGAATTAAGCCAGAAAGATGATTTGTATGAAGGCTTAAGAATATGGGAGACTTCAAATTTCCAATTTCTAGGGGTATAGAGCTAGAGAGCTGATTTTTGTTCTTATGCAACAATGTTAGCTTTTCAAATTTTCCAACACTATAAGGGATGGGACCTTTTAAACTGTTGTTACTTATGTCAAGTTCAACTAAATTGGTTAGGTTTCCAATTTGTGGAAGAATGGAACCAGAAAGTTGATTATCATAGAGGTATAAATAAGCCAAGTTGCTTAAATTTCCAGCTCTGGTGACTGCACCGCACTGGCATCGGGATTCCCTTCGTGCTCTGATTGCCGGCATTGGCTTTGTCGGTTGGTTGCAATGGCGGTGTGGGACGATCGGCCCCGGTCGGTTGGATCAGTGCCGGTGACTTTCTGCTCACCCCTACTTTCTACTGTTTATTAATTGCACCATATATGACTTTTCAAATGATACTCCTAAATGTGATTTTTTAAGCACATTGATGATGACAAGAACAAGGAATAAACAACCAGGATTACTAGGATTTTGCAAATAGATTGAATAATAGAAGGGATTATGTTTTAAAAAAAATGATAGAGACCTTAAATTTCATGAAAGAAAGGATGCAATTGATAATAGACGTAGGATGCCTACCAGTAGTTTAAGGTTGTTAACTAAAGGTACAAATAAGTAATACAAAGTTAGATGTTGTTTTAAACTTTGTACTTAGGTAGAACACAGCAATCGAATTTCTCATATTGGTATAGTGTTTTAAGAGATTTGAACTTCTATAAATACTCATGTATTATCTAACATTCTTAAAAATAAATAAATAACACTATTTTGGAACTTAGTTATTAATTTCCCGTGCATCACATGGGTTAGCGACTAGTATTTATTAAAAGCCAAAGATCAAACTAGTATTTGCATTAAGGGTACATTTAGTACACTGCAATAATTATTCCTAAGGAGTATTATTTAGATTGGTTATGCTTTTATTATAGGGAATAACTATCCCTAGCCTTGTAAATTGTACTATAATAGTTAGTATTACTTACACATTAACCTTATCAAACAAATTTCCTAAAATTTCTATTACTTGCCCTCCCCCCAATTTTTTTTCCACCAATCTACACTTTCCTCTTGGATTTGGATTTTCAAATTTGAAATGAAGAGTATCGATTTGAAGGTTAGGATTTATTTGAGATGAAGGGTGTAAATTATGACTTCTTATTTAAAAGCCAATAACTCTGGCAACTTTAACCGCGGTTAAGCAAAAGAGAAGGATACCTAACTCTATTTTTTTTTTTATTTTTTTGAAACTAAAGGATGCCTAACTCAATTTAGAACAACCAAACATAGATCTCCGTTCCATTGGACTGGTTTTTTATTTTTTTTATTTGAGAAGACCGTCTCATGCATTGGACTTGAAGACAAATAATCGTGGCCGGCGAAGGCTGGAGGTGGCGGTGAATGGTCTTGTGGCGGCGGTGGTTTGAAGAGGCAGGTGTAGAGTCCAACTTTTTGCAAATATCAACCAACTTTTTTCAATTGCTAATGACTCCATATGATAAACCACTAACAGTACCCATCGTTGGTGCAATATCTTCTTGCGTGTAGTTACAAAATACTTCTTCCATTTGCGGCTTCTGTTAAGCAGATTGTAAGGCCTCCCATCAAGAACATGTAGAAATCTCTTCCCCTGGGGCACTGTTGCAATCTAAGTTCAATTTGATCCAAACTTATATTGTTCCTTGAGAGTTGAGATTATTATACAGCAAAGTGAAGAAGTTCATAATTGACCTTCACATTGAAGGTGTCAAAATTATTTGGAACTCGAATCCAGGCCTTCGAGTCAAAATGTTTGCTTGCTTGTGTAAACGAGCCGAGCAATTTATCATTTTTTCAATGATTTTGTTTAATAAAAAAAAAATCTCAGCATTAATTCAAACAAAAGACATAGGTCATTTATGATTTATTGCATTTTTTAACCAAAAAAGCGTGGAGGAAAAAAAAAAAATTAGGGAACAATCTTGTATGTTTCAAACCTAGATTTCTTGAAATACCGAGCATTTACATCATTTCGTGCAAAAATTCTTATTTACTTTTTAGCATAAAAACCTACTTTTTCTATTTTACATACTCATTTTTCAAAATACCTCACATCAAATAATCTATTTTACACTAAATTTCATTAAAATATCAATTTTTTTTTTAAATTTTTTTAACTATTTATCTTTCTTCATACACAACAACCACCATCCACTCTTCTCCTTCATCCTCGAGATATGTGAAAAAAGAATAAATAACTAAATGCAAAATAAATAGTATCAGTGTAAATTTACATGGTTATTATAACAAACTTATAAATTTACATAATTATAAACAGACTGATATGGGTCATTTTTAGGCAAAACTATGTAAATTTTACATCTTTTTCTATTATACACGGACTGATGTGAATGCTCTAAATAGTACCACTCTTTAAGGAAAACAATACATATATGCTAAGCTTCAAACCATCATTGCTAAAAGACCATCCACTGCTATCATCAGCCTTCACCGCCATGATTCTTAGTTTTGATTATTTTGATTTGAGTTAGACATCTTTTTTTTACCATCAGAGTTCACTAAAAAGAAACTTAAGTTTAACTTTACCTCAATTAAAGTTGTAGAATTAAGTTGTTGGCTTTTTAAATGAGGTTTCATAATCTACACCCTTGAATTATTTCTAATAAATCTTGATCTTCAAATGGACACTCCGATCTATTCCTCTCTTTGTGGAAAGTTGATTGCAAGCCGTTATGTATGGATCGAGGTGGTATACTTTGTTTGAGGTATGTAAGGTTGACTTTATTCAATCATTAGTTGGTTTTATTTCTTGCTAAATTTGCTTATAATTCAGCATTTAGAAACCCTGTATTTAGGTGGGAATCATGTAAGGGGAGTGTGTGAGAAAGTGTGAAGAAAAGCTCAAGAGTGTACACTCAAGAAGAGCCTCGTGACTAGCGAGTCGCCAAAGGTGGCACACGTGTGAAGCATACAGGGGAGCTGAAGGGTCATGCCAGCTATTGCACTACAGGACCAAACTTCCAGTCTAGCCAGGCAGTTAGCTCGCGACTCAAACTCACGATTTGTTCTAGTCGCAAGCTTGAGTTGCTAGAACACCCTGTTTGGTTATAACTGACTCTTTGCATTCCATACACACCCTACTATAAATAACCTTATACCCACGAAATGTCGAGAGCTCCCAGAGAGAATTTTGAGAGAGAAACCCTAGAGAAAAGCAAGATTGACTCATCCACAATTTTCATCATTTGATTCTCCAAATTCCTCTAATCTCACCCTCTCCATTGATACATCGTTGAGAGTTATATTAGCCAAATCCTTATCTCACTATACCCATATTTGTGAGGAGGCATTTTGGTACTTGGCAAGCAGATCGGAAGGGACCAATTCATTTTGGTTGATGCAATAGGTGATTGCGGGATCCAATAAGTTAGAGAAGACAAGGTTCAGCGTAACCCTGTTGGAGCAAGAAGCTTGGAGGGCTTAGGTGCATTGGGTAGATTAGGCTTGGAGGGTCTTTTGCTATTCATGTATCCCAACTTTATTCTCTAGTGGATTATTGACCGCTTGAAGGGCGGCGGAGAAGTTTTTCGCTGAGGACTTTGGTTTCCTTTTCGATAACACATCACTGTGTTGTCTTTGTGTTTGCATCTCTCTTTCATTAATCTTTTCCTTTTAATTATTGCTGTGGTTGTGATCAATTTTGGTTTAGATTGTTTTACCAATTCTATTTTAGCTTATTTTCATATTCCGCATATATATTGTTTGATTATAAGCTTGTGTTGGTAATTTGTAAATTGGGGGTCTAAAAATTCATAGGTGTTTTACACACTATTTGAACTTTCAAGGTATATATGCCATCTCTCTCACAGTAGGTGGATCCCACACATCTATGAGACTCACCAACTGTGAGAGAGATGTTGTATACACCCGGAACAAGGTATAATTTTCCCTACATATGAGTGCAAACTTTTAGGTTTTTTGTTGACAATATCTTGTCACGACCATCCGTGATATATCCAAACTTCTCCATTGACAAGCCGAAGCAGTTTAAATAGATTCCTTGTAGTTATTGCTAATGCAAAGAAAATTGTCTATTATTTTTTTACCACATTCTTTGGTTATCAAGAATTGTAGTTTCATGCTTAAGGGGGAAAAGAAAACCAAAAAACAAAAACAAAAGAATGGAATCTTACAGACGCCAAGGTAGCAAAAAATTGATATGGCAAAAAATTGAACAAAAAATCAATAATATTAGTTATACTTTTTTTTTTCAATTTATATATATAATTATGTTAATCTATAATCACAAAAAGTGAAAATATAACTTTATAAATAAGAATACTTTAGGAAATTTTAAATTTCAAGTACAGATTCAGGGGTTTTATTCCTATATTATCACCAAACAGATGAATAGGAATAATTATTCCATTACAACCTCTTGTATTCCTTATAATATTGATACTTTTCCCTATGTAATTTTCATTATGGTATATTAAATGTACCGTAAGTATAGTTTCGATGAAATATAAAGTGGAACACAAAAAGTGAGACAAAAGATTTGTATTCATCCTAATTTATTTATCTAATTTTTTGGCCGTTACTTTGACTCTGCGACTTGAACCAATCCCTTCTAACCCAGCCCTCAAAGCTTTTTGTGCATGAAGACTTTCGCTATTCATCTAGAAAGAACTTTCCATATTCTCAATCAAGAAAATGTATAATAAAAAAATCCACGAACATAAATTCCAAGCACAGTAAATAAATAGTACATTGGGGAAGGAAATTATGGAGCACCTTTTCTTTTTATGTGGTGGAAAAGTTGCCATTCTATGCATCTGCTTGGTGATAACATAGGGGAAGGAAAGTGAGAACTTTTTCCTTCTGTTTGGTGGAAAAGTTGCAATTGTATGCACTTTGAACATTGAAAAAAATGTATTCAAATGAGCACACCTAAATTTACGTGTTAAGTATAGTCCTGATGGAGAATAAAGTAAAACATAAAAAATGAGACAAAAGATTTTTATTCATCTTGATTTTTGTTTCTAAATTTTTGGCCATTACTTTGACTCTGCAACTCAAACTAATCCCACTAAACCCCTAAGCACTTTGTACGTAGGAATTTTGGCTATTCATGTGGAAAGAGTTTTCCATGCTCTTAGTTAAGAAAAGGTAAACAAAAGATCAAACGTAAATTCTGGGCATTATAAATAGATGATACACCAGGGAAGGAAATTGAGAAGCACTTTTTCTTTTTATTTGGTGGAAAAGTTGCAATTCTATGCACTTTTTTATTTTATTATTATTTTTTATGGGAGCAATTATATGGGCTTTGAAAATTGGAAAAATGTATTCAAATGAGCATGCCTAAATTTACATGTTAAGTATAGTCTTGATGGAGCATTAAATGAAATACAAAAAGTGAGACAAAGGATTTGTATCCATCCTGATTTTTGTTTCTAATTTTTTGGTTGTTACTTTGACTTTGCATTTCGAACCAATCCCCCTAACCCTCCAAACACTTCGTGCATGGGGAAGTACCATCCCACTTATAAGGATGGGTGGTCATTAAAGCCTATCAAATTTAATGACGTTATACATTTATATTATTCCATTAGGAATTTACTATGATTGTGTTTTTATATGGAATTATATATTCTACTATTAAAAAATTGATGTGAATAATTCTAATGGAAGATTTAATTATGGAAAAGAATTTAAATTCAATTAAAAAAAAACATGTGAGAATAATGATATTTAAAATTTTGAGTAGATTATAAATTTCTTTTCATAAAATTTATATTCTTTTATGATATATTGATAGTTGGGGGCGGGGGGATCTGAATCCTAAATGTCTTCATTGGAAACATTAGGAAGTGCCAACAAATGGAGCTACAAGGCTATAGGTGATTATAGATTATGTTGTTAAATTTGTTTAATATAGAATATTAACATAATGTTTGATTTATCACAAATCTAATACTGTGGGTTTCTATCAATTAGCTCAACATCAACAGTTGGTAAAATCTATTGTCGTCTCATAAAGGACTTAAGTTTGAATATTGCCTACACTAAAAATCAATTGGTTTTTAAACCTAATGTAAAAAAGAAATATTCAAAAAACAGGCATAGAACAGATTTCATAAGTTCAAATCTTAGTGTATCTATAAAAAACAAAATCCTATAGTCTCTATTGGAAACTTAATATGAAAGGAATTAATTAGGTTATGAAAAATAAATTACATTCTATTCAATATAAAGAAAATATAAACAAACAAAAAAATTATTATTATACATTTCAAATGAACCATTTATCAAAATGGAACGATTTATTCTTTAAAATCCCACAAATTAGCTATGATTGATTTTATACTAAATTTCATAGTATTTCTTTTTCATTTAAAAAAAATCATTTTAATGACCATCTTACTTTTTATTGTGAAAGATAGTGTTGGCATTATTCATTACTAAAAGCACTCACTTCACTTAGTCAAAAAAAAAAAAAAAAAAAAAAACCACTGCATAGATGTAGTAAAAACTAAAAAAGTAAGCAAAAATACGGCCACTCTATAACTTATAAATAAGTTAGTATGTTGATATTCTAATTCTTATAAACCATTTTGAACAACTCAAAAAAAAGAAAAGAAAAAAAAAAGAGTGTTGAATTGGACAAAACATGAGCTACTTCAAGGTAAGAATAAGAGATGGGATTCTACCATTAACTGAGTTGTGACCTAGGCGTGAGCTGGGTAAGTTGTGAGTAGGTCGCAACGTATAAAAAAGATGACTTCTTTTTTATCCACATGTGCAGCTCATAGGCAATACAACTATATGGATTAGGATCCGGTGCAATACCGCATCCACTCTCACAAAAAAATTTCACTTGTCACTTTTTAATTTTCACTTTTTACTACTCTAAACTTTTTTCTTAACCTTTTTTAATCAATGGTTGAGATTGAAAGTTGCTTTTTGTAACAATCAATCTCAACCATTCATAGGAATTGCATCAGGTGCAATACCCTAGGGTATTGCATTTGATCTCAATCCACAACTATACAAGTCATAGATTGGTTGCATGCAGGTTGTGAGTTCCCTACTCAACAACTTTGACCAACTCTAACCAGGGCTCAAGTAGGTACCCAAAATACATCAAAATATAAGCAAAATTACAAGTAAATTTGGCATAAAATAAAACTAGCAAAACTTGGACTTTACAAAAGATAACCAATTTATTTTGATTATCTCCTTGCCAGAAAGAAAAAGGGGATCGTTTCGAATTATGTTTTGAATCTTGATCTTTGTTTCTTGTGTTCCATTTTATGTATGAATCTCGGATGTCATCTTAATGATTGAATAAGGTGGGTTTTGTCAATGGTTATTGAAATATTTGTGGGATAGCTCAAATGCTCTCTCTCTCTCTCTCTCTCTCTCTCTCTCTCAATGTGTTGTGTATTTGGTTTCCAAGAAAGTGAAAGAAAATTAAAGCACGGTTGGGGATTTTTAGTGTATTGATATTTATCTGTGCTTCTCTTTCCTTTCCCTTTTAATTAAGCAATTTTTGGTACCCAAAAAAATAGAGAAAAATCAAATTAATACTATAAACAGTTGTAAAGTTAGGAATTCAATTTAGGGGGGCAAGATTAAAAGCAAAATTAATTTAGAAAATATTAATTGATATTAACAACAAGATAAATAAACAATTGTAAACTAATGTAATTGTGAAACAATATCTAATATAAATGTAAAATATAATTCATTAATTTTTTCTTCATACCTAGTTTTAGTAACGCAATGTTTTTTTTCCCCCTCTTCTCATTTTGAAATTGCTGCATGCTTTCTTCATTCCCAATAGTCTAGAATTCAATCCATATGAAGATTTATAAAATATACCTTAATACGTTTAGAATTCACTTTGAACATATTACTATTCTTTGGTTTTTCCATATTCTCAATTAACTATAACTATATATTTAATATAATCCAAATATATATATATATATATATATAAACAATCAAAGCTAGGAATTAATATAAATACATAAAGTTTATATATCTAATTTGATTCTTTAAAATAAATTGAGAAAATAAATCAATCTAAAAAATGTTAAGAATATAACAATATATGTACCTACAAAATTCTATACATGTCTCACATCTCAACCTCATAGCCTTGATTGCCTTAAAAAAAAAAAATTTTCTCTATTCTTTTAAGTATTTAAATTTAATTTATAGCAAAAATCTAGAGTTTGAACATAGAACGAGTCTAGAAATGGAGAAGAAGAAAAAAGTTAGGACAACTTTAGGGTTTTAATCACATTAAAAAACATCAAACATAATTTTTTCTTAGTATTATTTTAGGTAAATATGGACTCATTGCATGAGAGAGAGAGAGAGAGAGAGAGAGAGAGAGAGAGAGAGAGGGGGGGGGGGAGAAGGATAAAAAAAGGTATAACCAAGAAAAGAGGTGAAAACGTGTGGGTGTGGAACTATATAAAATATGGGTGTTAGGGAGTTTTTTTTGTCTTTCTTATGGTTAGTCAGGTTTTGGTTTTAAACTGGGGGAGTTTTCTCAGTTTTTATCTTTATTTTTTATATGTTAGTGGGGCATAGCGTTTCATTGTATTGATAAGTGAAAAAGTAATGTTAATGGTGGACTTATATGAAAATTATTAAAAATTGATTATATCAATAATTTGTAAAAATATTGTAAAACAATTTGTGGTTGTGGTATTATTCAAGAAAGTGAAAGAAAAGAACAAAATCTTGAGGTTTTTTTTTTTTTTTTGGAAAAATTACTTTTCGTTTGAATTCATTATTTCATATAAATATATATATATATATATATTACATGAATTTATTGCTTGTTAATTTTTTTTTTTAAAATTTATTAGCCATATGTATGCTAACAGTGTAATCCATTAGTCATGTTAGCAAATTCCATCACTAAGATGACAGTAGGAACCAAACTAACAATAGGTTCAAAAACTCAAAAACCAAATTAAAGTAGTAAAAAAAATTGATGACCAAAATGAAAATAACCTCATGAAAATATAAAGATAAAAAAAGAAGCTTTCGACTTTAAATATTTCAAATTGAGTCTTTAATATTTCTTAAGATATAAGATATGATAAAGCATCACCTAATTAGGATTGATGTATTTACAACCATAAATGCCTCTCTCTCTCTCTCTCTCTCTCCCCTTCTTTTTTATTTTGATTTAAAAAAAAAACCATTTGCATTTTTCTTTATTATTTATTCTTTTTAAATATATTAAATAAATTGTAAGATATTGATAAAGTAGAAGCTTAAAAGAGTAACGCAAGGAACACACAATGCTTACTTGGTATAAAACCCTTACAACTACATCTTTAATATATGAGTGAAGTATGAAATACAAAATCTTAGTAGAATTTATATAAGAGTAGTAGAGTCTAGAGTTAGATCTAGATAGACCATACGCTAAATTGGACCTCTCGGGCTAATACAATAATAAACTAAATCACTAAATATCTTTAATAAAAGGAGTAATGCCTGAGTGGCACCCATTGAGGAGAGGGGTGCACTGAGACTCGAAGGGCATGTTTGGTAATTATAACAGACACTGTAATGTAATAACGATTCCTATGTTTTAGTTATTTTATAATTTGGTTTGTTTTTTATTACATGAATAATCATTTTTTTACGAATAGTTATTCTTTAAATTTATGAATAATAATTCATTTCTAAGAAGATTGTAATAATTATTCCTTAATTGTTATAATAATTTCTAAAATTAATATATATTCAAATATACAAACTTTTCATATGCGCATAACAACCATAAACATATATATATATATAAATATATATATATATATTTATTTATTTATATATTTATATATATAAAAGAATTCGAATTTGGTAAGAATGAGGGTGTGAAATCCATGTTCTACACTATCCAATAAGAGATTATCACATTAGCTTTTTATTTAAAACTCAATATATCCTGCCACATATAATAACAACTCAACAAACTCAAAGTTAAGTTGGATTTTCAAATGGGTATTAGAATTGATTGAGTATGATTGTGCCTATTCTTTAATATATATCATGATGATGTGGCATGTTGGGACTAGAGGGGTAAAACTTGAGTTTTGCATCATATCCTTATTGAATTTAATCTCTAAAAAAAAAAAAAAACACAACCTCATTCTCTCAAATATATAAAAGATTTATTTTTAGAAATCATAAGTTTTATTTTAATGTTATAATTCACAACTAAACATGTGAATAATGTTTAGTTCTTCCATTACAAAACATTTTATTTCCATTAATAAAGATTATCATTAATGTTGCAATTCTCATTCAATGTATCAAACTTGCACTTAATTCTCTCATTTGATGTGAGGAGATCCTTAAAACAAGCAAAATGAATTTCAAGTATGAACACTTCCCCCATACCTAATGAAAAGGAAAAAAGAGTAAAAAAGAAAAAAAAAAAAGGCAAGTGGAATATCATGTATGAACCCATATCCAATGAAAATGAAGAAAAGCAAAATGAATTTCAAGTATGAACAATAGAAATTCACGAGGAAATGTAGTCAAATCTTAATCTCAAATATTTATAACCCTTTGTTATGCACTACACTTTTCAGAACTTTTTTAAAGGAGATTTTCACATCAAAGTCTCACACATAGACCAAAACATGGGACACCCTTAGACTAGCTAATTTCCATTCTTCCCACCCTATATTACAACTTTATTAGCGATGCACATAAACAAAGACAACCTATATACAATGAGAAGGAAAACCTATTCACGATACTTCCTGGGAATCAGGCTATGGTTATTGCTTGTGACATTAAATGAGAAGGAAAACCTATAAACGATACTTCCAGGGAATCAGGCTACGGTTATTGCTGGCGACATTAAATGGGTAAACGATATTGGCCGTCCGGCGCGGAAGGTTTTGCCACGGAACGCCCATTAATTTTCATTTGGACAATGGTTGCTCGCGGGATACTGTTTTTCTCTGCAATCATGACAAAGGTATTGCATGAATGTAAAACCTAACTGTGCATTAAAACGTTTAATCCTGCATGCAGCATGCAATAATCATGGGAAAACAAGGGGCTTACTTGATCGTCGGTCGACATTATTGGGTTCGTCTACCACCATCGTGTAGGTAGATGAGAGAAACAAAAAGATAATAAGCATCGGAATTATGATAATCCTAATGGAAGTCTTGGCACCCATTTTTCCTAGCTACAAGAGACAAGAATAATTAACACATCATTACTTCTGTGATATATATAGTCTAAATAGGACAGCTCTGTCTATTCTCCAAGTCAATTCATTGGAAGTCGAACACGTTATTCTTCTCCTTCTTGTTGAATTTTTTTTTTTGAAGGAATCAAACATTATTCTTATAGAAATAACGTAATTCCTTCAGGCCAAAAAAATAATAATATCTTTTCTTAAACAGTACCGGTGGTAGAGTCAAGATTTTTCTCCAAAAGACAAGGTTTGATTATAGAAAAACTGGTTTATTTTGGTTTTGAATTAATCATATACAAAGGAAATCAACTTTGGATTAATGGTTTCAGTGTGTCTAAACGTATCATTATCATTTTTAACACAATATACATAAAAAAGATGATCAAATAGGAACGCATAGATCAGAGTAGTACACTGTTGCGAGAACCACAACCTTAGGGTGAAGGGTCTAACAGGTACAGGTCCTTAAAATAGTTAACAGACAATGCCATACCCCTTAATTCGACGGTTTTACAAATGTAGTTGTCAATTAATTTAATGAAAATGAAACTTAATAAAAACTTTGAAAATACAGCTTTATTCATTGAAAACTTGAAAGATTACAAGGCTTTTGGTCTTGGTGATAATCTAAGATAGAATTACATGGAAAATCACATGGTTTTAGAACCCCCAAATATAAGCACCGATTGAGGTTAGGTTATTGAATGAGAAGATGTTAAGACACAAAATCCATTTAACAACCAGTAAGTTGTTACTGGTTGTTATTGGTGGGATAGAAAAGTAATTTTAGTAAGAGGTTCAAATTAAAACCAATAACAACTAACCACCCATATATGATTTATTATGAAAATATTATGAAAATATCGTCGTCGTAACACTTCTCTTTCTAAAATTTAATGACCACATATTACTGTCACCGCATTTTCCATCTTCTTGTTAAACATTCATGCTCGTATTTCATCATGCTAAGTTCTACTTTTGTCATGCATTTTTATCATATTTCAACCCATCACATCTTTATAGTCATCACTTCAAAGTAAGCTTCTCATAATTAATCCATATCATCAAAATGTGGTATGTTAGTATATGGAAATTTAATAAACAAAAAAAAATATATAATGCAAAGAATTGTAAGGGTTAGAAGCCATACCTACATATGGTCAAAATCTTTGAAATTTTCATTGTTGTTGACTTTCTAAATCTTTGAAATTTCTTAAGAAGGCTAAAATTTTTATACATCAATTCACATATTTTGATATTTCTAATAAAAAACATTTAGAATTCAAATTCTTCAACTATTAAATTATTAACATAAATAAATAAATAAAATTTTTGAAGAGGGAGTGTTGTAGTGGTGACTCCAGGAATTTTTTTTTAGGGTGATCACTAAGAAATTTAAATTATACAAAATTTAATAGAGAGATGACTTGAATATATCAACATCACCCAAAAAAAAAAGAAGAAGAAGTATTTCAAGTTTTTTCTACTAACAAGGAGAAAAAGAAAAAAAAATGGACTGATGAGAGATAAAGTGAGAATTGAGAATGCTGAGATAAGAGTAATAAAGTAAAAGAATTGAAATGATAATGGAAAAGAGAATGAAAAATTGATGATTCTTGCTGCGACTATGAGCTAAGATGCTAAGGAGAGCAAAATTATTGCAATTGCAAAATCTAAAAGAGCATAATTGCTGACACTGCCAAGGAAAACTCATGAACTACAATATTTTTCTTGAGTCCTTTTTTTGAGAAAAAAAAAATGAAATTAAAGATTATTTATATGTACTAAGTTGAAAGAGTTAAAAATTTGAATGATTATTTTTATTTTTCTTTTTTAATAGGCTTTTAGTTGAATAATTTTTAACTCGTTTTTTTTTTAATTTTTAATTTTAAGTATTTTTTAGGGTTATTTTTGTTGTTATTTGGGATTTTTTTATTGTTATTTAAGGGTTTTTTTTTTTTTTTGGGGGTTTAAGGGGTTAAGGATTTTTTTTTTTGGTGGGGAAATTATTATTTTTGGAGTAATACTATATCTAAAACATTTTTAAAACAAATATTATACAATAATTTGTTTATTAGTGGTTAACAACTGATGTCAATATTGAGCCAAAATTATAATTAGTAACCGCTTTCCGCTTATTATATAAGATTTATAGTGAAATTATTGTAAAAATGTTGTGAATGTAGCATTATTCTTATTTTTATTGAACTGAAATTCTTATAATTTTCAAGTCAGAGTAGTCAATATTTTTTATTAGAATGGCCTAGATAAATTAATTTTTTTTGTGTGTATATAATATAATATATATATATATATATATATATGTGGGGCCCAAATAATTTATGGGCCAGGCCCATTTACCCGTGGGAGTCCAAAGGCCCAAGCCGAGGAAGACTATGGCCCAAGCTCGATAATATAAAGCACAAGATAGCCTTGGGATACAGCCGAGGACAGTTCAGTCCTCAGCAGACCCAAAGTCCCATCGGAAAGAGGGGTAAAAACGGTATAGGACCAAAACTTGGAAGAAAAATCTAAAATATCCAGGGAAAGCTGCCCTTACTGCCATTCAATATTCTGAACCTGACAGAGCCGTATTCTTCAACTTTTACAACCACCCCCAACGACTTTGGGTATGCGCTGATGGGACAAGTATCAGTCTTGGAAAGGTTGACTATATACGTGGACGAAGGACAGTGAATGCAGGCTAGTATAAAAGGAAAAATAAGCAATCTAAAGAAGAGGCTGGGAAAAATGGCCAGAAACCAGAGCCTCCCAGCCCACCTCCAAGAGAAAGACTCCAGGGGTGAAGAAAACTTAACCATGTATGAACACCACGAGAAACCCATCGCCTGGTGACCAAGGCCTAGCCTTTCAAACCCACGCTCTACAAATGATATTGTTTGGGCCATTTCTCGTACGAACCCAACATTGTTACGGTTTGTCACGAATCGTGTCCTTATAATTGGCGCCGTCTGTGGGGAAGGCTTGTGTGTTGGTATAGGCAGTAGGTTGAGAGAGTTCCTTCGTCATTTCTAACAACTGGTTATAGAGTTTTAGTGTAAAGTTCCGCTAGGGGCTACGCTTCTTGACTAGGGGCTACGCTAGGTAGCATTAGTCGCATGAATAACTCTAGGGGCTCGGTCGAGGAGCTAACTCCCCTAAAGCCAAGGTCCCACGCAATGAGAAAACTGAGTTTTGGACAGAACCAAGGCATTGCATGGTCCTCGGACTCAAGCCTATGGGGAAACCAACTACTTGGATGAGGAAAACTAGGTTTTGGACAGAACCAAGGCATGGCATGGTCCTCGGACTCAAGCCTATGGGGAAACCAACTACTTGGATGAGAAAACTGGGTTTTGGACAGAACCAAGGCATCGCATGGTCCTCAGACTCAAGCCTATGGGGAAACCAACTACTTGGATGAGAAAACTGGGTTTTGGACAGAACCAAGGCATTGCATGGTCCTCAGACTCAAGCCTATGGGGAAACCAACTACTTGGATGAGGAAAACTAGGTTTTGGACAGAACCAAGGCATTGCATGGTCCTCGGACTCAAGCTTATGGGGAAACCAACTACTTGGATGAGAAAACTAGGTTTTGGACAGAACCAAGGTATTGCATGGTCCTCGGACTCAAGCCTATGGGGAAACCAACTACTTGGATGAGAAAACTGGGTTTTGGATAGAACTAAGCCATTGCATGGTCCTCGGACTCAAGCCTATGGGGAAACCAACTACTTGGATGAGAAAACTAGGTTTTGGACAGAACCAAGGCATTGCATGGTTCTCGGACTCAAGCCTATGGGGAAACCAACTACTTGGATGAGAAAACTTGGTTTTGGACAGAACCAAGGCATTGCATGGTCCTCGGACTCAAGCCTATGGGGAAACCAACTACTTGGATGAGAAAACTTGGTTTTGGACAGAACCAAGGCATCGCATGGTCCTCGGACTCAAGCCTATGGGGAAACCAACTACTTGGATGAGAAAACTGGGTTTTGGACAGAACCAAGGCATTGCATGGTCCTCGGACTCAAGCCTATGGGGAAACCAACTACTTGGATGAGAAAAAGATTGAGTTTTGTAAGGTTGGCTACTTAATAACAATTCTAAGTTACTCAATCCTCGGCTCAAAAACTGTAAAAGGTTAATGCCAATAGGAGTGTTAAGAAGATGTTGAAACGCGTCACTATTCAATAGCCTAGGGGGGCTGTTCTTTTTGCGGGTGATATGTCCTCGGATGGTTACTTCCTACACCGCATCGAGCATTGAGCCATCATCTCGGCTAGTTTTGGGGTAAGTATCGTTTTTCACAGGTCGGCATTGTTGTGCCAAACAACTCTATTAAGGTTATGGTGATATCTTTTTCTTAGCAAGCATTTTGGCCCTAAGTGTCATTGATTCAAATGCTATATTACTATGCCGAACAGCACTTGTAAATACATAATAGCGCCTTTCTCTTAGATAAGGGATTATGGCCCCAAGTATTGTACTCTAAGGTCGGCGGTATGGTGCCAGGCCGACTCAGTAGACCCATCATAATGTTCTTTCTTTTCCTGCCTAATGGGAGTTTCAGCCCTAAGTATCATTTGTTTGATTCAATATTATTAAGCCGGATTGTTTTTATAAGCATAGAGCAAGGTCTTTCTATTAACTGGGACTTTGGTCCTAGACGTCGGCCACAGTTTAAAAATAAAAAAAAAGTTTCACAAGATTGTATGTCTATTCATTGCGTTATCATTTCGGAAATATAGAGATAGAGTATGTGAAATAAAGTGATAACAATTTTCATTAATATAAAGATGTATTACAACGTACAAAGAGGGGCTTAAACAAGCCTATACAAAAGGTGGATTGCCAAAACAATAAAAAAGAAAAGAAAAAACAATACATTAAGCAAACAGTTAGGTCTCTTTTTAAACTCGTCTCCGAAATCCTTCCAAACTCTGCCTCAGTAGCGCCCATATTGAGAGAAGGACCTTCTTCAGAAGAAGATGGAGGAGATGAATGAAGAAGATGGAGGAGATAAATGAAAAGAAGGAGGAGAAGAAGAGAGAAGAGATGAAAAGAAAGAAAAAGGAGCAAAAGAGGGAGAAGGAAAAGTACCAGGATGGATCTAGTGGTGGAAAGAAGAAGAAAGAGAGGCAAAAGGAGACACCAGTGAACGAAGAGAGGAAGAAGCAGAGGCACTTGGTCCCTGCCTCAGTTCTGACTCCTAACACACTGGTGCCATGTTAGGTAGAGAGCGGTTGGTACTGATGATGGGTGTCCTTGACTCAGTCACGCCGAAAGTTTGACGTGACGAGTCCCTGCTTCAGATTTTGACTGAAAGGAAGGTGAGATAGAATTTGAGTCTTCGCCATCCCTGCCCTGAGCGAGCCATTACGAACTTTATTGGAACGGGGTGTTCACCGGGGGGGGGGGGTATGGTTCCTTCATTACTTGTTGTTATGGTGAACGTATTATGATTTAGTGTATAACTAGTGGGTAAAGTAAACGCTAAGGGAGGCTAAGAATTTCAGATCTCAGAAGGATAAAAAGGGTCTCTGTACGAGAGCGATAGCCTCCTACTTGTCTTCTTATAGGAAGGACAAAACGGAAGGTATTAAATTCGTCCAGGTTTCCAAAAGAATCTATAAACAAGGATGTATCCGTTCCACTTCCCCACCTCATCAAACAAACCGTCGAATTTAAATAAGTCTCGTAAATAGAAGCCATTAAAAGCGCGTTTTTGATAACCAAACGGCGAGAACGCATCAGGAGTAAAATCAAAAGAATGTCTCGAAGACCGGTGCATTTCCTGGGCAGATGGAGAACCGCCAGCATTAGTGAAAGGTCAAATTAAATGAGCCATAATAAATGCTCGGTGTTACCAAAACCCCCCTGTCCAACCAAGAGGTTGGACAGCAGGGTTTTGAGGGGCTATTGTAGGGCCCAAATAATTTATGGGCCAGGCCCATTTACCCGTGGGGAGTCCAAAGGCCCAAGCCGAGGAAGACTATGGCCCAAGCTCGATAATATAAAGCACAAGATAGCCTTGGGATACAGTCGAGGACAGTTCAGTCCTCGGCAGATCCAAAGTCCCACCGGAAAGAGGGGTAAAAACGGTATAGGACCAAAACTTGGAAGAAAAATTTAAAATATCCAGGGAAAGCTGCCCTTACTGCCATTCAATATTCTGAACCTGACAGAGCCGTATTCTTCGACTTTTACAACCACCCCCAACGACTTTGGGTATGGGCTGATGGGACAAGTATTAGTCTTGGAAAGGTTGACTCTATACGTGGACGAAGGACAGTGAACGCAGGCTAATATAAAAGGAAAAATAAGCAATCTAAAGAAGAGGCTGGAAAAAATGGCCAGAAACCAGAGCCTCCCAGCCCACCTCCAGGAGAAAGACTCCAGGGGTGAAGAAAACTTAACCATGTATGAACACCACGAGAAACCCATCGCCTGGTGACCAAAGCCTAGCCTTTCAAACCCACGCTCTACAAATGATATTGTTTGGGCCATTTCTCGTACGAACCCAACACTGTTACGGTTCGTCACGAATCGTGTCCTTACAATATATATATATTTTGACAAGTCAGGTGGTCACGAAATACAAGCAGCGCGGCCCCTGGAGTGTCGTTTTATAAAGATAAAGAGGCGGTGTTATTATTTCGCAAGACCTCAACGAAGGAG
Source organism: Quercus lobata (assembly GCF_001633185.2). Taxonomy (NCBI): domain Eukaryota; kingdom Viridiplantae; phylum Streptophyta; class Magnoliopsida; order Fagales; family Fagaceae; genus Quercus; species Quercus lobata. Next base: position 18,552,720 of record NC_044912.1, on the reverse strand, counting down.
CTTGGATGTTATAAGGAGAAAAAAAGTAAAAAATAATAATAATAATAATGTACGTAAAATATTGTAGTGTAGTGCCCATTGGCCGTTGCCATTGCCCAGGATATCTGCATTTTCATTGGTTATTTTGCATAAAATTTTGTACTGTGGATAGGAGGTCGGCAAGTCTTTTCAATGAAGTACGTTTTAGAGGCAAGAGGAACGTTCTTGTATGCATTATCTCTAAATCTTTTGACTTGCTCCACTTTATATCAATTTAAATTATGTTTCGAATGTACTAATTCCTCAAAGCAGGCATTATTTTTGTGTGGTGCTCTAGATTCAACTGGATGTTGGTTAAGTGTATGTTGTGTGGGTGTATGATGAATCTTATATCGGGCATATGCTATGTTAATCTGAACTTTATTAACAACTGTAAAAAGTTTCAATTTTGATGAGTCATTTTGAGATATAACGTAAATGTAATTAGCCCTTTTTTCTTAGGTTGTTATAGTTTTAATAACTAGACCGAATAAAAACTGAAAAGAGAAATGGTCCTCGGTTTTTTATTTGATTGTGGTTGGACCGGTGGTTGAATTGCTGACATTATAAATATTAATTAATAATTATATAATTATTAAAATAAGTACTTAACAAATCATTAAAATAAAAATAAAATAATGTGGCTAATAATTGTAACTTTGGGGGAAAGTGGCTAATAATTGCTACATTTTGTGCTTACAAATTACAATGTACACGTGTGTCTGTTTAAGAATACTAAAGTATACTTGTCCTTTAAAAAAATGAGAAAAAAGTGAAGTTTTAAAAATAATAGGCCAAGAATGTATTAACCCATTGTGATAAATTAATCAATTAATTTAGCTAAGTGAATTAATTAAGTTAATTAACATGCATAGCGCGTGATAGCACAAACAAATCACTAATTAACTAAAGTGCAGTGAAAATTAAATTGACATGGTAATTTGTTTATGAATGGGGAAAACTGACATAGCAAAAACCCCACTGGGTGATTTTAAGGTCACCACTCTTGAGAATCCACTATTATCAAAACAAGCGGTTACAAGTAAATGAATCCCAGTACCTTATACCAACCTACAGTTGAACCCTTACTCCAATATCCAATTGTACTTATTATGTAGTGACAATCTCTTCTTTCAATGCACGGCTCCCAATATGTGACTAATCAATAGATGCGCGGATCTTAGTACGCGACTTAATCACCAACTTGAGAAAGAAGTTGGCTGTAAAGTTCTTCAGTTTATCACACGATAAAGATCAAGAAGTTCATTGATCACAAAACCCTACGGTGTACAAATATAGCAGCTTCTTCAACAGAAAGATGAACTAGGGCAAATTCTGTCTCAGGTCACAATTTGCATGAACAAAACTTTGCTTTACACTTGTGCAACCCTAGACGGCCTTTAAAATAATCCTTATATATGTTTAGGGTTGTGAGAAAAGAAAGCCTAAACACATACTCACGGATTGGATGAAAACCAGCTTGAAAAACTAAGTTTCATAAACCTCAATAGATAGCCATCTATCGAGCTAGTTGTCAAGCCACGGGCTGAAATAGTCTTTAAACCTCGATAGATGCTAGCTGTCGAGTTTTGAAATCTAGCACTTTTTCACTCGTTTCTTGGACTGACTTGTATGGCATTAATACTTGAACTTGAAACCTTGTTCCTTGAAGTATTAAACTCATCATAAATCTACCAAATTACAAGTAAAATGTATTTTGTCAAAGGTAGGGGTGTCCACAGGTCGGTCCAGGTCAGGTTTATGCCTAACCTGCGATCAACCCGATGACATCGGGTTTCCGACGGGAAGACCTGTTGCCGACCACAAAAATCCATGGGTCAAATTAGATTGGACTCGGTTGGCTGACGGTCGGGTCGGTCGAATTTGAAAATATGATGCCAGAGGTTCAAATCGGCGGCAACTACATGTCTTCTTCGCCAGATTTGAGCAAAACCACTCGATCTGATCAAAATAACACCATATCTTTGCCAGATTTGAGGAAAACCCACCGGATCTTAGCAAAAAATTACTAGATTTTCATTGGATTTGAGAAAAACTCACTAGATCTGTGTCGTATTTGGGCGAAACCCAGTTAATTGTAGTTGGATATGAGCAAAAATAAGGAGATCGGAGTGAAAATCAGTATGTTTTTGCTGGATTGGAGATAGCACTGGCCTTTAGCCGGTCGGATCGGGTGGCTTGGTTTTTGGAGAAAGAGATTCGCCATCCGACCCGTCGGCATTGGTTTTGAAACTTTGAGACCTACCGCCGACCACCTCTCTCCTCAAATCGAACGGTTTTGGTTCGGGTAGCTCTAGATCGAACGGTTTTGCGAGTCATGGGTGGGTGTGGACAGTCCTAGTCAAAGGATTAGCCAATTAGATAAAATATTGACATATGTTCCTAACATGATTCACATATGTCCTAACAATCTCTCTCTTTGGCAATTTGTGACAAAACCACAACAAACAAATAAGATATGAGAGAAGTCATAAATCACTCAACTCATACTCACTTGTTGAATACAATAAAATTTATCCTAACACAAACTCTTGAAAAACTTTGCAAGAGGAGAATTTATGACAAGAAGACTTTGACAACTTGTATTTCTGAAACACTTTAAACAAAACTCATCAAGGCATCTTAATGTGAAACAGAAATAATAGATTGCATTCAAAGAATAAGAAACATGTGTATAAAGAAAGAAAATAAACAACACATGGAAAGATAGGTGAATAACATACATCAATATATATATATATATATATATATATATATATAAACCAAATATAAGTACAATGTATGTCAAATGGTCACAAGACCAATGTACAAGAAATAATGTATCTAAAATAGAAAGAAAAGAAAAGATACAAAAATCCTCACTACATCCCTCAAAAACACTCCCCCTATCTCCTATACTAACTTTCCCCTTATGAGTATGACTACTCTCATCTCAAAAACAGTCCCCCTTTTTGTCACGAGTGACAAAGGGCAAGTATATCAAGTAGAAATCTCATCATCACTAGGCGAGCCATCATCATCATCCTCATCAGCATCATCACTACTGAAGCCATTGTTACTCTCATCCTTAGATGCCCCAGGAGAAGGAGAGGAAGCCATAGTGAAACCACCCATGGCAGCCTGTTGTCACGCGATATGACTAACATGGGTGTTCACTTGACACAACTCATCCCTAAAAGTATCAAAGTGAGCATCCATGTGCACAAGCTGTGCCATGATGGCCTCAAGTGTCACTCCACCTACTGAAGATGAAGGAGTGGAGGTGGATGGAGCGGTAGAAGTTGGAGGAGCTGCCGTCTCTATCTGGGGCTGCCTCGGTCTAAGCTATGCCGCACTTTGTTGAATGGTAGCTACATCTATGGCACACATGAATGTGAAGTGAGGAGGCTCGGGATAGTAGACAGAAAAATGGTGAAGGAGCTGCGTGATAGTCGAAGGAAAAATGAGCTTATCACGGGTCACCATATCCTTATAGACATCTATAAGAGATAGTATAAAGTGAGAATGAAAGTCAATAGAAAGATCCTTAATGAGGGATAACAAAAAGCGAGCACGAAGCTCTGTGATAGTGTTATAGTGTGACAAAGGATGAAGAATAAATGTCATCACCATATTAAGGAATCTTGGACCTTTTGCAAAGGTCGAGCAAGGGGTGTTTTGACATTCACCCTAAGATGATGGTGTCTCACAAAAGAGATACACGACTTCATCTTTGGACATTGTCCTCAGACGCTCACAGCCAGGGTAGTCAGGATGCACTACCCTGGGAACATGTAGTACCTCGGATACAATATCCGGAGTAACTACCATATGTATACCCTGAACACAAGTGACAAATTAGGGTATAGAATAATCAAATCTGTGCATATTGGAGCGGAACTCTTGTATGATCATGGAAGGGCACGTGACTAGGATGCCACACAGTGACTTCTAACCCCTACTGTAGATGACAATAGGTAGGCCAGTGTCAGAAAAATTTGATAGAACGACTTGGCGTTCCAAATGAATGCCTCATCGTGAAAAGTTCTTTGAGAAGTCCAATTTGGTCTTCTCATCACGGAACTGTACGTGAGATGGAATGGGGTCAAAAGGAGAAGAAGAAGATGCCCCAAAACGAAGAGAGTTTCGGGAAGAAGTGGATTTACATTTAGGTGCCATGATGCAACTAATGTAAGAGAGAGAGAGAGAGAGAGAGAGAGAGAGAGAGAGAGAGAGAGAGAGAATCAGAAAAGCACCAAATAGGTTTAATATCAAAAGATAAAAATATGAAGGTACGTATGCATGAAAATGCATGAATATGTGACATGCAAATTTAAATTCATCATGGGTTTAGCCTAATCCAAACCTAACAGCACACAAATAGTTCAACATATATAGCACACATCTAAAATGCATGAAAATATAGTTATAATGCAAATGTGATATAATGCATGAAGTTTTAAACATCATTTTGACAAAACCCATCCCAAAAATTGAGCAAAAACTTCATTAATTTTGAAAAATCTCAAAACTTTCCAAAAATCCCAAAAGTTAGGTCAAAAATATGAAATGCATGATGAAGAGAAGGTTTAAGGACCTAACTAGTGAAGAAGAACAAGATCAAGGTCGAAGAACCCTTGGGAATGAAGTTTGGAGTGAGTGAGAGGTGTTTAGGAGGTGTAAAGATTCAAAGTAGTTGAGAGAGATTGAGGAGAATGAATTTGAAATCGCGAGGCACCTATATATAGAATCTTCATAAACCTCGATCGATTGAGAGCTATCGAGATTTAAAAGGCGTGTTTTAGCTATTGAGGATCTAATGAGAGGTGTCCACAGCAAGGATTCTCGATAGATCAAGGCAGCTATCGAGAAGCTATCTAGAGGACAAAAAGTTTCTTGATGGATCGAACTAGCTATTAGGAGCTATCGAGAATGTGATAAAAAGCAGCTGAAGGGTCTCGATAGATAGCCTAGCTGTCAAGAGCTATCGAGAAGCTGTCGAGATTATTTAAAAACAGTTTTTCAAAGAAGAGAAAAACACAGATATGAATGCAATCAAGCACGCTAGTCAACAAAAGATCCAAACAACATTTTAAGCTCTCAAAATCATCTCTCAATCAAGAAAAATGTTAAGCACATAGATCCCAAAACACATACACACTAAACAAGTTTAACCAATTTTATATTTCAAAATAAGTTAAGACAATTTAGTGAGCATATAGTAACACATGTATTCCTTGTGATGGTTAAATCACATTTTACTTTCACATGTATCAAAAGTAGCAAAGAATATTCTGTGTTGTGTGTGAAAAACATCGCAAGATTGCATAAGTGTCTACATGTTATGACGATTTGAGATATGAGAAAATTACTTTAACTCACACATAATCATAACTGTTTAATGTGGACTATCACCTTCGAGGTACATCCTATAACTCTTACATCTTCTAGAATACATGCTTGCAATCATATATAAACCATTTTGATTCTTTTTTTTTTTATTTGCATATTTTTCTTTTAAGCAAATCATGCATGGACATATAAGAGATAGAAGAAATACCTAATGATGTTAAACTTTTGACATTACACTTTTGCTATGCCGAAGTATACAAATGTCATTTCATGATTGGCAAGCAATAGTTGTGAGATGGTTATTTATGCATTTCTCTTAGGATTTTCTAGTCATTTTCGTCAAAAAAGGTGATATGAGTGTTAAATACAAGAGATTACTTAACTTTACTGATTACAAACACGAGCCACAAAGCTCACTTATTTAGTTGTGCATAGAAATGCTCATTTAAGCTACAAAAGATACAAAGTTTAGAAAACTTTGTTTCAATGGCTATCCAAGGTACATAAATACCAATTTACACATACACACTGTTTTTGTATTTTTCTGATTTTTCAATTTATTTTTTATTTTTTATTTTTATATGAAAAAAAAAAAAAGCAAAACTAAAAAGTAAAAAAACAAAAACATGTTAAATAAAACAATGCATAAAACTAGACTAACTCAAAACACAAAAACAAAACACACAAGTAATGCAAAAACAAAAACAAGAAGGGGAGAGAGAAAAAGTGACAGAATCACTTGGAGCCTTTTTCTTTCCACACTTTGGAAGAACCTTTTCGTTTAGCAAACCCTTGATCCAGCGGTGAGGGGGAAGAGTTAAAACCATTCAAGTTTGAAAGGAACATGAGGACTTTAAGAAGATATCCAAGAGGAGAAAAGGAGGATGGAAACTGATTCTGGTTTTCCGACGTGATCATGCTATTGCTCTGTTGAGTGGCTAATCACTTATAGAAATTAGGTCGAGTATGTCCAGCTATGCCATAGTGGTGACAGAAATGCTGCTTTTTCTGTTTGGGCTTTTGAGTATTTCCCTTCTTAGCCCTGGAGTCCTTAATCTCTTTCTTATCAAGCTTAGGGGGTGCTCCTAAGATTGATTTACCCTTGTCTACATTCTTACTAGCTAATTCATTCTTAACATCATTGTTCTTAGTTTCAACATTATTAGTTGGAGGAACAAAAATAGTAATACTAGTAGAAGCAAAAAAAGTGCCCTACGTATCTCAAGACTATTGGGAAGAGCAAGGCACTTGCTGCTACCTTGAGCGACACCGAAACCCTGACCCCCAATGTATTTTGGTCATGAGGGAACAATGTACTAACCGCCATCCCTAGCATCCTTCTTCCCTTTGTCTTGACTCTTGAACTGCGAAGAACTAGATTACTTTCGGTCCTTGTCAAATCCTTTTACACTGGCATTCTTCATAAACTTCTTGAATTGCCTTGTGATATAGGATTTCATCTTACAATCTTCATCGTCTAAAGACTCATCAGTGTCACTGCTCTTGGCCTTCAATGCCATGCTTTTGCTCTTGCTTGATTTCCCGATCCTTGTTAAGCCTAACTCATAGGTCTATAAATTGCCTACCAACTCTATCAAAGGAATTTTGTCAATATCCTTTGATTCCTTAATCGTGGTGATCTTGGCATGAAATCTCTCGGGTAGAGATCTGAGCACCTTTCTTACAATCTTGGGTTTATGAATAGTTTCCTCAAGATTAAAGGCTGAGTTCACTATGTCCTTGAGCTTGGCATGGAACTCATCGAACGACTCATCCTTCTCCATCTTGATCTCTTCAAAGCTTGTAGTGAGTCTCGAAAGCTTTGAATCCTTGATAGCCTTGGTTCCCTCATAGGTTGTCTGGAGGATGGTCCATGCTTCATTTGCAGTTTTAGTGGAGGATATTTTCTTGAACTTCTAATTTGTGACTACACTGAATAAAGCATTCAAGGCCTTGCTGTTGAAGTTTTCTGCCTTGATCTTAGCATCATCCTAGTCGATTGGCACTTCTATAGGCTTAGTCTAGCCTATCTCCATAGCTTGCCACACTTTCTCATCAAAAGACTGCAAGAAAACTATCATGCGTACTTTCAGGTATGCATAGTTAGTGCTATCAAATAAAGGAGATATAATAAGAGGCTGTTCTCTATCCATGACAAACAGGGGTCAATGGATCAGACATTAAAGATTAACACCTAATCAGAGTGTGCCTACTCTGATACCACTTGATAGGCTAAGAATGTATTGATCCCTTGTGATAAATTAACCAATTAATTTAGCCAAGTGAATTAATTAAGTTAATTAACATGCAAAGCACATGGAAGCACAAACAAATCATCAATTAACTATAGTGTAGCAGAAATTAAATTGAAATAGTGATTTGTTTATGAATGGGGAAAACCTATACGGCAAAAACCCCACCGGGTGATTTTAAGGTTACCCCCGAGAATCTACGATTATCAAAACAAGCGGTTACAAGTAAAGGAATCCCAGTATCTTATACCAGCCTACAGTTGAACCCTTACAAGCTCCTTGATCACAAAACCCAACTGTGTACAAACACAGTAGCTACTTCAAGAGAAAGATGAACTAGGGTAAATTTTGTCTCAGGTCACAATTTGCATGAACAAAACTTTGCTTCACACTTGTGCAACCCTAGACGGCCCTTAAAATAATCCTTATATATGTTTAGGGTTGTGAGAAAAGAAAGCCTAAATACATACTCATGGATTGGATGAAAACTAACTCTGAAAAACTGAGTTTCATAAACCTCGATGGATAGCCATCTATCGAGCTAGTTGTCGAGCCACGAATTGAAACAGCTTTTAAACCTCGATAGATGCCAGCCGTCGAGTTTTAAAATCCAGCATTTCTTCACTTGTTTTTTTGGACAGACTTGCATGACTTTAACACTTAAACTTGAAACCTTGTTTCTTGAAGTATTAAACTCATCATAGATCTACCCAATTACAAGTAAAGTGTGTTTTGTCAAAAGATTAGCCAATTATATAAAATATTGACATATTTTCCTAACATGATTCACATATGTCCTAATAAATTTTTTTTACATATAAGCTAAAAGCTAAGCTCATGAGCTCAAACCAAACAAATTAGTGAGACAATGATCAAAGACTTAAATGGCAAGCCTAGAGCACTAGCATAAGATGTGTCAAATGCTAAATTTTTAGCATTTAGCATATTAAATGTGTCAAATAGTAAATAAATTTGGCATAAACTACAATGATGATGTAATCATAAAAGTGTATGGTAAGATGTGCTATTAATATTTGGTTTTTTTTTTTTTTTTTTAATTCAAACTTTTTTTTTTCTCTTTTGTAACATTGGGAACAAAAAAGAAAGAATAAAATAAGAATTACAAGGAATAAAGAAATCATATTTAAATAAAGTGATAAAAGAGTAGAAGATGTGATGTAAAATGTATTGTTAAGTGATGTATTAAAAGAGGCAATGAGTAGGGCTAAGCCTGATGATAAGTACAAGAAGTACCCAAAGGGGCCAAAACACAAATAATCACCAAGTGTTACATGTTTGTTCACTTGTCTTGAAAAAAGTTTCTCTCCGAAATCTTTCAAACTCATAATATATCTTTATATTGAGTGTGAATTTTGAAAATCTAACCATTGGATTGCATGTTCTTATTATATACTTCATGCTTGCAAAATTTAAAAAGATCAAAAATTCAATTGCTATGTCATCAAATAAATTTTAAAATTTCAAGTTTTTATGATCTAAAATTGTGTAAAAAAGATAGGTTTATTGGTCAAATACTAAATAATATTTGATTTGAACGAAAGTTAATACGCATGTTAAACATATAAAGAACATGAAATTTAATGGTTAGATTTTCAAAAAACACCCAAAAAAGAGATATATAATAAGTTTGAAAAGTTTTTCTCCAAAATAATTTGGAGAGAAACTTTGCTCCTTTGTCTCGGTGAAATACTCTCTCAACTATCAACTAGTAGTTCATGTAAAAACTCTCTGCAACCACGGGTTCTTGTTGTTGTCAAAGAGGTGTACCACGTATCCACGCTCCTTCGTGTAGTGCCTCCATCATTGCCATTGTTGAGTCCACGGTCCCTTATTTCCGATCTAAAGGTTTGGATCTAGGAAAAAAAAAAATGTAGTGATTTATTGAAAAAAAGCATGTTCCTATCATCCTCACCTATTCTTCAAAACAGGTAAAATCTTACCCTTTTTTTTTTTTAATATATTTAATTTAATACTTTTGGTTTTATATGAACCACACTAGAGTGGTGTTCAATTCATGGTTCAATCCGTTCCCATATTTAAACCATGGAAGCAGGAAGTTGTGCTGTCTTTTGTCAAGAAAAAAGCTATGTTTTAGGCTCTATTTGGATTGAAGGAAAAGATATATTATGAGTGGCAAGTTATGTTTACAATATTTTCACAACATATACTAAGTGGCAAGTTATTACTGACTATTATGGGTAAAAAAGTAATTTAAGTAGTGGATTAAAATTAAAATTAATAATAACTTAACATATATGATTTGTTTATTGTGAAAATACTGTGGACTATAACACTTCTTTTACATTAAAGAACAGAAAGTGGACTAATTTGGAGGGATGAAATTTCGTGAGATCCACTATTTTGCTATCAACAAATTTTTTTTTCTTCATAATTTTGATATAAGAGACTATAATTAGTTGCTTATTATTTTCACATAAAATTAATATTTTTTCTTTATTACTCAATGTCAAATCTAAATTGTGACAAAAATTATGGTACAGAAATTGAGTCATAGAAAAATATACCAAACGTTTGGTAAGACTTTAAAGAGGTTTGACTTGAGAAATCAGTGTTTTTGCAATTATTCTAAATGACCAATCCAAATACCTAGGAGAGGAGAAAAATTAGAGAAAAGCTTTGAATGTCAGACATTTGGGTTTGTTTGGTAGAGGTGTTTGGGTATTGTTGTTTAAAATGATGTGAAAACTGTGGTTTAAAAATTGTTTTGAAAACACGTATTTAAAGTACTTAAATATTGTGAAAAATGTGTTCGGTACTATATTTTTAATAACGTCTTTTCAAAAGTGAAAAAACATAAGAGAGTGCCTAACTCAAGGAATATTTGCATTTACAATTATTTTAAATAGAAAAAGTTAATGGATGTCCTAAAGATATTAATTTCAGAAATATTTTTAAAAACTTTTAAGAGAAAAGAAAAAAGTAGTTGATTTTTTTATTATAGTTTTTTATATTTTCCATAAAAGTGATGTTAAAACTTTTTAAAAATAATCTGTTAACAAATGTCTTAAGAGTATCTATTACTCGGACCTTAAAATACCAATCAAATCACTTACTTTAAGATTGGATTTTTCTAACTGTGTACAGAAAATCAAGTCAAAATTGGAAGTTTTTCACCAAAAAGAGTCTTTTATTTTTCCTCGAACATAATGATGTTTTCTCCTGGACACAATAAAAATAAGAGAATAGCATTGAATGTGGAACATTTGGTAAGAGGTGGCTGGAAAAATGTGTGCATTTGCAATTTTTCCAAATGGCCCACAAATTACCTAGACATTTAGTTGGTACTCACCAAAAAAAAAAAAGGCTCTGAATGTGGGTCATTGGACATTTGAACGTGTTGAAAAGTAGGCAAGACTTTGAACTTGGAAGTTACTACGCATGTACAGGAAATTAATTCAGTTTTAACTTTTATGTAATTCTGCTTCGTCTTGACTTTCTGCTTAGATTCGCATGGAAAATTAGTAGTTAATTTCCTCTCTACAGAAACACGTGTTTCGAAAGACTTTGATATTTCAATTTTTGGGACAACTGTCAACAAGCAATCTAGAGTTTTTTTTTTTTTTTTTTTTTTTTTTTTTTTTAAATCATAAAAATTTAATAAATCTTCTAAATATTAAATTGTTATTAGCATGCAAAGAAAATGAGACAATGACAGTCATATGAGAACTAGCGAGAATTTTGTCGATTCAACTGTTATGAAAATTATTGTGTTTATAACATTAATTTTTAAAATATAGGATAAGTCAAGTCAGAAGACTTGGAAGATGTACAAGAATGGTGAAGATTTACTCTTAATTCAATCTCACCTTGACCGTGTGCTTGGATTCACACGAGGAAAATGTAGAGTTTTTTTTTTTTTACACGGAATATACTGATTTATCTTTTATAATTACTATGTTTCAAAAAAAAAAAGTCTTTTATAATTACTATATTTTTTATAATCTTTTTATGTAACAGCTAGAGTATATTAGTAAATTTATTTGAATAATATATTTTATCTTCGCCACTTATTATTATTTTTAGGGTCAAAAGTTAGTTCTAGGTATTGGATTGCTTTTCTAAAAAAAGAAAAAGAAAAAAAAAGGGTATTGGATTGCTTGGATTCCTTAATAAAATCTTGCAGCCAAGAAATGTTACCATCATTGGCCTGGAAGGAATTGGTTGGGGATCCAAATATGTGATTTTAACAACAGGAATATACAGAGCATATTGAAACAAAAAAACTTCCCGAATACTTTTTTTAAATTTACTTTAAATACGGCTTAGCTAAATCAGTTGGAATATTAATGAATAAAACCAAAGATCTCTATAATACGTCCCTAATATTAATTTAACATTCGAAATCTTTATAATGCATACTAAAAATACCAATCAAACTTGTACAGTGACCTGTGTTACCAGCAGCAATTTATTAATACTTCCATTTAAAGATCTAGTGGTACTCTAGGCATTACATAATCTTAAACTAACAATTTCCTTCAGCAGCATAAATTTAACAGATTATATTGCATTCCAAACAATTCGCTATATCCTTGCTTGTCCTTGTGAGAGATTGTGGCACTAGGAAAGTGCATTTCGGGTTCAGTTGAGAATCCATGTGCGTAGTTGGTCTAAATTCTGGGTTACAAGCTTCCAATAAATTATTTGGGGATGTTAATTACATCCATACTCTCTCTCTCTCTCTCTCTGTGTGAGAGATTTGTCACACCATACAAAAGCAATTCACATGATTTTCCAGATTCACTATTTGTAGAATTTTAGCTTAGAATGTGTTGTATATTAATTGGAGGTGATTTCAGACCCTCTAGATTAGGGAAAAAGTACTCAAAAATTCATACAAATATGACCTTAAAAGAAAAATGTTTATGTATATAAGATTCGAATTAACATATAGGAAAACCACTTAATCCAAAAGCTCAAGCTTCAAATTACAGCAAAACAATCCAATTTTTGCACCCTACGATCATGTGCTTGAAGCCACACCTTGGGGATGGCGTCAGAGATATTACAACATATTTCATGTAAAATGTGTAAAGTTGTGATTTACAACTATGTTTTTATATTAGCTTTAATTCTGTGTCAAATTTGATTGTATTTCTGCTCAATCATTTCCTTGTATTTATTGTGAGATTTAATGTAAGGGTTGTGGTTGAGAGTTTGATGAAGATTTGTGAAGAAGGAGATTTTGTGACTGGCTCGTGAGTGACAAATTGCGAAAGGCCACATGAGAAACACATGATGGAATCTGAAGATTCTCATGCCAGGTTGGATTTCGTAGGTCACTCATGACTTGGGCCAAGTCATGAGTGACCAGCGAAACTCATTTCCTAGAGCTTTTTAAAGTGTGCTTATCTCATACCTTTACCAACACTATATAAGCCCTCATTACCCACAAAATTGGAAGGAGTTTTTCCAAATAACTTTTGAGAGAGAAAACCCTAGCTATACACTTGAGAGTTAGAGATTGTATTCCCACAATCATCTACACCATTTCTCTAAAGTTTTCCTCTACTCCTACCTCTCTATTTACATATCCTTGAGAGGTTCTTAGCCCAAACACTTACCTCACCCAATCTAAGTGTTAAGAGAAGTTTTGGTGCATATGGGAAGCATTGGAAGAAGCCATTGATTAACAGATGTAATTTGGAGCTAATTGCAAGATCGAGATAACTAGTGAAGAGATGGCTCCATGAAGCCTGTTGGTAGTTGAAACTTGGAGGTTTCAAGTACATTGGGTAGATTAGGCTTGGAGGGTCTTTTTGATATTTGTATGCTCTAACTTTATTCACTAGTGGATCAATTTCGGCAGGGAAAATGGGCTTTTCCCCTTAATTTTTTAAAATGCCTAGCACAATGTCCTTGTTTTGAAACTCGATTTAAAAAAAATTAAGTTACAGGTGGAACTCGATATTATCAATGTCAAGTTCTATGTATATTTTGCCACTTAATATTTTTTGAAAATTTAAGTGAAACTTGACATTGCCAATGTCGAGTTTCACTTAGAAATATACATATAACTCGATTTTAAGGATATGAAATTTTGTATTTAAAAAACGTGGGCATTTTGCTAAATAGTTTCAAAACAAGGACATTGTGCTAGATATTTTAAAAAAATACGGGCAAAAGCCCATTTTCCCCCAATTTTGGCTTGGAGGGCCGCGGAGAGGTTTTTTGTCGAGTACTTTAGTTTCCTCTTTGATAACACGTCTCGGTGTTATCTTGTGTTTGCATCTCTCCTCCTTACTCTTTAAACTTTACATTTATTGTTTATTGTACATTCTTATGCCTTAGAGTAGTGTTTCGGCTTTATTATGATTCATTTACTCTTGTTCTGCACTTAGTTAAGTTAGAGTAAAAGTAATTAAGCTGTATTTTAAAATTGGGGGTCTAAATTGGCTATAGTGTTTTACACTATTTGAGCTTTCAAAATGCAATGGCAATGTCGTTGTTCATGCTCTTGCTAGGAAGACTATTTTTATTTTTTTGTTTCATATTTACAAGTTTCACTTGAAGATAATCTTTTAATATAGGATATCAACATAATCTTTTATTTATCATAAACTTGATATTGTGGGTGTCAATTGGCTCAAAAACAACAGTTGGTAAAATCTATAGTCATCTCATAAGAGACCTAAGCTTGAATCTTGCCTGCACAAAAATATCAATTGATTTTTTAGCCTAATGTAAAGATCAATAGTCATAAAACAGGCATAGAATAGATTTCATAGGTTCAAATCTTATTGTATCTATTAAAAAAAAAAGTCCTATTGTCTCTATTGGAAACTTAACATGAAAGGAATTAATTAAATTATGAAAAATAAATTACATTCTATTCAATATAAAGAAAATAAAAAAATAAAAAAATTAGTTATTATATATTTCAGATCAAGTAATTTATAAAATGTAACGATTTGTTCTTTAAAATCCCATAAATTACCTATTTTTGATTTTGTACTAAAGTTTTGTAGTATTTATTTTTCATTGTTAAAAAAAAAAAAAAAATTAAAGATCATCTTCTTTTTCATTGAGAAAGATAGTGTTGGTATTATTCATTACTAAAAGTACTCACTTCGTTCTGTCAAAAAAAAAAAAAAAAAATACTCACTGCATATGTAAGCGCAAGTGCCTATGGCAAGCACCTAGAATGCTGCATTGGTCATGTGTTGCCACTTATGTTTGGGAGTAACCCTTGGCTTAGTGGACTGGGCGAAGGATGAAAATGGATTTGCCACCTAGATTAGGTCTAGCAACTATATGTATAGCACCCTTATGTGAAGGACTGGTCTTACCAAAGCACGTGTTTAGAGTTTAGATATGGGGATGAGAAGGTGTTAGACACCTAACCTCGCCCGATCTATGGGTTAGCCTCTAGTCATTGTGTTTCACATCCTAATTCCATCAAAGGGTCCTCTAATTTGCATCTACCAACCAACCTAGAATTCACCTATATGACAACATCCTTAAGAATCAATCATCAACATGCACCCCTTTAAACTTAAACATATATCTAAACATGACGTCCACACGTGCTAATATACATCTAGGCATTGCATAACCTACCATTCATCTAGCATCCCATGCTTCATATAACCAAGGGTAATAAACACATCACATGACAGTAACATCAACAAGGTAGTAAGCATAACCACATGCACAAAACATTTAATCTAACAAATGAGTCATGTATATGAGATGCATGTTCATACTCATATGCATGACTTACCCTCACTTACCTCTTCGCATCGTATCACATCACCTATACATCAATGCTTGTTCATATGATCTATGCATGTTCATATTGTTCATCCAAGCATATAAACCCTAATTATCAATTTAACAAACAAATCATGTAAAACATGTTATTCTATTAACTCTAAACTTAAACATATGAAATCTAAAATAAGTAGACTCCAAATGTATTTAAAACAAAGCAAAGCAACAAGAACATCAAAACTCTAAGATCTGGATTTCTAGGCACGAACATGTGCGGGAATACATGAAGTATGTGTACGCATGCATGAAGCATGCACGCGCATCCCCGCCCAGAAACACAATCTTAATATAGCATATAAAATGAAACAAAGATTAACAAAGCATGATCCTAACCATGGAAGCAATAAAACCTAACTACGAAACGTAGATATTAAAGCAGTAAACAAAAAATAAACAAAGATTAAACCTAATCAGAGTATGCCTGCTTTGATACTACTTGTTGGGTTAAAATGAATTGACCTCTTTGCAAATTAATTAATTACCCAAGTTAATTAATTAGTCAAATTACATGCAATGACATGGTAGAACAAACAAATTACCAATTATACTAAATGTAGCAAAAATTAATTTGACACAAGTGATTGGTTTACGAATGGGGAAAACCACCGAGGCAAAACTCCATCAGGTGAATTTAAGGTCACCACTCCCGATAATCCACTATTATCAATCACAAGCAGTTATGAGTATAAGGAATCCCAGTACCCAATACCAACCTATAGTTGAACCCTTATCCTAATACCTAATTGGACTTGTATTGTTGCGGCAATCTCTCCGTTCAATGCATGAATCCTAGTACGTGGCTAACCAATGATGTACGGATCCAAGTATGTGACTAACACACCAACTTAAGGAAGATGTTGGCTACAAAGTTCTTCGGTTCATCAATAATGAAGATCAGGAAGCTCCTTGGTCACAAAACTCTT
Source organism: Quercus lobata (assembly GCF_001633185.2). Lineage (NCBI taxonomy): Eukaryota > Viridiplantae > Streptophyta > Magnoliopsida > Fagales > Fagaceae > Quercus > Quercus lobata. Next base: position 18,536,360 of record NC_044912.1, on the reverse strand, counting down.
GGCGTAAAGACGCAATAGGTTCTACAAAGAGAATGACAAACTAGAGCAATTTATGCCTCCAGTAACAATATGCATTTATTATTCTTTTGCAACACCTTGCATCCCTTGTGACGGCCCTTAAAATAATCGTTATATATGTCTAGGGATTGTGAGAAAAGAGACTCTACACAAATACTCATGGATATGTGTGTAATCAGATCTGGAAAACCTGATTTCATAATTCTCGATAGATATAGCTTGTGTCGAGCTTTTGTTGAGTTTCAACATTAAATCTCGATAGAAAGGATTTTGTCGAGACTTTTGTCGAGCTTTAATGAACATCACTTCCTTTACTTATTTCTTGGTCAAACTTGCATGGCTTCAATACTTGACTTAAACACTTGTTTCTTGAGGTACTAAATCCATCCTATATCTACCCAATTACAAGTAAAGTGCGTTTTGTCAAAGGATTAGCCAATTACATAAATATGTCCCTAACATATCCAATTTATTTTGATTATCTCCTTGTTAGAATGAAAAAGGGGTCGTTTTCAAATTATGTTTTGAATCTTGATCTTTGTTCTTGTGTTCTATTATATGTATGAATCTTGGTTGTCATCTCAGTAATTGAATAGGGTGGGTTTTGTCAATGGTTATTTTGTGGGATAACTTGAATGCTCTCTCTCTGTCTCTCTCTCTCTCTCTCTCTCTCTCTCTCTCTCTCTCTCTCTCTCTCTTAGTGTGTTGTGTGTCTAGTGCCAAGGAAGTGGTAGAAAATTGGCGCATGGTTGGAGATTTTCAATGTATTGATATTTTCTCCCTGCTTCTCTTTCTGTTCCTTTTAATTAAGCGTTGTTTGATTCCCAAAAAAATAGAGAAAAATCAAACTAATACTATAAACAATGAAGGAGTTAGGATTTCAATTTTGGGGACAAGCTTAAAAGGAAAATTAATTTAGAATATATTAATTGATATTAACAACTTGATAAATAAGCAATTGTAAACTAATGTAATTGTCAAACAAAATATAATATAAATGTAAAATATAGTTCATTATGTTTTTTTCATACCTAGTTTAAATTACTCAGTGTTTTTTCCCCTTCTTCTCATTTTGAAATTGCTACATGCTTTCATTCCTAATAGTCTTGAATTCAATCCGTATGAAGATTTAAAAAACCACCTTGATACGAGTTTGTTTAGAATTCACTTTGAACTTATTACTATGCTTATATTTTTCCATAATCTCATTTAACTATGTATAAGTATATATTTCATATGATTAAATATATATATATATATATATAATAACAATCAAAGTTAGAAATTAATCTAAATACATAAAGTTTATATATCTAATTTGATTCTTCAAAATAAATTGAGAAAATAAATCAATCTAAAAAATTAAGAATAAAGCAATATACAAGAAAAAGTAAATTAATTTAATTAAAAGCATGTGTAAATGGGCAATTAAAATTGAAAGCATGGGTGAACAAATTAAACGGATACTGATCTTGCATCGAAATATGTGATTTTGACAATAGCGCAAACTATGAATAAAAATTTTTCCATTACTTTTTATATCGCCTCAGCTGGAATATAAATGACTAAAACCGAAGATCCCTATAATGTGTCCCTAATCTCTATTTTATTTTTGAAAATATGACAATAGCCAATCAAACATTAAGTTGGATACTTGCAATTATTGATACTTGCAACTAAAGATCTTGTAGTACTCTAGGCATTACATAATCTTAAACAAACAATTTCCTTTAGTTGCTTAAATTTGACAAAATTTAGTGTCCCATATAATTCATATCCTTGCTTGTCTTAGTCAATCTGTGGATGGCTCTAGGAAAGTGTACTTAGGCTTGATAACACCTGGGAGACCATGAGTGTAGTTGGTCTAGATTCTGGATTAGCGTGTAAGCATTCAATTGCCAGCTTTATGATGAGTACGTGTTGATTCTCAGCCTAAAGCATGGGAGGTGGAATGCATTGGTCTAACAAATCTTTCGACAATAATTCCTCCTCCACGGATGAAGTAGATATGATGGAGATGATTTCGCTAGGATGCCTTCCTTTGATCACTTCAATTTCCAAAACTCCAAAGCTAAACACGTTGCATTTCTCAATTATCTTCATCATTTAGGCAATCTCTACAAAAAAGCATAATATTATGGCAATGTATACATATGATCTATATTCTATATTGATTGAACAAATAAGTACATTACCTGGTGCAACATAACCATATATGCCCGGCAAGTGAAGTTCAACTGGATGAGTCTTGATTAAGAAGCTTAGCTATGCCAAAGTCTGAAACATGAGCCTCATATTCTGAATCCAGCAAAACATTTTTACTTGATATGTCCCTATGAACAATTAGTGGTGACCAATCATGGCCCATGTAAGACAAAGTGTGAGCCACAACTTTGATGGTATTCACCCTCTTGTTCCAATCCAATTCTTTTTCTTCTCCGTAATTGCTCAAAATTGTGGCAATCCCCCTTTCAAGGTACTTGTAAATCAAAATTGAGAATTGTGAATGTGAACAAAAGCCATGCAGTTATACAATATTTTGATTCTGGATTTCTATTAATGTCTTTATCTCATTTAAGAACTCTTTTTGCTATTCAATCCCACCATCATGCAAGGATCTAAGTTCTTTCACTGTGACTTTGTTTCCTGATATTAGATTTTCTTTATAGACCATTCCTTGTCTGCCCTTCCTAATGCAAAACAAAGCTTCAAAGCCCTAGGTCGCTTCAATGATTTCCTTGTTCATTGCTCCTCCATCAAAAGTTGATATCGAAAACACTTTTTCTTCATCCATGTTATGCGTTTGGTTTGTATGAGGGTGCTTCAATTTTCAAAGAAAAATGAAGAAAATTCAAGAAATATTAATACAAGTGAAAGTGTTCCCAAAAAAGGGAGAATGATTGAGAGAATAATTTTGTGTCCCTCTTTCAAAATATGTCTTCCTACTAGACAGGGTTGCAATCCTGTAACAATTCCACACAACACTTTATTACCTTGTAGTGCTTCTATGTGAGCTTGTTTAAATGCTTTGCTATTGGGAAGAGGACAACCTCCAACTTATTATAGGATATGTTTACATATGACAACCAACACATTTCTTCAAAAGCAATTGGAATAAAACCAGAAAGGTTATTGTGTGAGATGTTCAACATCTCTAAGCTTTGAAATTGCCAATTTGTGAAGACATCTTTCCTTTGATCCAGTTATGACTCATATCCAGCCAGGAAAATGAGCTAAATTACATATTTGAATTGGAATGTCATGGCTAAACTTCTTGTTTCTTATGTTCAAATAGTTTAGTTTTAAAAGGTTCCTTATATTTATGGGGATTGATTTGTCAAATCTATTATTAGATAGATCTAGATACTCAAGATTTGTTAATGATCCAAGCTCTGGAGGTATATTTCCAAAAAGTTTATTTCCATTTAACATCAATGCCAACAAAGTAGTCAACTTCCCAAATTCATTTGGTAGCTTCCCAACTAAGTGATTAGAAGAAAGATCAAGTACATGAAGTTGAATGGAGTTTCCAATTTCAAGGGCTATGCCACCACTGATATTGCTCCCAGCAATCTGTAGGTACCTAGCTGTGGACACCTACAATTGTGAGAGATTTCACCATAAAATCTGTTGTAACTTAGATCATTGTAATGTAGGTTTCTATAGAGATCAAAATCTTCAGATAATTTTCCAAAGCGTTGGTTTCTTTCAAGGCGGACTCTAGATAAGCCTATGCAGTTATTTAAGGTTTATGTTGTAGGACCTATGAGATGATTGTTGTTTGCAGTAAAATTTTGAAGAGAGCCACTTTGACACAAGTTTTGAGGTAAAAGACTAGTGAAGTGGTTTGTATCTAATTGCAGCACAACCAACTTCATGAGATTTCCTATCTCTTGAGGAATGGGACCAAAAATTTTGTTACCCAAGTAAATTGGAACATTACCATTTAACTGATTTTTGCCTAGTTGAAGACTTGTTATGGACTTCAAGTTTCCTAATAATTCAGGAATGGTGCTAGAAAGTTTATTGTCGTATAGGTTGTTAGGTTTTAGACCCCTTAACACAATATGTTTAACCTAATATTAAGCCAAGTTGATTAACAAGATTGTTAATTAAATCTAGGTTAAACCAATATGTGTAAAACAAATATAATGCGGAAAATAAAGAACACACAAATTTGATGACCCAGAAAAAACAAACTGGTAAAAACCCTTGAGAGGATTTAACTTGGCTACCCTCAAGGTAAAAACAGATCCATTATGAAAGAATAGAAGTTTGTACAATAAGACTTAGACCATTAACATCCTATTGCTACCTCATGTGGAAAAATTACTACCATGACCACGTGACAGCTCCGAGTCCACGGACTACTTTTTTCCTTGATCTACAGCAACCACAAGTTCTCCTACTTGTGACTATAAAGTTGTGATTTACAACTATGTTTTATATTGGCTTTATTCATGACAAAAAGTGTTGTAATTGCTTTAATTTTGTTCCTTGTATTTTGTGGGATTTTATTTATTGGGTTTAGTATTAAGTTGGTAAAGAATCGAGCATGAAATGAAGAATTAATGCAATTTCGCGACTAGCTTGTGAGAAGAGTATCCTGCGAAAAGGGTACGTGAGAAACACATGCTGGAAGCTGAAGAGTCATGCCAGGTTGTCATTTTAGCGAGTGTCTCATAGGTAGGGCCTTCCCGCAAGATACTATATATACCTTCATTACCCACAAAAGTATCCAGGAGGCCATTCAGAGAGAAAAACCCTAGATAGGTTTTCTACAACACAACACACCTATCTTCTAGAGAGAAAGCTACTCATCCTTAGTGAGAAATCATTGTAGCCTCTTCTCCTTCCCTCTCCCATTGTCATACATTGAGAGGAGATTTGTACCCAAACATAACCTACACATTTTCAAAGTGTAGAAAGTGTTTTGGAGCTTGGGAAGCTTTGGAGATTTGCTAAAAGAAGCCGGTAAGGCTTGGCGGATTCAATCGGGCATATTGCGGGATCTGAAAAGCCAGATAAGACATGACTCCGAGAAGTCCGTTGGTAGCAGGAGCTTGGAGGGCTCAAGTACATTGGGTAGACTAGGCTTGAAGGGTATTTTGTTATTTGTGTACTCCAACTTTATTCTCTAGTGGATCGATTTCGACTTAGAGGGCCGCAAAGAGGTTTTTCGCCGAGTTCTTCAGTTTCCTCTTCGATAACACATCTTGGTGTTATCTTGTGTTTGCATCTCTCTTCCATTAATCAAAAGTTCATTCAAAATGTTTAGCATCGATTCTCAAAAATTTGAGTTGTTCCCAACAAAAGTATGTAAATGGAAGCAAAGCAAAAATCTTTAAAACAATTGTAATCACATTGGTGAGGGGTCATATATGTTCATTTCTACAAGTGAGATAGGTCAATTAACTTCGTACTAGTCGTGTATGACTTGATTGAATTGGTCATTGAATCTTCATACTAGACTATAGATTAGTTCATACTTGATCCACATATACAACACACAAGTTTAATGTTCAATGAATGCCTATTTCATTTGTGTGTTTGTACATGTTCAAATGTGATGTGTGTGTGCTCAACCATATGTGGGCTCAACCATATATGGATCAAACCAAAAATATTTTTGTTCTTTTTTTTTGCTTTTGGAAGTGATTCATATCACTCATGTTTTTGAAAGTTTTTCAAGTTGTTATTGTGTGAAAAACATGTTTTCTGAGTGTTTTCATGACTTATTTTATGAGTAAGCTCAGTCACGAGCTAAATGGTCCAATTCTCAAGTTTTTCAACTTTGGATAGAGAGTTTTGTGATTGTTTCACAACTGTTTCGCAAGAAAGGCTTACCAGCGAGTTACTAGCAGAATTTCACTAGCAAGGCTTACCCGCGAAAATTCTTAGCTTCTAGCGAAAATTTCCAGATCAGCTTTTTAAAGGGCATTCTATGGGACATTTTTTTTAAATGTCTTCCATCTTCTCCCAAACCCTTATTTTAATGCTTCAACATCAAAACCCAACTAATTTCAAGTGTTTTACATTCCAAACATCTCTAAGGTAATCTTTAACTCTTTTCATTGATTTTGATCCTTAGATTATGTTTTTAGGGGTTTTATGTGTAAGGTTTAATTTATTCAATCATTAGTTGGCTTTATTTCGTGCCAAATTTTTTTATAATTTAGCATTAAGAAACCCTGTATTTAGGTGGGAATCATGTAAGGGTAGTGTGTGAGAGAGTGTGAAGAAAAGCTCAAGAGTGTGCAATCAAGAAGAGCCTCATGACTGGATCTCGCGATTGGTAAGTCGCTAAAGGTGGCACACGTGTGAAGCATGCAGGGGAGCTGAAGGGTCATGCCAGCTGTTGCATTATAGGACAGAACTTCTAGTCTAGCCAGGTAGTTAGCTTGCAACTCAAACTTGCAACTCATTCCAGTCGTGAGCTTGAGTAGCCAGAACACCCTGTTTAGTTGTAACTGACTCTTCGTATTCCATACATATCCTACTATAAATACCCTTATACCAATGGAATGTAGAGAAATTTTAGAGAGAATTTTGAGAGAGAAACCCTAAAAAAAACAAGATTGACTCATCCACAATCTTCATCCTTTGATTCTCCAAATTCCTCTACTCTCACCCTCTCCATTGATATATCCTTGAAAGGTACATTAGCCAAATCCTTATCTCACCATACCCATATCTGTGAGGAGGCATTTTGGTACTTGGGAACTAGTTCAAAAGGGACCAATTCATTTTGGTTGATGCAATGGGCGATTGTAGGATCTGGTAAGCTAGAGAAGACAAGGTTTGACGTAAACCTGTTGGAGCAAGAAGCTTGGAGGGCTTAGGTGCACTGGGTAGATTAGACTTGGAGGGTCTTTTGCTATTTATGTATCTGAACTTTATTCTCTAGTGGATTATTGACCGCTTGGAGGGCGGCAGAGAGGTTTTTCGTCGAGGACTTCAATTTCCTCTTCGATAACACATCGTTGTGTTTTGTATTTGCATCTTTCTTCCCTTAATCTTTTCCTTTTAATTACTGCTATGGTTGTGATTAATTTTGGTTTAAATTGTTTTACCAATTCTATTTTAGCTTATTTTCATATTCCGAACATCTATTGTTTGATTATAAGCTTGTGTTGATAATTCGTAAATTAGGGGTCTAAACATTCATAGGTGTTTTACACACTATTTGAACTTTCAATTGGCATCAGAGCAGGTGCACTTGCTATGGTTTAACTACCTAAGTGCAATCCTTGACCTCATTTGAGATGGATCGATCTCAATCGCTAAATGCTCCACCATATTTTGATGGTAGCAACTATGCCTTTTGGAAAGTCCGGATGATGGCATTCCTATGTTCAATCGATGAAACTGTTTGAGATGCAGTAGATGTAGGATGGATTAGGCCAGAGGCTACCAAATCCACATGGGATAAGGTAGCCCTTGCGGCAGCTAATGCAAATAACAAGGCACTAAATGCTATTTTTAGTGCTGTTCCTCTAGATGAGTTTCACAGGATTTCTTATGTGACTATTGCCAAGGAGGCATGGCAAATATTAGAGACCACCTATGAAGGCACGAAGAAGGTGAAGGACACTAAGTTGCAGATGCTAACCACTCGATTTGAAGAGCTGAAAATGAGTGAAGACGAGTCATTTGACTCATTCTATGGCAAGCTAAATGAGATGGTTATTGGCAAGTTCAACTTAGGTGAAAAGACGGAGGACTCAAAAATTGTGAGAAAGATCCTTCGATCATTGCCGGAGAGCTTCCGTGCAAAGGTCACTACAATTGAAGAGAGCAAGAACCTTGATGATATAAAAGTTCAAGAACTAATTGGCTCACTTCAAACATATGAGTTGTCTCTATTGTTGGGAAATTTAGACTCTAGTTGATAGAATTAACATGTTTTAAACCCAAGTTGTTAATTAGATTTATTATGAATAAAACTTGTTAAAACAAACAAACATCAATATCATGTCAATAATGAATGTAGAGGAAAAATAAATAAGACAAGATATGATGACCTAAGAAAACCAATGAAATAAACTAGTTTCACAGTAAAAAATTTAGGGGAAAACCTTCCCTAAAAACAATTCACTATAGTAAAGAGAAGTTTCAGATCTAGTACAAAACCTTTGTCCCTAGACTCTACAATCCCCGTAGATGAACTCATAGCAGAAACCTTTTACTGCTTCAGAACCTTTGAACTTTTCAATATATGAATGCCACCCTTTTTGTTGCACGGATCCCAATACGTGACTAACTCCTTTGCACGAATCCCAGTACGTGACTCATTCACCAACTTGAGGAAGAAGAACGTTGGTTGCAAAGTTCTTCACTTTATCAACAATGAAGATCAAGAAGCACTTGGTTGTAAAACCCTAAGGCGCAAAAGACGCAGTAGCTTCTTTTAGAGAGAATAAGGCTTCGGTCACCTTTTGCATATGTTCTCCTTATATTCTCTTATATGATGGCTTCAAAAATAAGCCTTATATATGTCTAGGGTTAGGAGAAAAGAAGTCCCAAAGACACATTCACGGATTCCAAGAAAACAGATCAAAATTTCTGTTTCTTTCTTAAACCTCGACAGATAGGAGGTGTCAAGTAGGTGTTGAGCAGGTGTTGAGCTTTAAACTTTGACAGATACAACTATTGAGTAGGTGTCGAGCAGGTGTCGAGGGGACAGAAATTTGCTCAATCGATTAACCAGGTGTCGATGAGGTGTCGAGATTACGATAAGAAAAAGCTTGGAAGCTCGACAGATAACCAAGTGTCGAGAGGTGTCGAGCAGCTATCGAGCTTTAAAATTTAGCACTTTCTCACTTGATTCTTGGACAGACTTGCATGACTTTAACACTTGAACTTGAAACAAGATTTCTTGAAGTATTAAACACATCCTAGATCTACCTAAATACAAGTAAACTGTGTTTTGTCAAAGGATTAACCAATTACATAAAATAGTGACATATATTCCTAACAAGTGAATCACATATGTCCTAACATCTACCTTCACAGAGGAAGAGCAAATCCCTTGCTCTAAAGATGATCAATGAGAGGGTGGAAGCTCATGACTCATCGGATGAGGATGAGGTCGATAAAGATGTGGCATATCTTGTGAAGAATTTTTGAAAGTTCTTGAAGTTCAAGAAGAATGGAAAGTTCGCTGAGAAGAGAAAATTTCCAAATTCTAGAAAGGAGAAAAAGGATTTCAAGAGGAAAGATGGGAGGGACTCTCAATCCTCTCAAGGCATCACGTGCTTCGAATGCAACAGACATGGACATCTCAAGAAAGAGTGTCCAAATTATTTGAGAGCGAAGGGCAAAGTGTATGCCAGTACTCTTAGGGACTCCGATTCCTCTAATTCAGATTCAGATGAAAGTTGTGATGGAGAGGGAAAATTCTCTGCATTGATGACCATTGCTCTTGTGGAATCTTTGAATGATTTGAGTGCGCTAGTGGAAGAGCTTGGTGAGCACACTAATGTTTCTCCCTTAATGTGCAAATTGTCATATTTTTCTCCCTTAATGTTTAGTCTTTTATATTTATTCGGTGCCTAAATGTAATCATTATTCTTATATTTTGATTTAGGATGCAAATGGAGGCATTAAGTGCAAAACCTAGCTAATTGAGCGATTCTGGACAGCTTTGACATTGCTTTGTAATATGGGCATAAATCTCTCATCCAAGATCTGATTGAGATGATTTAGGATGCTATGGAATGCCAAGACAAATCTCTACAACTTTCATGTTTTGAGTTTTGAGAGATACGGGCTGCATCAAGGTCGAAATTGGGCTTGAAGTTGCTGCACATGCACTGCTGACGTTCTGGAAAGTTCCTTTGCCTGCAATTCTAATACGCAGATCTGATGGGGTTTATTTTTAGAAGCTTCCAGATCTGGTGCACGGAATTTCCAGCAGAAAAACACCACTTTCCTAGTTATGTTAGGACTTCATTTTATTTTTAATATTTTTCCTTAATTAGTTAGATTTGGATATTATTATTGAGAATATTTTTAGGAGATTTTGTAGGCTTGGGAAAGGGGGAATCAACGTGTAAAAGGGGGAGGAGAAATCAGAATTGGACACACATGCCTTTCTCTCCCCTCTTCTCTGATTTTTTCCTTTGAGTTTTCATCATGGCCTTACTTGGCTAAACTTTTATACTTGGTCGAAGGAAATTGAATCCTGGGAATCAATAAAACTGTGAGATCTAATTTGTTTTTATTATTCAATTTATGCTTTGAATATTAGATGTTCTTTTTTGCCTATTTTCATGATTGTCTCGTTTAATTACTAGGAGTCCTACTAGTTTATTGTTCGTTGCAATCTATTGCTAGGTTAGATATCAAATCCGTAATTATTTGATCTCTCTAACTTATGAAGCTACCAAGATTTAATGATTTGCTGTGTCAGAAATTATTAGATCTTAGGAAGAATGCTTGACTAAATTAAATGCAACTGCTTGTGTTTGTGTTGTTTAGTTTCATCGATCTCTCTAATTCTTAAGGCTACTACTAGATTAAACCTTTAGCGCTTGTCTTGGGTTGTTTAGTAGTTAGGGTTTATTAGATTGCTTGTTTTCTAATTAACTATGACTATTGAGAAATAGGAAAATAGTTCCAACGGTGAATATTCAAAGTGTGAATTGATATATACTTGCATCGATGATCAGTTGTAAAATTCCGATGGTGGATGTTGACTTAGACCAAGGTTTTTTCTTTTGATTAATTTCGATACTTTAATTTGAATTTTTCCATAGTTGTTTTTTTTTCTTAAAATTGTTTTCATTATACTCCACCCCTCCCCCCATCTTTGTTCACGTAGCATAAAACAAGGCTAGATACTCTCCGTGGGAACGATCCTTACTTGCATTGCTACATATATTTTTAGGAGTGTAGGTTTTATTTTTGGTTGCTTGTGACAGCACACCAAATTTTGGCGCCATTGCCGGGGAGTGATTCTAGTTGATTTTTTTTTGCTTCTTGTGAACCTTATTTCATTCTTGAAATTTTCAAAAGAAAAAAAAAAAAAATCGTTAGTTTTTGATGGTTATGGTTTTGGCAGAATTCTGATTGCAGTAGAACTAGGCCTTGATAGTATAGTTTTCTAAAGGTAAACGATGTTCTGAGCAAGACTAGCTAATCCTTGGGATTACTAGCTCTACCCTTTCCAGGCCAAATTCCATTGTTTTCTAGGGTTTTTAGGCATTTTTTGTGTTTTAACGTAGAATTTTGATTTATTTTCATTACTCTAGATTTTTTCTGGTTTGTTTTTCATGGTTTATTAGAGTTTCCTTGATTTTTTATGACTGTAACTCGATCTTCTAATCAAGGTGATTTGCAATATGACCCAGAAATAGAGAGAACTTTGCGCAGGATAAGGAGGGAAGCCAAGAAAAATTCTGAAAAGCACAATCTAGTTCTTGATTCCCTGTTTGCTAGCGATTTTGATTTAGAAGAGGACGAAGTCATGGCTGAAAATCAAACTTTGAAAGAGCTTGCTACTCTCGATTTGAATTAACAACCCTTATGCATAACATTCCCTACTTTAGATGTTACTACTACTTTTGAATTAAAATCTGGACTAATACATCTCTTGCCCACTTTTCATGGCCTTGCAGGTGAAGATCCTCACAAGCATCTAAAGGAGTTGCATGTGGTATGCACGAGTATGAAGCCCTCAGGGGTGACTGAAGATCAAATTAAATTAAAAGCCTTTCCGTTTTCTTTGAAGGATTTGGCTAAGGATTGGCTTTATTATCTACCCTCCGGGAGTAATTAAAACATGGAACGAGATGAAGAGGTTGTTTTTGGAAAAATATTTCCCAGCTTCAAGGGCAGCCAACATTCAAAAAGAAATTTGTGGTATAAGGTAGCACAACGGAGAGTCCCTACATGAATATTGGGAGCGTTTCAAGAAATTATGTGCAAGCTGCCCCCATCATCAAATTAGTGAGCAGCCACTTATCTAGCATTTCTATAAGGGCCTTCTACCCACTGATAGGAGCATGATTGATGCAACTAGTGGAGGAGCTTTGGTGGATAAAACTCCCGAGGCTGTGAGAAACTTGATTGCAAATATGGCGGCCAATTCTCAACAATTTGGCACTAGGCTTGACCCTCCATCTAAGCATGTTAATGAGGTAAATATTTCCTCCCTTGAATAACAAATTGTGAGTCTAACTTCTCTTGTTCATCAAATGGTTGTAGGTAATATGCAAACGGTGAAAGCTTGTGGGATTTGTTCAGTGGACATCCAACCGATATGTGCCCAACTCTTTAAGAGGAGCCCATTGAGCAAGTGAATGCGGCAGGTGGTTTTCCTGGACAACCGCAAAGGAAGTATGATCCCTATTCAAGCATGTATAACCTGGGATGGAGGAATCACCCCAATCTTAGCTATGGGAATCCACAAGTAAATCAGCCCACGACTCAATACCACCCAATTTGCTAGCAGATAAGCAGCCATACCCCCTTAGACAACAACCGGGCCAAACTTCTAATTTTGGTATGTCTTTAGAAGATATTGTTAAGTCTCTTGCCACTAATACTTTGCAATTTCAATAGGAGACGAAACAATTTCAACAAGAGGCGAGGGCCAATATTCAAAGTTTGGATAATCAGATGGGCCAGATGGCAACTGCAATTAGTCGGCTAGAGACGCAAAGTTCGAGGAAATTACCCTCTCAAACGGTAGTAAATCCAAGAGAAAATGTAAATGCAATCATTTTGAGAAGTGGTAAGGAGGTTAACATTCCAGTAAAGGCAACCCCTGCATTGCTGAAGCAAGAAAAGGAGCAGAATGTCGTTGCAGACAAGAATGTTCCCAATGATGATGAGGTACCTAAGCGTAAGTTTCTGCCTCTTTGTGATTATAAACCAGTACCTCTTTTTACTCAGGCTTTAGCAGAATCAAGAAAATATGAGTAAAATAAAGATTTATATGAGACTTTTCGTAGATATGAGGTAAATATTTCACTTTTAGATGCCATTAAACAAGTACCTCATTATGCTAAATTCCTGAAAGAACTGTGTACAATTAAGAGGAAATAGAAACTTAAAGGATGTGAGAAGGTGAGAGTAGGGGAGAATGTTTCTACAGTTATTCAAAGAAAACTCCCTACAAAGTGCAAAGATCCAGGTATGTTTACTATCCCTTGTACAATAGGTAACACTCAACTTGAGAAGGCCATGCTAGATTTAGGAGCTTCTATCAATGTCATGCCATATTCTATATATGTTTCTTTGAAACTTGGACATTTGAATAAAATTGGTGTTGTGATTCAATTGGCTGATAGATCTATTGCCTATCCTAAGGGTGTAGTTAAGGATGTTCTTATGCAAGTTAATGATTTGGTTTTCCCTGTTGATTTCTATGTTCTTGATATGGAGAATGGTTATCAAACTACTCCTATTTTGTTAGGAAGACCATTTTTAAAGACATCCAAGACTAAGATAGATGTTCATAGGACACACTTACCATGGAATTTGATGGTAAAATTGTTAAGTTTAATATTTATGATGCCATGAAATATCCTGATGATGATAATCCTGTTTATTCAATTGATATGATTGATTTTTTAGCAAAGAAAGTTTTTGAACTTGATGAAAAAGATGGAATGGAAGTTGCCATTAGTAAGCATCTTAAGAAAGAGAATGAGGAGTTAGCCTTGAGTACTAATTTGCAGGAAACTGTTGCAGCATTGAATGATTTTCCGAAGTTACAGCAGTCAGGTAACATTCCTCATATCACATTACTAGTTTCTAATGAGAGGCCTTTACCCTTTGTTTTGCAGGCCCCCATTCTAGATTTGAGTCCCCTCCCCCACAAGAAGCTGCACTTGGATGATGCCTTGTGGGTGTATAGGACTGCATATAAGACGCCCATTGGTATGTCACCTTATTGGTTGGTGTTTGGGAAATCATGCCACTTTCCAGTTGAGTTAGAACACAAGGCTTTTTGGGCTATCAAGAGTTTCAACATGAAGATGAATGAAAGTGGAGAACACAAGAAGTTGCAACTACAAGAGTTAGAGGAAATTTGCAATGATGCCTATGAGGGTGCAAGGATTTACAAGGAAAAGGCGAAGGTTTTTCATGACAAGATGATCTCTAGGAAGGAGTTTAAAGTTGGTTAAAAATTCCCTCTATACCATTCACAACTTCGTTTTTTTCCAGGTAAGTTGTGTTCTCATTGGATTGGACCTTTTGTCGTTACTAATGTTTTTCTCCATGGTGTAGTTGAAATTCAAAGTTTAACAACTTCTGAAAGTTCAAATAGTGTAAAAACACCCTTGAACGTTTAGACCCCCAATTTACAAATTACCAATTCAAACTTTTTATCAAACAATTAATTGCGGAACATGAACAAAAGCTTAATACAGAATTAGTAAACAATCTGTGCCAATTAAAATCACATCCACAGTAGAAAATAAAAGGCAAAGATAAAGGGAAGAGAGATGCAAATACAAGAACAACACACGATGTGTTATCGAATAGGAAACCGAAGCCCTCAATGTAAAACCTCTCCGCCGCCCTCCAAGCGGTAAACAATCCACTAGAAAATGTAGTTGGGATACATGAACAGCAGTAGACCCTCCAAGCCTAATCTACCCAGTGTACCTAAGCCCTCCAAGCTTCTTGTTCCAATGAGGTTGCACCGAACCTATTTCTTTTCTAGCTTCTCGGATTTCGCTACTTGACCATAGCATCAACCAATGTAAATTGGTTCCTTCCTAACTACTTCCCAAAACACCAAACAACCCTCTCACAGTAATGGATATGGTGAGAAAAGTTTTTGGTAAAATGTCTCTCAAGGATTTAACAATGGAAATTAAGAGAGTTGAGGAATTTGAAGAGTCTCTTATGTAAAGATTGTGGATGAATCAATCTTGTTTTACTCTAGGGTTTCTCTCTCAAAATTCTCTCTGGAAGCTCTCTTTCTTTCGTGAGTATAAGGGGTATTTATACTAGGGTGAGAATGGAATGTGAAATGTTAGGTTTTTCAAAACAGGGTTGGCTCGTGGCTTGGCCTCGCGACTTGACTGAGTTGCAAGATCCAGTCGCGAGATAACAAAATGGCCAGTTGTCCTATTTTGTCCTGTAGTGCTTCAGCTAGCATGACGCTTCAACTTCTAGCATGCTTGGCACGTATGTTGCTTCTGGCGGCTTGCAGCCGTGAGTCACTCGCGAGATCTAGCCGCGAGACTCTGTTTTCTGGCACACTTTTGAGCATTCAACACTCTATCTCACTCACTACCCTTACAACAAACCCACCTAAATACAGGGTTACTAATTGCTGAAATACAAGCAAATCTGGCACGGAATAAAGCCAACAAGATGGTTGATTAAATTCAACCTTACAACTTCCAAAGTGTTCAAGGTGATGAAGGTTTACAAGTAGAGAATGTGGCAAAATTGGACCTTGAGGATTCGATTTATACTGATTGAAGAAGGAAGCATTGAGTCGAGCCAACAACAATAAACAAAGGCGCTGCTTGGGAGGCAACCTAAAGGGAGTTCGTTATTTTTCTTCTTTTTATTTTCACATTTATATTTTGGTTATTCTTGCCTTTTCTTCTCATTTCACCTTACATTGGGGACAATGTAAGTTTTAAGTGTGGGGGAGGGGATTTAGGTTGTGTTTTAATTTTGTATTTTTCAAAAAAAAAAAAAAAAATTGCTATTTGTTTTTGTGGTTTTCAAAGATTTTTGTTTGTGTATGTCATAAGCAAGATTCAATTAAGCTTGAAAAATTCATAACATGATTGAATAAGTGATCTTCCAGCTTAGAATTAATTGGCCTAGTTATTTTCTTTGAGAATGGTAATGACTAAATTTAGTAGACAAAAGCTAGTGAGATTTTGAGCCTTTAGACTAACACATCCATATCAGTCTCATTATTCTTTTATATGAGATATTCTTCCATGAATTTGTTTCTCTAGAACTTGCCTTGATTCTCTTCGAGATCATATTGACACATGCATGCATGAACATGATTAAGGCCCTCTTTGTTATAAGCTACATAAGCCAAATAGCTTACCTTGTAATTAATTTTTCCCTTTGTTGAACCCCTTTGAGCTTTATTGGTTTTTTTTTTTTTTTTTTTTTTTTTTTTTTTGTTCATTGTGAACCCACGTTACAAGCTTTAAACCCGAAAAATAATGCTTTTACCCAAACCGTAGAGCTAGTGGAGTATTGTTCATCATTATGATATGTATGGGTGTGCAAGAAATAAGTGTGGGGGTGTCTGGATTTGTGGTATGACTATGACTGGTGAAATGGAACATATTTTCATTCTCAATTCGTGAGTTCCATTGTTGATGTAATTCTGAAAAAATAAAATAAAAAGGGAAGTGATGGAGGAAATTGTTTTTAATGTTACAAACTATCCATGTTCATAATTCCTCCTAAAATTCCAAGAAAGGGGTTTGTTTATACGTGATATATACAAAGGTGGAAGCTATTGAATGGCGTGATTGGTTTTACATGTCTTATATATTCGAGCTTGAGTTGATTCATTTTTAATCCATTAGTTTCGATGGCCTTTTTGAGCTACATTCCCAAATATTTTCCCACCTTGATCCTAAACCCCGTTACAACCCTTGAAAAGTCCTTATGAGAAGATATGCAAGCCTATGGTAGATCATTTCCATTGGAATGAATTTGAGTAAAACACATACCCTTCAAACACATGAGAGTCGAGTGTTTATTTCCGTAAGGGTCTACATATTTAGTTTACTCCATCTTCAAGTGAAAATGCTTACTAAGTAATTGTAAGTTTTTTAAGAATGCTTGTTCATGATATGTTATGGGTTTTGAAGAGCTTGCTCGTTCTTCGCTGATGGTGTTGCAACCTTGGTGTTTTTGGGAAAGTGAATTTGAGTTTTGCCTGAGGTCGAGCAAAAGTTAAGTGTGGGAGAATTTGATGAGAATGCAAATTGTCATATTTTTCTCCCTTAATGTTTAGTCTTTTATATTTATTTGGTGCCGAAATGTACTCATTATTATTAAATTTTTATTTAGGATGCAAATGGAGGTGTTAATTGCAAAATGTAGCTAATTGGGCGATTTTAGACAACTTTGACATTGCTTTGTAATCTGGGCATAACTCTCTCATCCAAGCTCCGATTGAGATGATTCAAGATGCTATGGAATGCCAAGACAAAGCTCTACAACTTTCATGTTTTGAGTTTTGAGACAATTCTAATACGCAGATCTAATGGGGTTTATTTTCAGAAGATTCCAGATTTGGTGCATGAAATTTCCAGTTGAAAAACACCACTTTCCTAGCTCTATTAGGACTTTGTTTTATTTTTAACATTTTTCCTTAATTAGTTAGATTTGGATATTATTATTGAGAATATTTTTAGGAGATTTTGTAGGATTGGGAAAGGGGGAATTAACGTGTAAAAGGGGGAGGAGAAATCAGAATTGGACACACATGCCTCTCTCTCCCCTCTTCTCTGATTTTTTCCTTTGAGTTTTCATCATGGCCCTACTTGGCTAAACTTTTATACTTGGTCGAAGGAAACTGAAACTTAAGAATTAATAAAACAGTGAGATCTAATTTGTTTTTATTGTTCAATTTATGCTTTGAATATCAGATATTCTTTTGTGCCTATTTTCATGATTGTCTCATTTAATTACTAGGAGGCCTAGTAGTTTATTGTTTGTTGCAATCTACTGCTAGGTTAGATATCAAATTTTTAATTGTTTGATCTCTCTAACTTATGAAGCTTCCAAGATTTAATGATTTGCTGCGTCAGAAATTATTAGATCTTAGGAAGAATGCTCGACTAAATTAAATGCAACTGATTGTGTTTGTGTTGTTTAGTTTCATCAATCTCTATAATTCTTAAGGCTGCTACTAGATTAAACCTTTAGCGCTTCTCTTGGGTTGTTTAGCAGTTAGGGTTTATTAGATCGCTTGTTTTCTAATTAACTACAACTAAGGAGAGATAGGAAAATAGTTCCAACGGTGAATATTCAAAGTGTGAATTGATATATACTTGCATCTATGATTAGCTGTAAAATTCCGATGGTGGATTTTGACTTAGACCAAGGTTTGTTCTTTTGATTAATTTCAATACTTTAATTTGAATTGTTTCTTAGTTATTTTTTTTTCTTAAAATTGTTTTCATTATACTCCACCCCCCTTCCTTGTTCATGTAGCATAAAACTAGGCTAGATACTCTCCGTGGGAACGATCCTTACTTGCACTACTACATATATTTTTAGGAGTATAGGTTTTATTTTTGGTTGCCTACGACAGCACTCCAATAGGGATAGTAGAGGAATTTGATGGTGAGGAAGATGAAAGAACAATGGGACTGCAAGAGACCTATAACTCCCTCCTTGAGAAGATTGGTGAATATGCAAAAGTGGCTAGGCAGCAATCAAAAAGATGAAGATGGCAAAACAAGATTATAGAAGTCTTCTAGTGCAATACAAGGAGACCAAATGTGAAATGGAGATGTTGAATGGAGAGTTAACCGAAACTTATTCAAAGATCAAATTCCTTGAGCTTGAAGTGATTCAAGCGAATGCTAAAGTAGAGCGGGTTCCTCCAAGAAGCTTGATGATGTACTTGCTTATCAAAAACCATTCTCCGAAAAAAGCGGATTGGGATACACTGGAGAGAGCAATTCGACTGCTAATATATCCATGGAAATGAAGCTTGTGAAAACCAAGGAACCAATGGTAGCTACCACTGTTGTTGAGAAAGTGAGGTGGAGAAGAAGAGGAATGTGAATGACCAATAGGTGTTTGAAAAGTCTCGTAACCAATCTGTGGTCAAACCTGAAGCTACAGGGAAGTCACTTTCAAAATCACAAAGAGGTTCGAGAACTCAACATTTCTGCCATCACTGTGGAATTCAAGGACACACCAGACCGAATTTTCGTAAGCTTTAGGCATTAAAGAACGACAACTATCAAAGGCCTTGACAAAGAAAGGATAAAGGGAACCCCAAGCAATCGAAAGGGGGAGAAGCTGTGTCTAACATTAGAGATGTAATGAAGATGATTGATGCATTCACTACCTATTTGACAAGTTTCAACAAAAGGTTTGAAAGCCAAAACAATAGTACCCAATCCTTTAGGGATATCACCCCAAACGCATGTGCCGTGTGGGTGAAGAGAGGTACTCATGCATAAGCATTACAACATGTTCATGCATTAATACTTCCTATGCTTTGTGACTTTGGTTGTGTGATTTGTGTTATCTCTCCAACAAGTTTTGAAAGTTTTTGCTTGTTTGTTTGCTATTTGCTTTGAATGTTTTTACATTGTTTTTGATCAATCTTTATTTGTTTTTATATCAAAAATCCAAAAACACATAAAAAATAGAAAATTCAAAAAGTTTGATCGACATTATTGTGTATTGTCACAAGCATGTTTTGCCTTGTACTTTTGTACTAATGACTTTGTGTATTTACGAGCATAGCTTGTTCTTTATGCACTCATATCATTGTGGGGGAAATCTTGACATCTATGTGATTGTTGTAAATAGATCTTTAAACTTGTTATGAATGATTAGTCAATGGTTTTGTTGATCTTGAAAATTGCATAGACTTGTGCCTATATATCTTCCCTTTCTTTTATTTTTATTTTTTTGGTTTAAAGAGCTCAACAAATGTAAATCTCAAAATGAAAAGAGATAATGAGCTGCAAAAGTCGTTGCACATATTAGTATTTTGTAAGGTTGAATTTAATCAACCATTTTGTTGGCTTTATTCCATGCTAATTTGCTTGTAATTCAGCACTTAGAAACCCTGTATTTAGGTGGGAATCATGTAAGGGTAGTGTGTATAAGAGTGTGAAGAAATGCTCAAGATTGTGCACTAAAGCAAGAACTCGCGACTGGATCTTACAGGTGGCTCGTGACTGTTAAGTCGCCATAGGATGCACACAAGTGAAGCATGTAGAGAAGCTGAATCGTCATGCCAACTGTAGCACTACAGGACAAAAAGTCCAGATTGGCCATTCAGTTAGCTTGCAGCTTGAACTCGCAACTCAGTCAAGTCATGAGGCCAAGTTGCCAGCTAGCTCTGTTTTGAAAAACTAACTCTTTGCAATCCATTCTCACACAAGTATAAATACCCCTTATACCCATGAAATGTAGAGAGCTTTCAGAGAGAATTTTGAGAGAGAAAACAAGATTGACTCATCCACAATCTTTACATAGTGACTCTTTAAATTCCTCAACTCTCACCCTCTTCATTGTTACATCCTTGAGAGGTATATTAGCCAAAACCTTTTCTCACCATACCCATAAATGTGAAAAGGCTATTTGGTACTTGAGAAGCAGTTAGGAAGGGACCAATTGATATTGGTTGATGCTATGAGCTATAGTGGAATCCAGTAAGCTAAAGAAGACAAAGGTTCAGTATAACCTCGTTGGAGCAAGAAGCTTGGAGGGCTTAGGTACACTGTGTAGATTAGGCTTGGACGGTTTTTTTGCTATTCATGTATCCTAACTTCATTTTTTAGTGGATTATTGACCGCTTGGAGGGTGGCGGGGTGGTTTTATGCCGAGAACTTCGGTTTTCTCTTCGATAACACATTGCTATGTTGTCTTTGTGTTTGCATCTCTCTTCCCTTAATCTTGCCTTTTAACTTCTGCTATGGTTGTGATTTTATTTGGTTTAGATTCTTTTATCAATTCAGCTTATGTTCATATTCCGCACATACATTGTTTGATAATAAGCTTGAATTGGTAATTTGTAAATTGGGGGTCTAAATGTTCAATGTGTTTTATACACTATTTGAACTTTCATATTTGACTAGGAAAAAGGGAAAGTGACCTTTATGAAAATGTATGATGTCCAAAAAGTCAAAGGATTGTTCATCAAATTGAAATACCAAAAATTTCAGGCATCGATCTCAAAATGAGATATATTGATTCAAAAGTGATCAAATGATATGGTGTATATGGAGCCAAATGAAAAGCTTTAAAATTATCGTATGATACGCGATATGTGTCGTATCATGTTCAAAAAGTTTCGTATCCTAAGTACTCGTGAATCGTTTGATACATAGGTGCGTATCGTATGAATCATATTGCAGCAGTAAATTGTACATATCGTACGATACATAGACATGTGAGTTTAAATTGGGTTTTTTTTGTTAAAATTTGTGGTTTTATTTGATTTAAACAAGTTGTTAAGTCTTTTCTTAAAAAAAAATATATATATATATATATATTATTGGGAAACTTAATTGAGTCTAATTCCCATGAGTTTTTTTTCCCTCCTTTTTCTTTCTCCTACAAAATTTAGACTATACTCATAACACTCACTTTCATATGTGCAAATTTATTTTCTATGCTATTAATAATGTATTAAATGAAAATATAATTATTTTTATTTTATTATTATTATTATGAGTCTAAAAAGCTAGAATTCCAAGAAACAATATAAAGAATAAATTATTAGAATAAAAAAAATAGTAAATGTTGATAATAATGAAGAAAATGTCTATGAAAAAATAATTTTGCAAGATGTTGAACATGATGATAACATTGAGTTAGATGGAGTTGATTAGATAAGATGACGAGAAGATATTATATTTTGGTTCATATATCATGCATTATCATTTCTGAGTTTAATCAATTTGAACGTGCTGTTATAAACATAAGTTAATATGATTTATTTAGTTAGCTTTGTTAATTTTTATTGCATAAATAATGATTAAATTGGTATTTAATTGAATATATTTCAAATTTATAATAAGTATACATTTTGAACGTGCTGTTATAAACATAAGTTAATATGATTTATTTAGTTAGCTTTGTTAATTTTTATTGCATAAATAATGATTAAATTGGTTTTTAATTGAATATATTTCAAATTTATAATAAGTATACATTTTATATATGTATATCTATAATTATTTTATAATTTTATTTGATGTTTGTGTATCTTACGATACACGATTCAATACGATACATGAAACATAAAAATTAAAAATCGATTCACGATACGATTCACGATTTGACTACTATACCTAGGTGTCTTTCTTGTATGCTTTATGCTTTATATATCAATTAGCTATAAAAACTGCTAGAATTTCATGATACAACAATAGAAAAAATAATGTCATAATGATGCAATAATATCACAATTTAACCTCCAAATTTTAATTGAACTAAAAGCAACCAAAACAAATACAAATCCTTACCAAGCATATGCATCATATGAAAAACCAAAAATCTAAATTGGCACATAATATGAAAAAATAAGCCTAAACACATTGCAACACTACATAAATAAAAACTTATATATAAAATCTAAAAAAAATATTTAAGATGAACATAATATT